>NC_092466.1:20040560-20340560 GCF_047495875.1 Pithys albifrons albifrons
AAACAACAAAAAGGGTTCAAAAGACAGGATGAGTGATATCTCATCCTGCTTTCCTGCACACAGGTCCTCTTGTCAGCGCCGAAAATGAAAACAATGAAAATTACCTGTGGCAATGCTCTTGAGCATTTCCCCTCATGTAGACAGGCTTTCTGGTTTATAGCAAGAGAGATTCAAGACTCCTGACTGTCAGGGCTAAACTTGTTTCATGTTGAGGAATAAATAAACCAGTTTCAGTATTGCCAGCTACTCTGGTAACAGAAAAACACATGCAACTGTACATTGAAAACAATATAGGGACTTTCTGGTTCAAGGGAAGCCAGTCTGTTCTCTGGAGCCTCTAAGGCAAGTCTCTACATTTCCTTGGCCTACTAATCCCACCACAGTTCAATATTTCCGCTTTCTCCAGGCTCAGCTCTTGTTCGTGCTGAGCTGCTCAGATTCAGCTTCAAGTAAGTGTGGTGGAGGAGGTACCCCTGCAGTGGGAGATGGGCTTCCCCATCCACAGACTGCTTGTGGAAGGATGTGCTAGTCACCATAGTCAAATATGCTGGTGCTTCCCACTCCCATAACCTTAAAAAATATTTTATCATGAGGTCCAAAGTCTGTGCTAGATTATCTCATTTTGCTTACTCACGCTGTTACTGGTGCTGTCAGCAAATCAGAAGTCTCTTTGCAGCAAAAATGTTTTCTTCATCTGTAAGAAAATTGGCACCCAGATTCTACAGAAACTCTTGGGACTCTAGAGGTAATAAGGCTCTGAATTGTAAGTAAATAAATAAAGGTCCAAATCAGGAGATTGAATTTCAAAGTTGACTAAGCATCTGTAAATTGCTTAAAATACAAATCACTTAAAACTACAAATACTGAGCACATGATTGTGAACTTACGAGATAATAAAGTAATTTTTCTAAGGTTTAGAAGAACAATGCAGCAGTAATTTGTAGGACTTTGGTAGGGAAAAACTTGGAATTCTCAAATAATTTCAGGATCACGTGGCATAGTTCCAGGCTACATCAAGCTGGATGTTAATCTTGATGTGGTTCAAATTAAAACATAATCACTTAAGAACATGCAAGTAACTTTTGTAAACTCATGAAACGGTTTCATTTTCAAAACAGGATTTAAAAAAACCCCATAAAATATGAAAACCAAATATGACTTCCCCTAAGAAGCAGCAGCTGTTTGTTCTGTAAGTGAAAATATTACATTCCTTCAGGTGTGTCAGCTGAGGCTTGTTTTGCAAGGTGGTTTTCTTTTCAAGCCATAGAACAATTAACTGCAGATTGGGGTGCAGATTCTCCTACCCAATTGTGAAGAGGAGGGCCCCTGCAGAAAAAGCATTTTACGGGGTATTGCTGTCTGGTCTCCTACATGTGGGCAGAATTAGGATATTACCTATTGCCAGGTGGGAGACTTGCATCTGAAGCCCAACTATGCAACTGCATTTCACTCTCCAGGGAAGAGGGGGGATTTTTACAGTGAGAAGACAGAAGGCATCTGCCTTTTATTAGTGCCTCATGCTGAGCTCCCATGAGGAAGCACATCTACAGGGGCTGATCTAGATCTCTTTTTCAGTGTGGGCAAGAACCACTGTTGCAGCAGCACAGTGTGTGTAGACTTCCAGAATCAGGGCTTGGCAGGGGACACCTGGTCAGAGCGCACAATGGAGAGGAAAACGGGAGGTGCGCAAATGGGAGGAAAAGGATGATGTTCCTTGGATTCCACCCTCACTCTTTTTCCAAAGGTCAGAGGAGTTAGCAGCACAAAAAGTGTTACCAAAACTGCTATGGCAGTTCAGGTGTGTCCCCTGTGCCCTGTGTAGGAGCCATTGAACAGCAGGTCCCAGTCATTGCATCCCTTCCAAATGATGAGGGATTTTGACACATGCCTAGAACAGAACCTGCAAAGTGTGAAAGCAGCATGGGCCAGGTACCAGTGCACCGCATGTCAGAGTAGTTAGGCAAATGCCTCCCTTTCTCAAAGAAGGTGACACTGCCCCATGGTACTGCAGACAAAGAAATATCAATATGAAACACTGATGGATGCTTCATCTGGATTTATTGTAGTCAGAAGAGCTCAGCAATATCAACGCAAATATTACAGAAATGAGACACTCTATGTGATTATGCATCTTGTATACAGAATTAGAACTATTAGGAGATTAGAAGTGAGCTACTGAAGTACAAGATTTCCCATGCAATTGGGCTTCTCTGTGATGGCAAAGCATCTGTGGGAAGGACAGGAATTCCACAGTGCAGACGATTGGAGCACACCTCAGCCCACTTGTTAGCCCACACGAGAAATGAAGGAAGAACACTCCTTTGAGGGGTCGCTCCTCTGCACCACATCATAGTCACACTTTTCTTTGTTGAAAATGACTTTACAGTTCTCTTTGTCATAAGCAATGGGAGTAGAAAAGCTGTCATTGGCAAAGAGAAAGAAAATGTTAGCTTGACAGCAATAACAGTTTCCATATTTCAGTGACTGTAGCTTGAACTATTGCTGAGTGAGACATCTCTGAAACTATGGCTAAGACCAGCTGAGATACCTTGAGTGCCACACAGCTGCAGGTTCCAGGCCCTCCAAATGATGCCTGACTGCACTGCACTGTGGACATGTTCCAGGATGCTCAGCACTGACATTGAGATTTCTAGCGTTACACTCTATAGTCTGACATAAGCATGGGCTTGGCATGTTTTCTCTTTTTTTCCATTAAGTTTTCATTCTTTCCAGTTTACTTAGAAGGTGGTAGCTCTTTCCTGAAAGACTCAGGGTCACCTAAACGAAGGCAAAGATCATTATCCAGCCATTTTGGCCCTTGGAGAAGGCAGGATGAGAGGAAAGGAGGACGTTGGAGAAATACTCCAGAGCAGAGCCTTGTCATTCAAGAGTCAGCCTGTTCACTGGAGAAAAGCAGCACCAGAAAGGAATTAGGATCAACATAAGCCCTTGAGAGGAACTTCACTGAAGCTGCTTGTGAAATTAATTCTTTCCTACCCCCAATTGCTCAGCTAAGGAAAGATTTAACTGTAGTGGCAGAAGGCTTCACAAGTTCCCAGAAAATTAAAGGCAAGTGCCAACTGGATGTGCCTGGATACTCTGTGTCCACTCCCAGTTAGCAGGAGGTGAGCCAAGGTAAACACAGCTAAGGATCCAAATGGTCAAGAGCTCTATGTGGCTTTCATTTGCTCTGTGACATGGAGGACAAAAGGCTCTCTTGTGCCTTTAGAAACTCATTTGTCCCCAGCAAATGGAAAGCTGTGGTCATCCCAAGGGCAATGATGGTACAAGAAGATGAAACTTACAGTGAACAGCAACTCATTACAGTTCGGCTGCAGGTGCATTGGTAGCAATCTTCTGTCCTTTCAATGTGTCCAAGGGGGTATAGTTTTCCGTTCAGCATACAGCCTGCATAAAACAGCACTAATACAGAACTTGTTCTTTAAGCCTCCACCTGAAGGCTAAGAAGTCTAAAAATTATTTTAAGTTGTCATAAAATACTTTCCTTGGTAATAGAAATTTAGAAGTAATTTTCTTCTCTGGGTTATCACCCAAATTATTTTGAGATACTGAACTCTTTTCTTTTGTACTTGTTAGAGATGGTTTCCTTGTGACAGATCTAAGATGAAAGTGAGCAACCAAACAGGCAGGTCTGCCACCTCAGAACTGCTCTCAAATCCTGCGTCAGCTTTATGTGCTGCAAAAGCAATAGCGACTTCACACCAATAGCAATAGTATTGCTGCAGCCACATTCAGCCCAGAGGAAGACTTTCTTTTTCCTCTACTTTTGGCTACTTCATCCTGGAACCCTCTATTCATGTCTTTCTGACATCTCCCCCCATCTTGTATTTTAAGTCCTTACTGTAAGTTCCACATAAGCCAAGTTACCACAGAGCAATCAAGTGGGATGACCTTCTTTGCTCTTACCTTTGTCAGCCTCCCCTGGCTTATAACGTTTAGAAAAGCAATGTGCATCACCCAGGGCCACGATGATCCCCATTGCAACAAGGAAAGCCAGAAAGTTCTTCTGTAAAAGAAATACAGAGTCCATGGCATAAATTTTAGTCCATATTGATTATCTAAACAGTGCTATTCTGTGGTGCCTGGCCACAGGAAAATGTCTAAGCAGCTCCTGCTGCATGAAGCTGTAGGATGAAACATTGCAGCAGATCTGTGTTGAGGCTTCTTGTGAATTTTGCATGTGGGACTCTGTGCTGTGCTGCTGTCCAGGGCTTTGTGGCTCTCCACACAGAATCTCAACATGCTTGGGATGCTGTTTGTGTGTATTAGACATCCAGCTGGAATTTGGTGGTGGCTTTCCTCCACACCAGTTCAGCTGTTTGCAACAGCACATACAGTCCCATGACATGTCCCCCATGTTTGTAGAAAATACTAAACTTCTCCTTTGCTGTGCTGTCTTCTGGGAATGCTTTATCCTTTGTTTGCTCCAACATTTGTTCTTGTCATACTTTTCCTAAAAATGCCAGTCAGATTAGGTTGGGCATGCTCCTCTCTCTAAAGATCAAAGTTTTGCACCTTCCACTGAATCTAAGCAGAGATATAAGTGGCTGTCAGTGGTGTTCAATTATTGTGTGAACTAACTTCATGCTGCAACAACCAAAGGGTATGTCAGCTAGACAACAGTAAGTTAGCAGTAAAGTCTAAGGAAAGAAAGAAGCAGATGATAATTTCTCCCCTATTTATGAATCACCATATCTTATAGAAACTACTGCCTCTTTCATAGAACTTATGCCATTCCTGAGAGTCTCATCCAAGGTAGGAATTGACATCTGTACCTTCAGGAATTATGTGAGCACAAATTAAAGGAAAACTAGGACAGAGGGCTCTGTCTATCTATTGAGCTCAACCTAACTTTTGATTTAAATTCTGCAAACACATTTGGTGTCTTAAAGAGCTAAAACAGCACACAACCTGAGAGATCAAAAGAAAAGAGCAGACAAGCTATACAGGCAAAATATACCTTTTTTCATTATAAAGTGACTATATTTAAAATTCATTTCTCATTTATAGGTTTTAAAAGCACAGTTCTAAATGTTTGCAAAATTCTGAATGATTTCACAACCATTTCTGAGGACAGCATAACAGCAAGTGAAAGACTAAAAGGTATCTGTAGAGTTTCTTTGCAAAGAATTTCAATACAAAGAAAAAAATTCCCAGTAATCTTCACAAAGGTGTTACTTTCTTTGCTTCCTGCAGTTTTGAAATACAATATATCCACATTGAAAATCTGTACTAAGTTATTCCCTTAAATACTCTTTTTTTGTACTTTTAAAGCAAGTACCTATCTGTATTGTCATTAAAAAAAACCAGCCTGAATCTTTGACTTACCATTGTGGTACCCTTGGCTTCCAAAGAGTTCCAAGTCTCCAGAAGAACTGTGAAGTGCTTAATGTGAAATGAGAAAGAAAATAATTTTTGGTGCTCTTATATTGTGCAGTTCAAATCTAAGTGGTGAAAAAAGAGCCTGCTCAACTTAAATGCAGTTATGTTGAAATATCTGAAGAAATCACTGAAATTTTGCCAGCTGGCAATGAGAAGATGTTTGATTTTGGAGAGCACTGGTCTGAGAACAATGTGGAATCCGAAACTTCATATTCCTTGGAAAGATTATGATTGGAAAAAATGCCTTTCTGATGAAACATAAATGTTGACAGCTAAGCTGCAGGCAGTCTTATACAGCTAGGTGATTTTCAGCTGCGGCAGGAGTGCATGCTAAATCCTTTCTGCTATCAGTGGGATGGAATATGCTGAAAGTAGTGAACTAGGTATTAATAGCAAAGGGAGTTCTTGCCATATCTTTGCATACTCACACTTAATTCTGCGAGTGCACTCAAAGAAAATCACTCAAAGGTACTTGGCCATTACCAGTATTAAAAGCTCCTAACATTAAGACCTTAATCAAAGCTGGATCATATTACAACATTCTCTTTGTTTTCAATCAAAAGAATGTCCTTTCAAATCAAAAGCCTGCTGATACTTCTGTGGGACTGTTCATGCTTTGACTTGAATAACTGTGATAGAGTGAGTATATGATCACAGTTATTGCGGGGTTTGCATTGCCAGTGATAACGTTTAGCTGCATGATTGTATTTAATTGATGACAAAACCCCCAGAAGAAACCAGCACAAAACACACTCTACAGACAAGCATACCAAACTTACGTTTCAATACAGAACTCAAGAGCATACCTTCCGTGACAGACTTAACTAACAGAAAACTACTAACCAGAAACACAACAACCTAAAACACAAATCTAAACACCCCTGGTAACACAGAGCAACAAAATGAACTGCACATTCTCTGTAACATAAAGCAAAAGGAAGGAATATAGCCCATTAACATACATGTTAAAAAAGAACTACACACCTTAAAGGAACAGAACAACCAATATAAAGTAAGATATATACCTAGTAAGTTACAAGGTGTAAGGCAAATTGTAATTAGTATTAATGTAGCAAAACACAGTTAGTAAATAAAGTGCCTATAGAGTAAAGATAAAGCCCAGTGAAATGAGTATAAAAGTGAAAGCATAGTATAAGGGTATAAGTACCTTCTAAGTTATAAAGTAATAAGCACAGTATAAGACATAAGATAGCAAGTATGAAGTAATAGGCACTGAAAAAATGTAAGTACCAGATATAACATATAGAGAATACATAGTTTCTCAACCCTACATTGTCCAAAGAGGTGAGAGGAGACAGGGCAGCTCTTCTCAGCTACCCATGCAGAGATGATGGCATTTCTCCCCAACTTTTGCTCATGTTCAATCTCTTTTGTAAATTGAGTGACTATAGTCAGTAATAGTTTGGGTTTTATTTTTGGGGTGATAGACAGATGACACGGGCCTGAGGGTTGGCTCCCTGTTTTCCAAGAAGTTGTGGCAAAGGAAGGCCATGTTACCTCTGCTACACTCCATCCTTTGTTAATCTTCTCAGTCTGGTTTTAGCACTTTCAGAAAGACACTGGAGTCTCTTTGTCCTCTGACAGTGGTTCCTGGGAGCATCCCTCTGGGGCTGTGTTCCCCTTGGCCCATCAAGAGTTTATCAGGCTATTGCCCCACACTCTGTATCAGAACTGATGGATAATCAACAGCAGTAGTCAACTTGCAGCAAGTAAAGAAGAGAAGGTCCTGGGGAGACCTTAGAGCAGCCATGCTATAATGTAGCCATGCTTTAAAGGAGAAAGCCATTGGACTGTGATTCAGGAGCTTTTTTCAGTTTTTCATTCTAATGCTGACAGGATGGATGACTTTGGCTGACTCCCTTAACTGTGTCAGAGATTTCAAGTTTCAGAGCTTATTACCTGACGGTAGAGGAATGCAGAACCCAGAGACAGAACACGAAAGTCAGCTTCCCCTGTTCCTCACACAGTAGGTACTCCTACACCTCACCCAGGAAATCCAGGGTAATGGCTCTTCTCCAAGCCCATGATTTCACCACCAGAGATGAACTTTTTGGATCAAAGAAGGATCAAACCCACATAAAGGAAAACAACAAAGTCATGTGTGTCCAAGTCCAGGTTCCTTTAGAAGATCAGTGGTTTTGCTGTGGATTTTGGTTTTCTTAGGATTTCTGATTACCTTAACAAAATTTATCTGCCTGGTTACTTTTTCCCTGCTTGTACAACTTACTGCACTAAGTCAACTGACTTGCAAAGTCTTTTTAGGTGACATGGGTAATCATAGTCTGCTTATTTCTGACACATAAGTTACAATTAATTATTTGTAGGAAAGCTGATTTTGAATTCCCTGAAATGAATAAATATACTAACAGGCAAGCAATGTGTTATGTCATTGCATTAACCGCCAAAGAACCCCGAGTGATTTGCAGAATGAAGACTGTATATCCGATAAGGCTGTAGAGAGGCATGTTTATTCAAGGCCCAGTGCATGGGGGATGGCTCCTCCAAAAACATGCACACCTGGTCGAGTTAACAACTCGTTTATATGCAAGTAAGTTATACATATTCATTATTTCTTCATGCATAAACATTATTTTCTTAGAAAAGTCAGGGTAATTATAATGACTTCTAAGAACTGATTTCCATCTTCTCCACCCTATGCACCTCCTTCTTGCGCCTGCGCCTTTCCTCCTGGTAATTAGGGGCAAGGGTCTTCTGGTGGTCTTTGGGGATGAAGTTCGTAGTCTTCTTCATGTCAACTTTTTACCTTTGGCTCAAACCTGCCCCAAACCAGATTTGTTGGCAATTATAACCAGTCTAATTGGCGAATTTCTCTAATTATCCTGTTCTTTTGACATATCTTTTGATTTATCTTTGTTTCATATGGCGTCCAGTCTATTTTAGTTAGTATAAGAAATCCCTAAGGCCCCTTAATATAGAAGCTTCAAGGACAGTTTCTACACATCTGTACCTTATGATTTTTGCCACATGCTAAGCTATTTTATATAAACTAATTTTTATAATAACTATTAAGCAGATTCTTTGATAGATGTATCAATTAATAACATTATCAATTAATAAGGATAAGTCCCTTCAATCACAAGCAGGAAGCAAAGTACCTCTGGGGACTTCAGGCTCACAGCACACATGTACTTATTTCTAGCTGTAGACACTCCTTTCTACATCTGTGCCAGAGTCTGAGGCACCTTCAAGCCCTGACTTTGCTTGTCACCCCCAAAACCTTTCGCAGCCTGCAGATAACTCAGGTGCCGGGACTCTCTCTTGGAGACTGGGAAGTGCTGGTAATTGCAGGGCTTCAACAACCACATCTCTCTGTCTGTACCAAGCCATACACCATAACCCATGCATGTGAATGAGGAGTGGCAGAGAAAATTAAGAACAATGCACAAATTGTGTGTGGGTTCTTTCCTGTGTAATACAGAAGCTTAACTTTTAATTGTATTTTGACTTTTTTTTTGTTTGCATCCTGTTCTGAAGTGATAAAGACATATTTACTTTCTGTTAGCTATTGGGAAATCTGTCTGTGGTTTTCTCTAATTTTTTCCTTGTAAATATTTGTAAGTTTAACCAAGTGCTGTATGTGTGTTAAAGCAGGACATGGCATATCATTACTCACATTATTAAGAAGAGAGAAACATATTTAAGCATATATTGAATGTCACATCAAGACTGAGTTTTTGTCTCCAGTAAGCTGTAATTTCCTCATGGACAAAAGCTAACAGGAATTTAGTAACCGCTTCACAAAAAAAGTTTAAAAAAAAGTAATGGAGAAAAATCAGATTCCCCTAATAATTTTATATGAATCAGAGTATTTCTTGTTATGTCATAATCTGTGTCTCTGTGTGTGTGTGTATGTGTTAGATACCACTGCGTCTTCAATACAGTTGCATGTGGCCTAGCATAAAGCTAGCCATGTTGTTGATAGGGATATTTTCTGGACAAAACAATTGACTAACTAGTTTGAGGGCAGTCAGGATCCACTCCAAATGAAAATGTTTGCTTTCAGCTCTGCAGAGCTTCTGAAGAGACAGTAAGCTGGGATCATACATAACAAGTGTGCAATATTGGCCTTCAAATTAATTTCAGTGTTGCATCATCTTGCCTTTAGCCTCCTACGGCCATTCTGTAACTGCTAAAATGTCTGTGCAGTCCTGAATGTATGGAAAATATTGCAGGTACTCACTGGGGACCAGGTCTGTGGGAAAAAAATAGGTGTCACCTTGTGCAAGAGCATGAATATTGAAACTCCTGCTTTGCTTTGCCATTGCTTCTTGGTATGATGTTTTCAAATGTTTCTTTGTGGACATAAAGAATAAGATTTGAGCCTAACACAACCTATGCTTAAACTGGTGGCTTAAGGAGTACTGGTGGATTAGGACCGTGCTCCTTGGTCAGGACAATTCCAACTGCTTGTAGTATACCTCCTTCTACTTTTGCCCTGGTTTCATAGGAAGGAAGCCTAGTGAATTCAGTCCAGAGAGCAGTTTTTAGTCAGTGGCTTTTTCACCATGGACCAACATTGCAGAAGATAGGGTGAAGTGGAACAAGAAAGAGATCCATAAAGGTCTGTCTTCTGTTTCACCTGTCTTCTTAACTAAAGAATCCCATTACACTGTCCTAACTCTTCAGAAACTGACAGGCAAAGAGAGCAACAACTGCAGCATGTGCTATGCTTCTCAAAGCTGTCTTGAGTATATTTTCTTCAAACCCTTCATGTTCTGTACTCTGGCCCACCTCTACAATCCAAAAGGATCTTGTCTGACCTTGCACTTTCACTGCAGGCTTTCAGAGTCCTGCAAAAGACCTCTGGCTCATTTCACATTGCTGCAAAGATACGAGGCTGAGCAGTTGCATGGCTCTGGCTGAACTACAGGGTACACCAGTCTACTGTAACTTCTGTTTTTACAGCCATGCAGGAAAGATCTTGTCCCCTGGTCTGGTTCCAACAGCACTCTGCCCTGCTTTGAAAGCTGAAGAGAAACAGGTCTCATGGCCACATACAAGCAACAAGTGATGCCACTGGGCTAAGGCATGCCTGTAAGCATGGACATCAGAGAGCTCAGCTCTGTACAGTCTAACATGTTTTCGTTCTTAAACTGCAGGTTTGTCCCTGCTGACATATGTGAATTTTGATACCTTTATGTCACATAATCATTTGGAAAGTTCTGAGGAGAAAAGCAAGTGATTTTTCTTGTGGTCATCTTCTCTCTAACCTTTAAAAGGAAACTGCCTAAATTCCTCTCTGAAAGGAATTTTAGGACTTGATTGCTTTTTGAAACCTTTTTCTAATGTTTAGGATGGGACTTCTAGAAGGCAGATTTTGCTTAGTTTGGTTTATGTATCACAAGCAAACAACTTCCCCTAAGGAAGCATTCAGGTTCCACATAACTGTCATGTTACTTTTTTGATGGAGACTAATCTGCCAAATCGCCAGGCCTGAAGCTGCCTGATGGTAAGACCCTACATTTTGCGGCATCAGACACATAGAGCATGCAGATCTCAGGTTTTGTAGTGCATAAAGTTCTTTGCCAGTAGAAGTTTGCATTATCAACAAAGGATTTAATTCCCCATTGTGGTGAATATGCAAAGTAATTAAAGGAAAATATTTCTGGGTTTTGGAATGTTGTGGAGGAAGAAACTATGGCAAAACACTAAAAACCCTGGAGAATAATTTTAGATGAATCCCATCTGTGGTTTTTAACAATCTTGCTCAAGATGTTGTGCAATATTTTAAAATATTTTTCTACTTGTACTTTCTTAGTTTCTGCTTTATTATCAGTATATTAAAAGTCTTTAAATTCTACTACGTCTGAAGGTCTGAGCCAGTTCAGCAATGGTATCTTATCACAGAATTACAGAAAAAATAATTGAAAGGAATACCACACTTTGCTTTTAGATTTTCCAGTGTCCCTTATCTAGCAATGTATTTCCAGCATCCAAATGTAGCCATTGAATCAATATATGAGAACTTGGAGATTTTGGTTGATTTTCTTATTTTAATTAAGAACCCAAGTAACTTAGTGCCCTGGTTCCTCATGAGTGGTATCAGTGCAAGAAATAAAGAAACTCCATGTGTTAATATAAAGGGCGGAGTATTTCCAGTGGATTTTTTAGCTACTACTTGAAAGAACAGATTGTTTTATTGCCATTTCTTTTCTGGTTAATTCACTTCTAATAATGATCATATGAAATACAGTGGTATGACAAAGTTTTTCAATCCATTTGGGAAAAAATAACATAGCAAGAAAGGGGGAAGTTAGTGTAGGTGTTTTACTTGGAAAGGCCCAGGGATAATTGCCTGTGAATTATAGGTTTGGCAATTTGCACCATGTATTTGTTTATGTTAGTGCGTACAGTGTTTTCTTCTAGCAAATCCTGGAATTCCGGCGTGGGTTTATTAAGGCTCATCCAGTTTAAAACAAAGGAGATTTCACCTGGCTTAAGGTAAGCCTTGCATTGACTTTTCTAATAAAAACAGGAGGAAGGGGTCCTTCTCTACTCGTAATCCTGGCTATCAGCAGACCCGTCGCACCGTTCCAGCGGGGAATAACGTCCTGCAGAAGCTCCTGCTACGCTCGGCTTCGTTCCCGCCGAGCAGGCGCGGAGTACGCGACCTGTGCGGCCCCACCCCGCGACCCTCCCGCCGGGCGCCTCATCCCGCGAACTGCTGCGCCGGGGGCGGTGTCCGACTGGACGGGGCGGGATCGGACGGGGCGGGATCGGACGGGGCGGGGCGGAACGGGGCGGGGCGGGGCGAGG
The DNA here is from genome assembly GCF_047495875.1 of Pithys albifrons albifrons. Classification (NCBI taxonomy): domain Eukaryota; kingdom Metazoa; phylum Chordata; class Aves; order Passeriformes; family Thamnophilidae; genus Pithys; species Pithys albifrons. The sequence goes on from NC_092466.1 coordinate 20,052,762, forward strand.
CGGGATTGCTCCGCTCCCCCGCCTGGCGCCCCCTGGCGGCTCTTCCCGCGCGCGGGGCCGGGCCGGGAGGGGCGTCACGTGAGCGCGCTCAGCTGACCGTGGTGAGCGCCGGGCCGGGCCGGGCCGGGCCAGCCCTGCGTGCGGCCCCGCGCTCACTGTCCCTCTCCCGCAGATGAACGGGGACGCGACGGAGCCGGCGCCCGTGTGGGAGCGACCCTGGTCGCTGGAGGAGATCCGTAAGGGCAGCCAGAGCTGGTCCTTGGCCTCGGATGCCGGGGTGAGCGGTGCGGCCGGAACCGGGCCTGAGCGCGGCACCGCAGGGTGCGCGGCCGCGGCTTCGGCGGGGCTCGGGGCCCCGTGCGGGGCGGTGCTGCCGCCCGCCGGCCCGGGGAGCGGGCGCGGGTCCCGGGCACGGCCCGGCGCGGGAAGGGAGCCGTGGCCGCAGCCACCGGGCCCCGGAACGCGGCGGGAGCAGCCCAGGTCAGGGCCCGGGGACCGGCAGCGCTCCCCGTGTTTGGCCCTCCGGTCCCGGCGGGAAAACTAGGACAAGGACTTGACCGCAAAGGAGATGGAGGATCGGGTGGCTGAGACTTGTTGCTGGGCGTGTGTGCTGGTCCTTCAGTCTAAACGGTGTTTGTTTTGGGGCTCAGTTGAAGTGTATGATCAGTTCTGCCTGTCTCATAAACGGTGCCAGAAAGAAAGAGTGAGTTGCTGACTATTGCTTTCCTCTTGTCAACAGCTTCTGCATTTTCTACAAGAGTTCTCGCAACAAACCATTTCCAGGACTCATGAAATCAAAAAACAAGTGGATGGATTGATTAGTGAAACAAAAGCTACGGACTGTCGCCTTCATAATGTCTTCAATGACTTTCTTATGTTGTCCAATACACAATTCATAGAGAATGTGAGTGTGTTCTACTACAGAAAGCTTTGGCATTGTTTCTTAGTTTAATGTGGAGAAAGGATTTAGCTTTTTGACAAGTCTGATGCTAATCTAGGGATGAAGTGCCTTTGAATTGCTTTCTGTTAAAGATGTGTAATTCTTTTGTGAATGATGCACTATCCAGTATTGGCAGGTTCCCTTTTACATGTTCTGAGGCACTTTGCTTCCTTGTTTAAATGTGACCTGGAGATCAGAATTTCATTTTTAATACTATGAATGAGTTGAGATCTCTGGAATGTCTTGGTTTGTCATCACAAGTTGCATGAATGTAGCAGGTGCTTGCACTTGTCTGTCTGAGAATACTGTACAATGCTGTAAATTTGTCTATTGGTGTTATTTCACTCTAAGTGCATTTGGTATTAAAGGTGTTGGGCTGCAGGCAGTTGTCCCTTATCTTTGGCCATGGTGACCCTATTTTCTGGTTAATGTTGCCACTTTATAATTATTTCTATTTTGAAAAGTAAAGCTGATCTTGAAAGCCTGTTACAACGTTGTATCACTAGAAACATGTGTCTAATGAAAATGTACAGCTTTAATAGTATTTCCCATTTGTGAAGTATTTTTTAGTGCTGTGGGCTTTATCAGGTATTTTGTGATCAGCACTGTTCTCAGGCTATATGTGTTTCATCTGAAGCCATGGTGTTACTATTGAGAAGATGGTGGCAGAGGTAAAAGATGGAAATCTGGATTTCTGTCGTGGTTTTTTTCAGAGCTACAGTGTCTTTTCTGGCCTAGCTTGGCTGTTCAGCATAATGGGAACAGTTTGTACTAAATGTTTTAAATCTTGCATATTTGAAGCTGTTCCTTCCCAAATTTAAGTGCACAGAAATAGATCTTCATTTTGGGTTAGTTAGTGAGAGATCTGTCTCTTCCCAGGGGATAACAGCACCTGTGTTTCTGAGGTTTGGATTTAAGTTTGCAGATTCAAAGGAGATCTTTTTATTCCCCTTTGTCCCCTTGTAGCTGGTCCTACAAAAGTGTACCAAAATAGCTGTATGTGAGGGATCATCATGATGCCTAAAGTTTTAGTGTGTATTTTGTAGGTTTTTAGAATTATGTAGGTCTTCCCGGGCTGCTTATATGTGAGGTGGTTTTAGAAGTTACTAAAATGTTTTCTCACATTCCTGAGTTCTCCCAAGGACGCACTGTTTTGAAGAAACACCACCTGCAAGATAGCTTTGAGACAAAACAGTAGAGAGGGCCCAGAACCCTTGGACCCTCTTCAAGGGGCAGTCTTGAGGACCTCTGTGGGTGGGCACCAAAGGAAATTGGTACACCAGGTTGGCTATAGATAACACATATGTTAATTGATGAAAGTTATAAAAACTGTAACCTCATTGAACCATGTATGCACATGCTTTGTGTGCACCTTGGCAGCTTCCAATAAACGCTACTTATCTATCTTTCTCCACTAAGGTTGTTTTGAGTGCCTTTTTGCGGGAATTTTAGACATCAGTCAGAGCAAACAACGTTGAGGGACATTGTGAACCTTCTCTGTAAGTACAGGAGAAGGGTAAATGCTAATGAAGGAAAGCTACTAAATGACAGAAAAAGAAAAGAAAGGAAAGGGTCCTGTAAGTAAATTCTGAAGGTGTCTAGAATAGCTTTATGTTGAGAGGGTTAAAAGAGTGCATTTTTGAACATGTTCAGATTAATCTGTGAACAGGGTTAAAATGGTCAATTTATCTTCCACTACTGCAGTGATATTTACAGACTTGAATTGCCTCAGTTGCATTGAGAGGCTGCCTGATGGTAAGTTTAGTGTGATGACTTCAATGCATGAAGGAGGCTGTAAAGGTGCTTGACATTCTGTGGGGTTTTTTTAAATGTTTATGAATTAATGTGCAGTTAATTACATATTAACAGCGCATTTTCTTGGTAGTATCTGTGGTTTAGCCCCTACAGCAGTATGTTGTTCTTACGTGAATTAATTTTCCCTGATTTTTCAGAGAGTATACGATGAAGAAGTGGAAGAGCCTATTCCCAAAGCTGACGTTGGAGACAAAACAGAGCAGGTAGTTAACTTAAGCTGCCTTGAGTGCTGTCAGTGTGTTCACAGCTGTTGTCTGCCCTCTCATTTTCAAACCTTCTTTGCATACATTTACAGCTTACAAAAACAAACTCCTTCCTTTTGCCTTGAAGTCTCATTGTTGGGTAGTTTGTGTCATTCAGACCTAAAGTTGACAGTAACATTGGAGGCTGCTACAGTGTGTGATGATCTCTTAGAGGCTCCCCAAGCTTCATACTGTGTCCAGCAGATAAGACTTATGCATTAATTTTTCAAGATGTTATGCCTGTTTATTCAGCAAGAAATGAAGGCCTTGGGCCACCTTACTGAATTCACAGGTACTGAATTGGGGAAGCAGAATCTGACTGGAATAATTACCAGGAATAAAAACTTAGAGAGCTTTATGTATATATCTTACAATCTAGGTATATTATACCATAAATGTTCCTCTGACGGGTTGGGAGCACAAATACGACAGTACTGTGCTGGTGTGGATGTTCAGAACATCTGTTTCTGGGAGGGACAAAGAAGAATTAAGTCAAAGAAACTTCTGAAGGTCTTTCTAATACATATAGTGAGAAAGCTTTCATTGTACTATTTTGAAGTTAACATTTTGCATGTGTGTTGCAATAAGATTGAGTCTTGAGTAAAATCCAATGAGAGTTTGTTTTTTCTGTTGCTAAAGGAAAAGACACGGGAACAGAAAGAAGCTGATCTGATCCCCAAAATTCAAGAAGCAGTAAATTATGGGTTGCAAGTTTTGGACAGTGCATTTGAACAGCTAGACATCAAAGCAGGCAATTCTGACTCCGAAGAAGAAGAAAGTAATGAAAGGGTGGAACTGATACTTGAGCCAAAGGTAGAGTGACCTGTTTTTGCTGGGAGCGGAGTTTGTGTTTTGCTTTGTTGGACCTGATCTTTACTTCTGTCAGTATTATCCACTGCATTAGTATAAAGTTGGTATTTATTAGCTAAAATGAGGGTTTGATGACTGATTCTGAAGGAGAAGTGCTCTTTCCTGAGCTATTCCTTGTGTAACCTGCTCGTCTTGCAGTTAGATTAACGTTAAGGTATGGCACCCTGTAGGGAGGTAGTTTAATGCAGTGAACTTGGAAGGGGAAGCCTCAATTCTGTGTGGGACTGGGACGTATAAATTTCATGCCTTTTAAGTACAAATCATACCTTCGTGGGTGTTTTTCATTAAGAATCCTAGGTGCAGGATTTGAGATAAGACTGATGCCTGTAAGTCTTATTATGGTATTCTCTTAGATGGCTTGTAGAAAGCAAGCTGGGACTATGCAAATAAAAGTAGCCCCTTTCTTTGACAGCGTTAAACAGAGTAAACTTCAGCTGTTCCACCCAGTTGCATGTTGACTTTAAGTGTATGTCTAGTGGGACTATCTTTAAACAGGCTTGTATCTTCCTTGAGTTTAAAAAAGGGGGGTGGGTGTACAAATTCTGGTTTTGTCAGCAATGTAGAGCTGTTCAGTGACATCAGAAAGAGCTGGTGTTGTCTCTTCCCAGGATCTCTATATTGACAGGCCTTTACCTTACTTGATTGGGTCTCAGCAGTTTATGGAACAGGATGATGTTGGCCTTGGAGATCTCTCTAGTGAAGGTATGTGCTGGCATGACCTTTTATTTCTATGCAAGTAATCGGTTCCTAATCTGAGACTTTGGTCTGTTTTAACTCACAACTTTCTTTATCCTGTGTAGTGTTTTTGCATATTTAGATGCACACTGTAACTGATGGGGGAAAAATGTGCGTCATGTTGTAGCAACTCTTTTCTGGTATACAAAGCAGTAACTTCTCAGTTACTTATACTCTGTGTATTAGAAATGCAAAGAGTTAAAACTTGGCAGCATTCAAAGCTCTTTCAAACCCCTCATTTCTACCTCAATTTCAGTTTTCTTCACAAAGTTTTTAAAGTTGCTGGTGATGTGTCTGGTGACCATGTCACTTCATGTCTGTCTGATCTTAATTTTTTGCTTTTATTTAAACTAGAAGGATCAGTAGACAGCGATCGTGGGAGTGTCATTGACAGTGAAGAGAAGGATGAAGAGGTAAGTGCCAAGTACCAGCCACTTCGCGCCAGCATTAATGATCCTTCCTTGCGTGTCAGGCCATCAGCTACCTTGCTCTTTGATGTTGGGTGTTGAGATAATACTGTGCAATGTTTATTCCCTGTATTGGTTGTGATAAATGTACTTTCTGTTATTATTCTTATGCAGTAGTTTCCTCAGAAGCTTTTCAGAGGAGCTAAGAAATGGTATTGGCTTTAGCTGTTATTGAAGTAGAATTCTTCAAACTGAAGTGTTTTATTCCATTCTAATTTTACTTTGTGAAGCAAGTCAGATTCTTTTCAAGAATTGCATTTATGAAAAACAAATCTATTGTAAATTACAGTTACAAAGAATAGGATGGAGACTGACGGGATCAAGTTTAAAGCTTTAAGTAATCCATCTTCAGGTTTGCTTCAAAAGTCTGCTGCATTGGAATATCAACTTCTGATATGTTTTGCCTGGCTTGGCTGGGATGTCTCAGCTTTTTAACTGTTCTATGGAAGCACTTCCTTTCTCCTGAGATATTTGGTTTTGGTGTGTTTGCTCAATTAAAGTTAAATCCCTTTTGAGTTACTGCAGTGCACTGTCAGATGGAGCTTGCTGTCTTTGCTAAATTAATGACTTTCTAGTGAGCTCTGTTAGTAACAATGGTTAGTGTGGGAGAACTATTCCTTGGTGAGGTCAGGGTGAGGAGATCCGAATGTCCAAACTTAAGCAAGTTCAGAGTTTTTGAGCTCGTTCTCTTAACAACTGAACAAAGCAATCTGTAATGTTTGTCTTTGGGTCTCTTGTATTACAGGAATCAGATGATGAATTTGGAAACCATAGTGAAGATGACCAAAAGATGGTATGGTTATACACTCTGGTACATACCTGAAAGACTTTATACTTGAGACATAGTGAGGATGCAAGAAAGAGGAGATAGAAAGCTGTAGACTATTAACTATTAACAACTTTGTTAAGCCTCATTTATATAACTTTTTGTGGGAAGGTTATCCTGGCCAGACGCCATCATGTGAAAATGAACCTGGATTGGGCTTGATGACATGCTTGCAAACTGTCATTAGGTACACAGCATATGTGGGATGGCATTGCCTGATGTGTGTTCTCCTCGGGAATTACTTGGGAAACATGAGAATTAGAGAATCTACCCCAGGAAAACTACGCTTCTGTGGGAAAATTTGGTCTGTAATTCTGAACTTGCTATGTGGGAAGTAAGGAACAGTACAGTTTAGGTATGGCATGAAATCAAAGATGTGAACAGTTTTAAGTGTTTGAAAAGTATGTCCATTTGGATAATGAATGAAAAGGGAAAAGAAACATTTAGATTGAAAAATTCAAGCTTGACTTTAGTCATTGGTTGTAGGAGAAGGAATCGTACCCATGGTTAGATGAGCAACTGCGAAAGACTTTTACGTGGGGATCCTCAGTATGAAATGGTTTAATGTCAAAAGAGCAATGTTAAAAAAAGGAACCCTTATTTAATGTATATATTAGTAAAACAGCATTGCAAAAGCACTCATATCATGTTAAGCTGATCTTCATAGGGCAACTTTGCTGGATGTATTTTAAGATAAGCAAGTATCTTCGGGTTGTTGGTGATTTAGTTCACTTCTGGGCCCCTGCCCATGCCAACTCCCAGTTCACTTCATCTTTGTCATCCTCTTACTGACATGACTAAAACAAAGATGTGGGCATGTGTTTGTCTTAGGAATAGCACGAAGTGATACAACTTTTTACCAGCTGATCAGTGTTCCTGAGTTAAGACTAAATACTCGGTGTTAAGTTTGTGTATAGTACTGGTACACTCCTTGTGAGGAGAGCTTTCATGTCCTCAGTTGCAGCATTTGGTGACACGCCACAGCGGTGTACTAGAGAATGTATAAACTTGCTTGGAGCTAGAGACACTCTTTCCTTACTGTGAAAGTACCCCCAACTGACTGTATGTTTCCCTCCTTTCACTGAGTTTGATTTGACTATTTTATCTAAGCAGATGTAGTTTTGTGCTGATTTTGTATGCCAACTTGTAGAACACAACAAGAGTATTTTCATTTTTTAGAGGACAGCACAGATGAGTGATGAAGATGATTATGATGGCTGTGATCTCTTTGACTCTGAAAAAGAGGAAGATGAGGATGCAGGCTTAGAGGAAAGCACAAAGCCTGTGAGTAATTTGTTGCCTCCCTGGAGTGAGAGATTTCACTTCCTGTGTGAAAAATCTGTCCTTGAGGGAGTTAAAATGGTAGCTCTCAGTTATCTGGGATGGGATACTGTAGAGAGGGCTTCTAAAAATCCTGAATGGTCTTTTAACATGGTTATTCAGGCTTTACCCCCTCTTGCACCCTAAGCTGGCATCAAAGCTGTCTTTAAAGAACATTAAGAATTTAATTGTTGCATTCTTCTGAGGTAAATGTTTCTTGTTTTTCCTGCTTACAAAATGAGGTGACATTAAAATTTATGTGATCATCAGGAACTAGAAATGGGTTTTTTTCTCTTGATGCACACCTAATCTCTTAATTGCTTGCTTAACAGAAAGCTGTATTGCTTCTTCTGAGGGCTTCAATCAAAGTCTAGGCAAGATATTGTACAAGTGAGGCTATAGAATACAGTATTTATAATTGCAATTGCATCAAGTTGGTAACTGGATCTTATATTAGAAATATGCTGTTATTTGTCCCTAATCCTTAGAAAAAGAAGAGGCCAACATCATTTGCAGATGAGCTGGCAGCTCGAATCAAAGGAGAAGTAGCGGTCAGACAGGATGAAGAGCATTCATGTAAGTTAACTCTTAAGTTTTGATAAGTGCTTGTGTGGTAAGGGGGATCTTGTGAGAGAGTTGGACTGGAGATTCTGCATAACAACATGTAAAGTTACACAGATCTGTTATTTCAATATGTATTAGGTAAAAGCCCGGTAAGAAGAATTGGAGACAATGTTTTGTGTTCTAAAAAACTTTCTGGCAGGGCTGAATTCACTGAGTTATAGTGGAAAACACATTGCTTTTAAATCAGACAGGTCACTCCCAAAACACACTTATTATTGGAAACATTTTTTCTCCAATCCGATTTTCCCTCTGCATATTTGATTACATGTACTTTCCCCTATTTCATTTAAGTATGTAGAAGCCACTGGTCACTGTAGTCGTTCTGTGAGCTCTACAGTGGAAAACCTCTCAAGCAGTGGTGTTTTCATGTGGTATGGGTTGATTGTTTTCTTTGTGGCTTAAATATACTGCATTTTGAGGATACTTCATTGCCGTTTTTCATGATGTTTTAGACTGAATAATGCATTTGCTTTTGTGTCACTTTCAAAGGGAGAGACCTTTCAAGCCTTGCAGAAAAGCAGCAGTTGATAATAGCTGACTGAAATTGAGTAGGCAAGTGCTTATGAGCCTGCTGTTGACCTGTAATTTTGATCATATGAACGGATAAGTGTGTGTGTGTGTGCTTGCACAGTTCAAACAGTCAAATTGGGTCTGTGGATATCAGAGGATAAAACCTACCATTCTTTGATGTAACCTTGTGATGTTAAGTAAGGCCAGAGGAGATGAAACTGCCTTTGCTTTTGATAGCTGAATCTGGAGCCATTTGAATTGCTCAAAGGTTCTGCAGAGGTGTGGAACCTGTACCATCTGGAATGCTGTGTTGCTTTCTGACATCTCAGTTGACACTAGTCTGTGTGTGGGCAACTGTGTTGAATCCCTAGTGCCTGACAGAACGATTCTATTAGTGGTCAGCTTGGTGAGATTATTATTTAGGTTCTTTTTACCATAGATTGATCAAAGGCTGTAAGTAAAGGTGAAATATCTTTTCTTTGAAACTTTCTTCTTAAAGCCCTGTCATCAGAGACCAAAACACGGAAAACCCCAAAAGAGAAGAAGGACGTTAGAGTTCCATCAGATGGTAGGATATCCTCTCTTATTTTTGAATTGTGGCTGGATTGTAAGACACCACTTAAGAAATGGTGGCTTCTACTCTAGAAACTGGGTGGGAGATCAGTGAGCATCCATCAAGGTGAATGTGTAAATAAATCTAGGTTCTGATGTGCATGTAAACAAGGCTAGAAACAAGCTTAGTGGGAGTTCATCCTTAAACGTGGCCCTCTGGAGCAACTGCGTACAACCCAGTCTGTCTTCAGCAGCTTTTGTGTATGTGTCATGTTTATAAAAGAGTGCAGATGGAACCAAAGCAATTTTAGTTTGATTGTCTCGAATTCCCTTTCCTGAAACTTGGTCAGTCCTACCAAAGCTCATGGCTCTTGTACTTTGCAGATGAAGATGATGACATCTTCAAGCCTCCTAAGTTGACTGATGAAGACTTCACACCATTTGGTTCAAGAGGTGGTCTCTTCAGTGGTGGAACAGGTCTCTTTGATGATGAAGAGGTGAGAATGCTGGAGATGATAGAAACTGTGTCACCCTTTTAAAAATGAAAGATCCCCACAAATTTCCACCTCTGGAAGACAGAGACGAGAAACTGTATTTTGTTCCTTGATAACATTCAAGTTTTATGGGATAGTATAGCTTTCCAGTGGGGAAACAGAACTACATGAGTGAGATACTAATGTTCCCCTTGGAACAATGTCCTCTCTTCTGCAAGGGTGCTGATGAGAGATGCAGGTAGGGTTCTAGCTCTTTATTAGACCTAAGTCCAGGAGACCTCAATAAGCCCCTTACTTTTATCTGTGGAGTAAACCAAATGCCATCGGGATCTTTTTTTTTTATTTTAAGTGAGCAGATTTCTATTGAAAAGCCTGTGAGAATACTGAATTTTGTTATTCTCTATCTGATTGTGGGAGAAGTTTGAAAGACAGCATGATGCCCGTCACATTTTATTTTTCACATACTATGTGTGGACAGTGAAGCTGCTGGGTTTCTCTGTTGCTGTGCTGTTAAAAGTTTCCTATTGCAATTATGCTGTGTTCTTTCACCTAATTATTGTACAATGGCTGGGTTGCCTGAGATGGCAGGAAAAGTTCACCTTAAGCTTACTCTTGTGCTATCTGGAGCTGACTTCATAAAGAAATGGCACAAAGTGCATTTCTGACCTTTATTTTACCATGTTTGTACACATGGGGATAGAAAGCTGATGTCAGGGATACTTGAGATTTAAGAATCTGATAGTACAGATTAGTACAGAAACAAATGGTTGCCTCTGATTTTGTTATGCAGCTGATACTGGTAACAGTCAAGGTTTGTCCAGAATAGTAGCCAAATGGTTGCCTTTGGGGATTGTTGTGTTCCTCATTGCAGCTAGAACAAAAGTCAGATGTTCCTCAGAGCCAAGGAGGCTATAAGACTGAAATTTGGAAGAAGGCCTCATTTACCTCAAGCTTACTATGCAAATTTACTAGAATACAACCAACAAACACCAAACAGGGATAATGTCTGTGAGGAAGGGGTTAGTTCTGTACAATGCTTTCCACTCAAACACAGCCTTTATTGAAAAAATATTAATGTTCCTTTTTTTTTAAGTGGCAGCCAACAGCTTAAAAAAATTAAGAAAAGTAATTATAGTGCAAGCCAGCTTTATGTCAGTGCAAATTCAGATGAAGCTATCATTTGTTACCTCTTGGTTACTTATTACTAAGTCTACTTTCTTCATCCTGTAGGCACAGAACAGCCAAGCAGATTTGTCTGTGATTGTTACCTGCCTGCATACAGCTGTTCTTGGTTTTGTTATCTGAAAGTTAAACATCTAGGAAAGATAACTTAGCTTCACTTCCCTTGTGCATTGGAGGGAGCTGTATTGTACCAGAAGGCAGACACACAGTAGGTCAACAGGCAAACAGTAACTGACAAATGAACAATTGGTCACTGACATCTCTGCTGCAGCCTTGCACTCCCCTACTCTTTCTGCAGCTTTGCTGCCTTCTTTTTACAAAGTTTATACAAAGACCATGCATTTTGAGTCTTGAGGTAGGCAGGCTCTCATACCCAACTTCCCCTAAGAGGGAGGCCTTCAAGAAATTAAGTGGTCAGTACTCAAACAATCTGGAGTTTTCTTGGAAATCGAGACTATGATTGTTGGGTAAGATCGGTACAGGGCGATTGCAACCTGAACACAAGAACTTCTGTGGGAGTGTCCTGAATGCTTTAGACCTATAATGTATTTCTCTGCACACTTAACGGCATCTTAACATCTCCTTAGCAACAATATCAACCATTCATCTTAACTACATGAAGTCAGGAATATATTCTTGTCCTGATCTGAATAATTCCTTCAAAGCTGACTGGGTAAGTTTCAATAGGAAAGCTTAGAAGGATGTATTCAGGACCTGAACAGCTGTAGATCAATTAGTGTAAGCCCTTGAAGATGTGCAAATACAAGGTCATTCCTTCTCTTCAGCAAACAGACTAGTAACAAGTGTAAATTGAATTTTGGAAGATAGCGACTTTTCTGAATGTATGCACTCAAGTTAACACTTGAGTACCTAGGTTTAAGTCTGTATTTGCAGACATCCTTTTGAGAAGAGAGTGGTGATCACCTCCTCTGTCTTAACTTAGAAGTGGATATTCGGTATGGAAAAATCAGCATCTGTTTTTCCCTACAAAAAACAAATTCACCACTTCCCCCTCCCTTTGCATTTTCATCTATGATCAGAGTGATCTTTTTGCTGAAGCACCAAAAGGAGAAGAATCAAAAGAGAGAGAGGAGCGAGTCACAATAAGTGAAGGTAAGAACCAGTTGTTGCCTTCTGTAGTCCTGCTGTGATTTATCATGGCTAGCAGATAGACTGTTTTGTTACCAAACTAGAAAGTCTGGTGTAGTAATTGTTGGCAAGTCTCTTCTCCTCCCCAGTCTTAATAGAGAACAGCTGTGTTTTCCTTGAATTTTAAGTGTGTATTTTTCACTGTGATCTGTTACACACACCTACTCTCCTGGAAAGGATGTCCCTACTGATGTTGGCAGAGCTCTCTGTATGCACTGCGTTCCTGCAGCTGAAGAGTACTTTGCGGGATCCAGTTGTGGGTTTGAGGGAGGCATAGATTTCTTGCAGAGTAATCCACATGCACTCTGAGCACACATTCTGTACTGGAGTAGCTTTTACTGAAGAACTGTATTTGGTGAAGTTTCAGATATGGGTTTTGAGTGTATTGTATTGAAATGAATTGAAATTATTTTGAATGTGTGAATGTGAACTGTTGTAAATAATGCTGTATGTAAACATGTATTGTGTTTATCAGCTGGAGTGCAGTAGAGCTGTTTTGTGGAGTTTTAATGGAAGAAAAATAGTTAGATTGTTACATATCTGCAAAAAAACAGAAGTTCAAGTAGAACTTGTAAAGAGTTCTGAATTGTTGAGGCAAAAAAAAGGCAGCTCAGAAAATTTATTGGATTCCTGTTTCTGTGGGAGAGTTCTGAAGACTCTTGACAGCATAAAACAAGTGCATCCATTTGTATTGTACTTCCTATGATTTCAGCACCCTCTACAAAGTCCTTAAAGAAAGTTCCTGCAGGTGCAGTATCTCTGTTTCCAGGTATGATTTATTCAATAGCCAATTGCTTCATGCACAAAACGCTCTTTTCTTTAAAACCTTCTAGGGAGGTTTTAAAGAAGAAAACTATCTAAATACAGCAGCACTGCATTGCTTGATCATATGCTTAGTGACATATACAGGTGCTTCTGCCATGCTAAGCCTAAACTGCAGCATGCTTTATGGATAATCAGGATTCTGTAGGAGCTCTGAAGGTAGGTGTCATTGATGGCAGGTATTAGCAGCTGTCAGCTTCCAGTGTTGTTCTCGAACTTTTAAGGATGTGTATCACTTCAGCTGATGATCTATAGCTGAAGTCTGCAGTGCATGAAATCGCATCTTCCATCTATACGCTGGGAAGGAAGTGCATTTTGATCTTTCATATTTAATCAAATTCCCTTGGGTTAGCAGAAAAACTGTTTAAACATCAAGTCTGTATATTTTTATGGTGCAGGTAAATAAGACCAATCTTGTTCCTCTGGTTTTCAACAGGAGGACCTGCATAGACAGGGAAGGACCAAATCTATAATTTGGAGCTAAAAATAAAAAAGAATCGTACTAAGATCCCTATTTCATACCAGAATGCAAGCTGATCAATGAGAAGAAATACATGTCACTAGTCCTTTTGAATCAACTGACAGTGATTTCTGTCAGTGTGTAGGGTCTTCACCTGACTGAGTTGCCCTAATTTTAAGTTTTGCCCTTTATTGGCAATGAATTTTTCATCATTCTAACAGTATTCTATTCTAGTTCATGAGGAATTAACTTATATATAGCATTTATTCAAAGTCTTCAGTTGCTCCCTCTCAGTAACTTGTAGATGGGCTTAAGTCACCAGAGAAAAAACAAGACTGAAGCTCCTTTACTATTATAAATTGCTTGATAAACATGTTTCCATGTGAAGTTTGTTTAGGAACTCAAGAATCTCTAATAAATCAAGCTTTGTGGCTGTATTCCTGTCAATCCTATGGCACTCTAATTGCATAAAACTTTTTTATATATATAAATAAACTGCTGCTGACTAAAATTCATGCAGTTTACTGACTTTTATCCAAATAGCAGTTGTTTTACTTTCTACCAAACTTTCAATTTAAGTATGTCCCCACCCCCTCTAATTTTCAAGCATCTATACATAAGAATAAAAAAGACAGGCTTAGAATCAGGCTGCCAATTTTTGCCCAAACCACTAGAAGTGTTTGCAGATAATCTGTTGCCATGCACATATCACTGAAGCCAGACCTTTCCACACAAGATCTGGAAGAAACAGTTGCTCTGGCTGACTCTAGTTTGTCACTGTGGGGACCAAGCACCTTGTCCTGCAGTACTGCAAGTGGACTCACATGACAAGTGCAGCTCCTGGGAAGAACCACTTTTATTGGGCCACAGAATGGTGTACTAGAGTAGAGTAGGGTTCTGCTTTGGAAAGTCTGCAGTGGCAACAGTGTGGAACTGCTGGGCCTTCTATCTTCAACATAGAACCTGGCTGCTGTTCCTAGGGAAGATGAACAGGTTTCAGGAAGAAGTGATTGCAGTGAGAGTGAAGTGCCATCTGTCTGTGACTCGGCTTTATCAGGATGTGTCTAGCTAATGCTTTGTTGATGTGGCATTGTTTCAGGAGCACCTTAAATGCTGCTGAGATGAAAACTCTGCCTGATGCCACTTGCTATAGCACAAGTTCAGCTTTTTGGTAACTCTGGCAGTGATCTTTGTGTGGTTATTTTGGTTTTTCTCTTCCTATCTGACCTGCAGGAGGAAGTGATGTGTTTAGTTCCAATGTAGTTGGGGAAAAAGGCAAGAAATCTGCAGCACAGAGCACAGAGAAAACTCCTAAACAGCCTGGGAAAGTTGTCCTATTTGAGGATGATGATGATGATGACTTCTTTGTGGAAGCAACTAAAAAGCGTCCAGATCCAGGTACCTCTAAACATTTAAACATTGAAGGTCATCAAAATTCAAACTGATAAGAACCAATGAATTATGAAATTCAAACCTGCGTTACTGCTATTACTGCTTGAGTTTTGGGGGTTGTGTTTTTTGGTTGTTTTTTTGGTTGTTTGTGTTTTTCTTTTCCTTGGAGTGATATAGGAGCAGTTTATTTGGACATGCTCTTCACTGACATTCCTCTCTAAGGAGGCTCTTTCTATTGCTAGGGCAGTATATTTAGACTTGAATCAGGGAATTGGTACAGGGTTTATTCACATAGCCTTGAGTCCCTGTGTGCAACATTCCCTATACAGGCTCTAGGCCTGAGCCAAGCCAGTACTAAACAGTGCCTTTAGAGGTGCCAGCTGACTGAACTGCTTGACTGCATACTATCACCAGTGCTCTCAGGTAAGTGGTGTTTCACTTCGAAAGCTTGTCTTTTAAAGACTCCTGATGTTGGTCATCTGTAAAAAGTATGGTATCTTTTGTGATGCTGCTATCTCGTCTTGCTCAGTGGTGTATTCATCATTTCCTGTTTGTTTTGTCTCTTAATGTAGTCAAGTCCACATCTGACCTATTTGATGATGATGAAGAAGGTGATTTATTCAAGGAAAAATCTGCCATTCCTTCTGTGGCTGCTGGCTCAACTAAAGAAACAGAAAGCCATAGGGAGACAGTAATGGAAAAAAAGGTAATGGCATATAAATGAATTGTATGACTAAGGTTGTAAGAAAAAGTTACTACTACAGTTGACATTGTCTATCCACATACAACGCTATGAAAGTGACATATTTGTGAAACAGGACTACGGTCGTAGTGTCTTCTATGACCTAAGTATTTGAGGTTCCTTAAATGCTTTGTGCCTTTTAAATTTTATTTCAGGTTATTTTCGTGGGCAGTGATTGAAAGAATCTTATTAAGGCAGGATTGAAATGAGAGCAGAATGAGAAGCCACTGATAATAAAAAGTGTTTATGAAGTTTGTGGCTGAAAGGCAACCACCCTGAGTTAAGAACCTTTGGTGTCCCAGTTCTGTGCTGTGGAGACTGTGTCTGTACTTACACCAAACGCTGGTTACTTACCTGGTAAAACCCATTGCTTATGTGTATTATGGGAGAGGAAGGTGGATGTCACAGTTCTACCTAAGCATACACAAACCTTGGAGATTTTAAAAAGCTGTTCTTCAACTGAAAACTTTTTAAATTGTAGAAAGCTCTAAATGTGGTCCTGAGCACATACACAGGGAGTACAGGAACCTCCTAGTACCCACTCCACTTTCAGAACAGTGCCTTGATGAAAGTGGTAATGCTCTTTGTTTTTATGGTAGAGATCGTATACCCTTATTTTATACTTATTTGCTGTCCAGTGAATATTGGAACATAATAAGCTGCAGTGACTCTCCTCCCTCTGGACTGAGAGGTGTACAGTGCTGGGGATGTCTAATGCAAATTGCTGTAGGACTTTTTCCATGTTGCCTTACGACAAGCACCTGAGCACAGAGGCAAAGCCAGCTTCTATTTCTGTTGCAGTGCCAGAGTATCCACAGTCAATGAAGCAAGAATGGTAGTGGGAGGTCATCCAGTGCTCTTACTCTGATCTCACAGCACTTGACTTTTCTGGAGGAGAGGATGAGAACTGATTCTGCAGCACCCCTCCTGCACTGCCAGGAAATGAGAGCTGTTTTATACGCTAAGCTTCATGACAGTAGTGCTTGGATCTGGGATCATTCTAAGTTTAATGGCAATATAGCTGGTGGCAGGCTGGGGTGTGCTGTGGTAATGCCAGGAAATGATGGCTGGCACAAACTGCCCTCTACCTTTATGAAATGCAAGTTGTTAGAAGCAAGGTTTTTGTTTGGCTCAGGAGGCCTGAATTGCTGAACACATTCTTCTACTGAGAAGGATGGTGTGGGAAGAGAGTCCTGTGGTAAGATCTGCAAGTCACTTGTTCTGGCTGCATGTGAGGAGCTTGATTGGCACATGAGTTTTGGACTTCAGCCCGTGGGTGACAAGCTTGTGTTCTGTCCCTTCAACTGCTGGGATTTTTCCAGCAGTGTGCCTCTTATAAGGGGTCTGTCGAGGTTTAAGAAAGGTACTCCCCAATTTAGTGCTACCACTGAAACCACATTGCCTCTCAGTCCCTCCCTCTCCCTCCCCTGCAGTGAGCTGGAAAGGAGAATTGGAGACACAAAAGGTAAAGTTCATAGGCTGAGAGAAGAGCAATTTACTGGAAATAGCAATGAGATAACAAAGGAAACAGTAACAGCAACAGTACTAGTGACAGGGGGTATGGATTCACACTGAAACCCCCTGACAGTAAGGGAGTACCTGACCACTCCCTCTGCCAGGCTGCACTGATCCAGCAGAGCGCCCTTTTCCTGTTCCTGGAAAATGAGGTGAGGTGGTACAGAATAACCTCTGGGTCCTAGCCATGCCTTCTCCTGGCTACTGCAAAATATTAACCCTGTCCTGGGTGGAAACAGGGCAGGGTCATAGGATGTGCCTGCCCTTACTGAATCTAAATAGATGCTGATGCAGCGTCTTTATTTGTCTTATAGAGTCAACCATCTTCAGGTGAGGACTTCAAGCCTTTATCTGCAACAGCTCCAAGAAAACAGAGGGGTCTTTTCTCTGATGAGGAGGATTCTGAAGTGAGTATCTCTTTAAGAAATCCCTACAGAAATCTTTGGGATCTGAGTCACCCTGACTTCAATCCACCCATATCTGGGGACTCTTTATGTGTCTTATAGGATTGGGAAATCTGACATCCATGCATCTACTCCCAGCCATTCTGAAAGTTCCTTCTTGCTTCAAGAGTGGAATCTTTTAATTGTTTTCCCTGTCTTCAGGAAGTTAAATTTGTGTGGTACACACAGGCATAAATTGAAAGCCTGAAGAGAGGAAGGAGCAGCAAATCCAAGAATCATGAAAGACTGCATATGTTTAATTTTGTGGTTTTGGCTTTCAGCTAGAAATCAATCTGCAAAGCTGAGGGAAATAAATCCCTGTGCAGCTGCAGGTGATCAATACATCAGAGTAAGACAATCTTTCCCTACCTACAGGCACACTAAACACCTTTTTTATAAGGTAAAACATGAATGTCCCCTTTTGAGTTCTGAAACTTTTTGCATTGCTTTGCAAAGTGACATTTCTTTGGTTTGCGCAGGACTTGTTTTCATCAAGTAAAACTGTGAAGTCCAAAGCTACATCTCTCCCCACCACCAAATCCATGGCAAAAGCTCCACTATCTTTGTTTGATGATGATGAAGAGGTAAGTACACTTCCTTATACTGCCTGTGTGTAGGAACCTACCTGCCCAGCCTGTTGCAAATGCAGCAGGAGATATCCAGAGTTTTACAACACTGGGCTTGCAATTGGAGCACTAGACTTGCATTGTGTAGCAGTTCTGAGCATGTGGACAACATTGCGGAGGAGAGTAGTAGCAGGAAGTCTTGCAAGTTCTTGGTATCTTTGTAGTATTTTGAAGTCAGTCAAAGCCCTGTGATTGACAGGACTAGATAACACTGGGCAGTAGAACAGATATGAGCTTCAAGAAGCTGTTTTATCCTGACCTGTGGTACATGGATGACATCTTGCTTCTCTTGTCATGGCTGTTGAATTCCTTTTTCCTCACTCTGCAGTGTGTAAGAATTGTGACTGCTAGTATAGAAACTGAGATCAGAGCAGTTTGTGCAAGAAACTTTAAAAAAATTGAATTAGTGTGTGCCTTTCTTATCTTTTTTAAAAAACCCTGTTTTCCCTCCCATACACCCTCCAAAGAGCTTTCAACTCTGGGCCCACAGCCTTCATGGTGAGTTAACTTACCCCAGAGTATTAACTTGAGGCAAATAGGAGGCCTACTCAGAGCTATAAGCCGGGGCACTCAGACTCAGGGCAAAAGTTTCGTGTTGAGGAGGGGCTACATTCAGTTTACCTTTCTGAATAGGGGCTGTTCAGAAGCAACAGTCAGGCTGGTGAGACATTTTGCATTGTGATAAGGTCTCTGGTACCTGCAAGAAGGTTGTGTTTTAGAACTCGAGTGGAAAAAAGCATAAATAAGTGTTAGGTGGTGACATCAACATATGCTTTGGTCTATTCTGATGCCTGCATAATAATCTGCATGAGTGTCTTCAGGTGGAAAGCCATGGATCTTGCCCAGTGGTAGTTCAGCTTGCCTATTGCCTGTCCTCTCAGAATAGGATTCATTCTCTATTTCGTTATACAGATTAGAAACAGTGCCCCATTGTGTTAGGTGCTGTGCAACAGAGTTGCTGAGTGGTGGTTTTTGGCTGCCAGTCAAGCCCTGCGGTGGAGAATCTGTGGGCCAGAACGAGGATATGTTCTTACAAGCTTCTAGTCTATCAAATGCTGAATGTGTAGAATTCCTTGTACCAGAATATTGTGTTACACTTGAAATTGTCTTCAAAATAGGTTCACAAAACACCATTTTTGTATCCTACTTGTATGAAAGTGGATGGCAACAGTGTCTTGCATGCTGATGACTTTTAGAGAGCTTTTCATTGTGGTTTTGGCTTTTGAGTTTTTAAAAATATTTTATTTTATTTTAAGGATCTCTTTGGTGTGGGACCTGCGAAGAAGCAGCAGGAAAAGCCTCCAGAAGAGAAAGTCAAACAGTCAGGGCCTCTCAAGAAAGCCTCCAGCTTATTATTCAGCAGTGATGAGGAGGTACTGAGGAGTAAGATTTTCTGAAAGGGGTTACTGGGCTTTGTGCTGAGCAAAGTAAAAAACTTTTGAGATGGGGACCACAGGCCAATACTGCTGTGTCCATATGCCATGCTTGCTCCAATTCTGTGACTTGTTTTCAGCTGAGGAGGCTGTCTGATCCTTGACGCAAATTATTGCAGGATCTAGGTAACAGAAGTCATGTGGAGGAGAAAACCAGTATTTTACATGTGATTTATAAAAAGATTAATAGCAAATGGAGGCTATTGCCAACAAATCTGACTTAAAAACAGTAGAAGGAAAAAATAATTTTGCTCTTACTGCTTTAATTTCCCTAAGGAAAGTTTAGCAGTTCTAGATAGATATGTGTTGAGGTTTTGATTATTTTAGGGGTTTGGGGTGGATTTCTTTTGTACCTGATTTTGTTTGTTGGGTATTTTGTTTGCTTGGGTTTTGGTGGGGTTTTTTGTTTGTTTGGCTGTTTTGTTTTGTTCAGATCTGGGGATGGGAAATTGAAACATAAATAACACAGCTTCTCAGAGAGCAGTTCTCTTCTAGGGATGGATTAGGTATTGTCCTTCATCTTAAATGAAAGCCAGAGACACTAAATTAAAAACTTGTCTGGAAAGTCTCTGAATTAGCTCATGTGAATAGAATGCAGACTCTCCTTAGCCCTCCCACCTCACAAAATTACTCTTTTGCATAGAGCTTATTTTTCATTTCTTGTCCAGTAATTTCTTTTTTAGTGGATAGTAGTAATATGTTTAGATGCATTACTATTTGAATGTAGAATAAACCGAGTTTATACTCTAACATGCTTGTAGGCCCTTTCAGAAAGGGGACAAACAGAGGTGGGGAACTGGGCCAAACCATATGAAATGCTGAGAATAACAAAACACACAGAGAAAAATCTTGTTCAGTGTGTAGGCTTGATGAAATGCTAGCTGCAGGAGGGGTTGGCAGGGGAACTATGAAGGAAATAAGTGCAGCATCAAGCACTCTAGTAATGAGGTGTCATAAGGGTGTTGATTTTTTTTCTTTTTTGAGGGTGGGGGCAGAGTTTGTTTGGGGGGGGGGTGGGGTGGTGGTTCTTTTTCCCCTATATGTCAAACCTGCTAATTAAAGTGCCTCAGATCAGGTTCTACTGAGTGACCTTACTCTTGTGACTGCAGTTGACACTGACCTCAATTGTCAAAAGCAGCTATAATAAAGTGTGTGTACCCTGTTTTGCTGGACTAATACTGTAAGTGACCAAAAGGTGACTAGGCTCTCTGCAAAGCCTGAGCAATGTCAGATTACAGTGGCTAACGTGAAGGCAGGAAAGTAAACTAGTAGAGAGATGAAAGGACTGCCTAGATGATGGAGTGCTCATTAGAGAAGATGGGAAAGTGGCTTTGACCAAGACAAAGAAAAACTTAAGGGTTCCTTATTTTTAAGGAACACTGGAATGTCACCAAGCCAGCTAAACTTCCTTCTGAAGATAACCAAAAAGAAGACCCTGCAAAACCACCTATCACTGTCAGTCAAGCTAAAGATGTGAAGAAGACAAGCCTTTTTGAGGAAGAGGATGAGGAGGATTTATTTGCAATCACTAAAGAGAGGTGACTGTCCTGGAAAGGGAGTGGGGAGGGATTTTTTCAGGACAGCCCACCAGTCCCCTCAAAACTAGATGGACCCACCCAGGCATATTGCAGGTGTTGTCCCTTGCTACTGATGCTAAGGAGGAAGTAGAGGTGTGTGACTAGGAACGGGCAGGGCTGGGCTCTGGACCTTTTTGCGCCTGTGGTGGATCATTCTTGCCACCACTGAATTGGGCTCTCCATTTATATGCCTGTGATATAAAATCCTCTTGATCTCTTTTTATCTCCACTTCTGCAGAAAGCTGTGCAGACAAGAGAGAGGATGATAGAACTGTTGACACAGTGAGGAAGCCAAGTGCTATATCTGGGACCACTTGCTGTAAATGATGGTCCTAAGTGATGCTTTTAAACAGATTCAGTGCATGGCCTTTGAAGTTCTTGCATTGAACCTTCCACTTTCTCTTCTGTCTCACTGCAGCCAAAGAAAGCCACAGAAGGTATCATTGCTATTTGAAGATGATGCTATTAATGGAGAACCATTCTTCAGCTCCCAATCAATGCTACTTCCTTCAGCTGCTAAGACTGCAGTGGTAACTCCTCATTTTTTAAAACTAACATGGAGCACTTAGTCTTTTTATAGTCCATCTTCTTTGTTGCATACTGACTGTAGGTCTAACTCATTTTAGACTATAGTAGCTCTAGCCATTTGGGAATGGGAAGAAGGAATACTGTACTCTTATATGTAAGTTCTTACTACCATTAGCCTAGCAAAAACTTCAAAATTTTCTTGACCATTAACCCTAAACTTGTTGGATTTATGCTAAAAGCCGTATCTGAGGATGTTTTGAAACCCTAAAATACTGCTAAAAGGAACAAACAGCTTACTGCTGACTCTGAAGCCTGGGCTTCACACTTTGTGTTACGCTTCCTAAGCTGATTCAGATGTGCAAAAGGCTTCTTACTGGCCCTCTCATGTGTGCTTGTGCCATCCTCTGTCGTGTGAGCTTAGCCCATGGTATACTGCCTGTCTGCTTGTGCTTTGGAATTGAGAGTAGGAGATGAAAAGGTCTAATACTGCTGTATCTGTAGTGGGGATTCCTGTATGTGTGCTTCCTAGCACTCTTCAACCAGATTCAAAAACCTATAGTAGAAAGGAAGTAACAAACCAGAATGTCCCATGGGAGGAAAATAGAAGTCAAGCATGTTGCCAGTGTCCTAGACCTCTGGTGAAGGCAAACTGAGACTCTGCTATCCCACAGCAGCATATGCTTTTTATATGCCCACCAATTTTGTGTCACCAGCATTCCTTAAATTTTGCAGGAGAAAGTAAAACCAGCACAGGCATCACCTACCTTTAATGAAGAAGAGAAGGAAGACCTGCCAGATAGAGCATCTGAGGCTAACCAGATGAAAAATACATTGTGGTGCTTAGAAGAGCCTGGAGCAGCCCCTGGGCCTAGAGGAACAGATGTTGCAAGCCAGCAAACAAAGGAAGAAGTGAGGGATTTTCTTACATTATTCTGAAGTTTGGTAATGATTCAGTTATTAAAAAAACATAATCTAACAGTGCTGCTCTGGGACAAATATTTTTCTGGATTGCCTCTTCTTTTGCTAAGGAGGGAGTAACTGTCTCCATTTAGCGAAATCACTTGTCAGTCAAACAGCAGATTGATTAAATGACATTTAAAAGTTGTTTTCTAACTGATGTCCATGAGAGGTTGTTTTTTTGAGGGGGGGGAAGGTGGTGGGCTGAATCTGTTTCATTTTTCTTCCAGAGTGGTTTGGGTAATGTTTACTCACATGAACAGAGCTTTCCTTTAAAAAGAGGCTATACCAGTGTGTAGGCTTTTCTTCAAGCTCAGTAACACTGTTTAAATATAATGTCTCATGAGTTATAAAGTGGTGTTGTCCTGGTAGGTGTGGCTTTCAGGATTGTGAATTCCCGTGGGTAGTACTGTTACAGAACAGTACAGATGTGTATTATTGAGTGTATTACTGCAGAAGCTTCAGTGGAGCTACCTTGGGCATGGTCTTACTGAGTGATTCTTGGGGAATCACCACCTGATTAATTTCCATCATAGTTATCATGCTTTTCACTGTCCTGAGCACATTCAAAATTCAGGTAGTGCTGTTCACTCTAAAGAATCCCAGGTTGTATGAACTAGTTAACTTGGAGATAATGGCAAAGCTCTTCAGTGCAGCATTGTGGAGCACATGCACTCTGACATATGGATGAGAAGCACACCTTATGCATGAGTTGAGTACAGTTGCTGGCTTGGTAATGAATTGCAGGACTGTGACCACTGCTGGTATTTAACCAAGAAAGCTTAGCAGGTTTTTTTGGCAAACCTGAAATAAATAACAGGCTAATGTGTTTTTTTTCTCTTTTTTTTTATTGGTGGAGCCTTTTGCAGCAATATCCTCAGAGCCAGCTGGCAGTTCAGATCTGTTTGCAACATCCCCACCAGCTCTGGAGAAGGATGTTAAGAGCCAAGCTAAGAAAGTGTTAAGCTTGTTTGAGGAGGAGGAAGAGGAGAGGCTGGATGCTGATGATGGTGTTAAAAATGCACAGAAAGAAATTGGTGTGGTGAGTCTAGGGAAGTTCTTGAACACTAGAAAATAGTATTTCTACCTCTGCTACTTCAAAAAGGGATTTTGATTTTACCTTCCCTTCTCTTCATGCCCTGGAGGCTAATGTTTGTCAATTTCTAGACTTCCAGATTTTTGGGTGAGAAATTATTCCTGCTCTTCCTCATGATCCTGAATCCCTTTGTAAATTTTCCTGTCCCATTAACTTGAAAGCTTTTTGCTGCATGCTAGTATGATAAGAAATTCTGTACACAAGTTTTGATGCAGCTACTTGATGTCTGCTGTATGGGGCTGACTCCTCGGTTACTCCTCAAGGTCAGAGGTACTAGGAAGTAGAAGGATGTGCAGTTTTAAGCCTTGTGGTTTGTCCCTTTATTTTCTTTATATTGTTGCACTTTGCTTGCTACATTTATTCCCACAGACTAAGCTTCAGCAAGAATTATCTTAACTCTGTGTCTACTTCTGGTTTTCAAGTATGTGTAGTCACTTTTTAAAAAGGCCTCCAGTTGCCCTATTCTTACTCTCTGGCTTTCTTGATATAGTGTATACTATCAAGTGACGGACTTCGCATTTTCTGCAGCAACATCCTTGAACCCAGGGCAATGTTCTTGTTTCTATTTAATGCAAATGTACCAAAACTTTCTCCATAAATCTGAAGTCATGTCAAAAAGCACCTACTGTATACTACAGTGTGCTACCAGGTTTTGTCATTTTAGTGTGACCGTGTAAAATCATAGGACAGGGTGTGTGGATGAAAAAGGGTGTACTGGAAGTTAGCTTTAGTAGGCAGCCCTTTGGGGCTCCTGTAGACTTGGACGGGGAAGGGGGGAATCAGACTTTAGTTTTCTGCCAACTGCTCCTTCTGCCTGAATTTTGTGTCTAGTGTCATGCTACTGGACATTAAGTCATGCTCTTCAGAGGCGTCCTTGCATTTGAGTTTTTTCCTGAAGAGGCAGATGAGTGGTGAAACAGAAACTGGCCCCTACCAAGACACTGCGTGGGACCTTTGCCTGAAAGCCAGACCTGGGTGCATACAGTGACCATGATCATAGAAGTGCATTGGTTTTGGTGTTCAAGGATCTGATACTGGTTGCTTTGCCACGTAGTGAAAGGCTTATAAGGTGATAGGTATAGCTTCAACCTTCCCCCCCCCAGCCAATTTGAAAGTACAAGGCCTTGCCAAAAGCAGACAGTATATTCTGTTCTTCATTGTAGGGGTGTGTTTGCTTTCACAGGAAGAGAACAGGGAGTCTATCAACAATAACAGCTTTATAGGCCTTCAACTTTTTTTATTTTAAATTATTCTTCTTTTTAGTCTTCCTTGAAAAGGTACCTTAAGAAAATAATTTAAAGAGATTCTCTCACGTCTACGTACTGCACCCTTAGCTGAAATATTGGAGTCATAAAATTCTTACAGGAATATAAACTTTATTGTACAGTCATAATAACATTCTGTAAGCCTTTTCTTTGTTTGATTGGTTTTTGTCCTTACCAATAAATAGTAGCAGCTGGATCTTAAATCAGCACACACAGATACCTTGTGGCTAATGTCTTCTTATGAAATCAAACTGCAAATACAGATATGTACATTGTAAGTTTTGCAGATTTGGTCAAAATAAAACTGGCAGTTAAAGTTTTATTTTTGCGACCAGAGTCATAGTATAGCTTCAGGTTAATTGTAACCTGCCTTATCACTAGGAAAATAATCTCCTTAAAGAGGGAGTTTCTTACTGGGTGGACCACTCTCCTCTCCTTTCAGGCTTCTGAGAAAAGTGCTCGGCCCAAAAGCACTGGGGTGTTTCAAGATGAAGAGCTCCTCTTCAGTCACAAACTTCAGAAGGACAATGATCCAGATGTTGATCTCTTTGCCAGTCCCAAGAAGTCAATGGTGAGTTCATAGTCCTCCTCTGAACCTCCTATTTAACAACAGTCTTTGCAGTGTACAGCCTACTTATGTTCCTTGTTTGGACACAGCTTAAAATCAGTGATTTCAAGGGAGAGCCAGATGCTAATATCAGTTCAAGGCCTCATGGGCTGAAGGAGTTGTGCTCTAGATCTGTAACACATCTTTTCTTTATCCTTTGTTTCTTTAGTCTGCAAACCGTATCCTGAATCTATCATCTGGAGGAGGGCTTTTTGGAGATGATGATGAGGATGATCTCTTCAGTACTGCTAAAACTCCGGTATTTGTTCCTCTACTGTAAATGGCATATATAGAAGACATTGGAAAGACGTGTATGCAAGGGATTTTCTCCTTATGTATTTCCGCAAGAAATTGACTTCTCAAATCTTTTTTGAGAGAGTAGAAATGGTCATTGTGACTCTGAAGACAAAGGGAATAAACAGATGCATTAGGTCTCCCAAAGCTGGGGTGAGAGAATTGTATTCTATTTCTTTTTGTGTACCACTGGGACTGGCGTAGGTGTAGGAGAACACACCTAAGCAGAAATCATAGTAGAGTTTATATTATTTAATTGTTTAACTTGGTAATATTGGTTCCCTGTCCTTCATGCTTGACTGATGAGCCTTGCTCTACGAGTTACATATTCAAGTTTCTGCAGGTTGGTTTGATCTAAGGTAATGATGAGATGTTAAAATCCTCGTGAATCATTGGATTGTTCATAGAGGGCTAGAAGCTGCAGTAATAAACTGGATGGCACTACAGGTGGTTTGAGGTCAAAGTCCTACCATTCATTCCAAACTGCTACTCTAAATGTTTTTAGCTTAATTAAGTTTAACCCAACGTTTACTTTAGTCTGTTTTTATGTCTATAGCTGGAAGTTAGGATAGGACACTGGCAATAGTTCCTGGAAACAGTTTCTTTGAGGACCCTGGAAGGGTGATCTCAAGTAATTAGTGCCTGGGAGCTATATATGGAGCCTGTTGGCTGGAAAACACAAAAATAGCACTGTTCCTTAGCTAGCTTTGTGCTTTTATGTTCGCTGCTGCCCTGTGTATGAGGAAATATGCATGCCTTTGAAAGTTTATTGGAACTGTCATTGTTAATCATTAGCATAGAAAGCAAAGCTTGAGGAAGGCTAAAGGAATGGAGAAGTGAAAGGCCCTTGCTCTGTGGAGTCAAACGGCAATGCCTGCTGTGCAGTACACAAAAGATGTGGCTAGTTTCTTGTTCAGTTAAAAACAAGATTTTAAAAAGTTTTGCTTGGATTGTTATTTTGGGGTTTGGGGGGTTTTTTTTGGATCTGTACACCATGCTTTTTACCTGATTTGTGTTGACTTGTGCTCTTAATGCTTTCAGAAAATAGCCGAGAAGAAAACTCTTCAGACCAGTGTAAGCCCTTCCTTAGAGAGCAGTAACCTTCTAGAAAATGCTTTAAGTGCCAAGCAAGATGAGACTCTGAAGGCAGCAACTACAGAGGTAAGTACTTAAATCTTGTGCCTTGAACAGCATGCAACTGAAAAGGAGATGTATCATCCAGTTTTAAATAAGCATCTTGGAAAGATGAAAACTAATGCCTGGGGATTCACTGGCTGCAAAACATGGCTGAACTTGTCTCTGCTTTATCAGCAGGTGCACTGTTACTATCAAGAAGTTTAAATGCTGTGGCTGCAGTGTTTCATTCATTGCCCATACACTTACAGAACTACAAAGCAGTGAAGAGCTTCACCTTAGGTCCAATTGGATTGAAAATGGGTGGTTGTTTCTTTTCTGAAGTGCCAGTGTCTGTTGTGGTGAACTGTGATTTTTTAAAGGTAGTTTTTCTGAGAAAGATCAGGGCATGCAGCAAAATCTGTGGCTGTTGGGAATCTTACCTTGACTTTATGAGGAGCAAGCAAGACTCCTACTCCTGTCCTTAATCTTGCAGAATCAAGAGTCTTTGGGAGAGGTAGTCTGGATCTGAGTTCTGTCTTGTGCCTTACCAGATCTGCTTGTTGGATTTTCATGTGTAGGAGATCAGCTTTTCATTATAGGGAGTGGTTTTGGGGTTTTTTTTCTCCCCTGGTCTGATGAACATAGAGCAAGTCTGTAGGGTTACTAATTAGCCTGTCTTCTCTTACGGTAAGTGTTCCTTGAAGTGTAGAACCAGGCTTATCTTCCTGGGTTTTGTAGCTATTGATAGCCTGATATAGGAATGGTCTCAAACTGTCTGAGATTCAGCTGAATACCACATGCTTTCAAGTGGAAAAAATCTACTCAGATGCCAGGATTCCTCTATCATGCTATCAAACCAGTGTCCTAACCCTTGCAAACCCCCAGTTACTTCAACATGGCTGAAAGGAACTTCAACCACCCATCATACTGACAGCAGTACAGTCTAGCTCACCAAAGCATGTAGACTACAAACTTGTGGTGAGCAAGTCCTGGGAAGAGCACCATAGTTGGTTTAATTCATTCCCTGAGTCTTAGAATTGACCGAAGTCTTGAGACCAAACAGCTGCTCTTCTTTTAGTCTAGTCTTCTTTCTGGCACTGCTGGCCTACTTTCCATAAACACTCACTTCTCTGATGCTGTTTTCCTTGCAGTCTTACTGATAAAATTTTGAAGCCCTATTGGCTTCCATGTGGGCTTTGTCGAAGTCTGTGGCCCTATTATAGCCAGTTACAAAGAGAAAGGTTTGTTAGATCTGACAATACGGCTTTCGAGGATTTTAGGGGACAGAATAAGGAGAGAGGGTATCTGTCATGGTTTGATTTGACAGGTGGTAGATGTGACCTGGAGAAGGCGAAATTTGTTGGGTTACTATGGCAAAGTATAATACTGGGTAGAAGGAAGGTGGAATGAAATGTGATAATGAAGATGGGGCCATGGCATGGGGGAAACTGAAACTGAAACCTGAGTGACTATAGCTCTAGTGCTAGAATGTGATGATAACAAGGTTTCTTCAAAAGACATTGGTAAGCAATTAGCTGCTTTCTATCAATGTGTTAAAGTGAAAACTATGGTCTGGTTGATAACAACTTGTCCACTTGTTTAATTCAATGTAATTTTGTGCAGAAATCTACAGGTCCTGTTCCCATTAAAACCAAAGAGCCCTCATCTCGGATTGGAAAGCTACAAGTAATTAACTTTACTGGCATTTTAACTTTCAAAAGAAATATAATCTTCTTTGCCTTACTGATGGCTTTCCCTAGAAACAAAATCTTATTGCTTCCTTACCTTACTCTTGCAATATTATTATTATTTTTTTCAGATGCATATTTTTGATTACTTTTGCTGTATTGCATGTTTAATATTATTTCCCCTTCCTGTTTCAGTGCTGACTCTGAGAAGCACTATTTACTCCATTTGGGAGGTAGAGGGTGGGTTCCTCTTTGAACTGTTATTCTTCTCAGCACTATTAAGTATGTTTAGAGACTCATAAGGGTATGTTCAGAGACCTCTATGTAGGGATCTTGTTTACTAGCTTTGGTTATGTCCCTCTTCTGACATGAAATAACTAATAACTATCTATGTCACAGTACCTCTCAAAGTCACAACTATTGTGTCCTCAGACCAAATGCTTGAGGTGCATATGTGTTTGGTCTAACATAACATGACCATGCTGTTCCTGAATCTGTTATACAGAATAACAGTGTTGACCACTTTACAGATTTAGTGAGACAGAGAATGTGGGAGACATAGAAGTTCATAGGTCTGAGAAAAGTCAGGCACTTTGGAAGTAGAACTTGAATGTCCAGACACACTAGTTTTTACTACTTCTCTGGAGCCATGCTTGCTCTGGAGCTGTAGTAACATGATCTCTTTTTGTGTGTATGTTTTTGTTTTCTTTGTTTTGTAGGCTAACTTAGCTATTAATCCTGCAGCCTTACTACCTGGTGCAATGCCTAAGGTCTCCACTGTAAAGTCCCCCTTACCAGTGCTGGACGTTCCGTTACACGAGCCCAAGGATGCACAGAACAGTGAAGTCTTCTCTGCTGCAGGAAACAAGGAAGAACCAGGTGTAAGCTTTGATCAGCCTGTGCAAGCGGATACCTTGCACAGCGCCAATAAGGTAACCTCGGTATTTAGGAGGAGAGAAAACAGTGTGGTTTATTGGAATCTAAATGGAAGTGTGAAAATCTAATGCTCTCTCATTTGTGTGGATCACTGAAGAGGAAGTGAAGCCTACTACATACTTAGCTCTGTAAGGGACTTATGCATATGCCTGATTCTGTGCCTTTTAAAAGTACCTGTGTATGTTTTCCAAATACAGTGCATTGCCCTATAGGTTGAATGTATATCTTGTCCTATCCCAGGAGATGCCAACCTAAAAAAAAAACATAAAAAAGGCATCTTGCTAGGCTAACTATTGACAAGCGATCAAGAACACATCACTGCTGTAGGTTGACCTTTACCTCCTCTGTGGATAAAAATGTCATGCCATCCTGAACTGTCATTCTCAATTCTTTTTCAAAGAAAACCTTTGTTTTCATAAAAAGACAAAACCAAAAGAAGTGTTACAGCTTTTGACATGGCAAATCTCTGCCTCCTGACTTGCTTGTTTTTTTCACTCATACTTTTTACTTCATGGACTGCAAAAGGCATATTCTAATTAAAGATTTAGTCATTCTGTAAAAAAATAAGTGTGAACCATGTAGACTTCACCTGGGTGCTTATGATTTTCTGTCTCTTCAGTTCCTGGCAGCAGCAAGTTGAGTAAGGTAACTTAGTATCTTAACTTTGATTATTTCTTTCCTTAGTACTGATGAGGCTGTTCATTACTAGATAAGCAGCAGAGATGACTTAGGAAGATGCAGCAGCTATCACCACAGTGACCCCTTTAGTGATGGGTTTGAAGCTTCTACATCAGACTAATAGATTACCATAGTTGTTTCCAATAGCAGCATGTCCTGAACAACAGACAATGCTCTCTATTGTGATTCATTTAAATAGAAAGGCTTGCAAAAGAATAGAGTGCCTGTAGCTGCATATGATCAACCTTGAATGTTCATTTTAGTGTAGTGATGATGCACGTTTCTTTACAGAAGTAATGAGTAGAAGCATCTCAGTAACTGTACAATGAATGCTTCTTGTGATTCAAGTTACATGTTTTTATTTCTGACATATCATTGCTTCTTCAAGCTTTCAAGTTTGAGTTTAAGCTGTAAATATATGCAGCCAAATGCACTTTCTTCTAAAGGCTGGAACGAAACAACCTCCCCAGCATTCTGGCTGTCCTTTTAGAGAACAGTGCATAGAGCAATAAACTAAAGGGAAGAGGAGATTGTACTGATTGTTTCGTAAGTTTACATAAGTACTCCTGTCCATGTGGGATATGGTATAGGCTATAATGGAAACTTGCAGGGGGGGCTTCCTTAAAAGCAGCAATTAACTGCCATAGGCTATGCATAAAATGAAATTGTGTGGAAAACATAATTAGTCATGACTTTAACAGACTAACTGCACTGTAGAAGCCCCTGGATTACCAAGCTGTCAGACTAAGCTATTACCTAAAGCCACGGGACTAGAGTGACTTGCTGTGTTGTGACTCTACTTGTGAGTGCTGTTGCTTTTGTACACCGTTCTACCTGCTGTTCAATGACTAAGGGCAGCAAATTGAAAGTCCTGGCTTATTTTTCTTAACCTTGCTCCAAACTGTTCCAAGCTTGAATGTCCTGTGGGGCTTTTTCCTTATGTATAATCCTGCTCTGCATTTACTCCTTTCTTGCAGACCAGGATCAGGGTTACAGGAAAACGAAGACCTCCTAGCAGAATGGCCCGCCGTCTGGCTGCCCAAGAGTCTGGAGTGAGAGAGGAGGTGGACAGTACTAAAGAATCACAATTCTCTCTACCAAAACAGACATCAACAGCAGTGAACATAAAGGAGCCTCTTGCTGCTGAAGCAGAGTCCAAGGAAAATGGCTTTCTCTCTGGCTTGTCACTACCAGCTCACAGCAGTGTTTTGTCTGCTGGGACAAACAAACTCCTGCCTTCAGAATCCACAGAAAATGGGGATGATCTCTTTGAATCAGAAGACCTTTTTGCAAGCAGCTCAACATCCAGACCAGCTACACAATCAAAGTTAAAGGAGGGAATGCCAGATAGTGTCACTAAAAAAACCATCAAGGGTGGGGAGAAAAAGCCTGATCTGTCTATTCTGGGTGATCAGGACAGCAATGATCTCTTCCAGTCTGTACAACAAAAATCTGCAACAAAAAGCAGCCCTATACCTTTTTCGGAGGAAGAGGAAGACTCTCTCTTCACTTACCAGAAAACTGGAAAAAAAGAGTTGAAATCTGCTGTACTCGAAGCTGTTAATCCTACTGCCCAAGATATTTTTGAGGTAATGGTAGAACCTACCACATGGGTGTTTTTGATCCTCAGGGCCATATGTAGGTCCCTCTACTTAGACACAAGCTTACTGGAGGCTGCTGAGTAGGATAGGGTGTGCAAGATAGATAATAAAGTAAACTGTCAATCCTCCTCTGCTGCTGGGCAGTGGAAACCCTTTCTCTAGTTGTTCATCCCCACATTAGCAGCAGTGGATTAAAAGGTGGAGCCTTAACACAGAGCAGGCATGTCACTGAATGTGCTGTGACAACATACCTTTTTCAGAGTAATAAAGTATTTGGTTCTTGTCTGTTAACTGTCTATTCAATGCACAGCAGCTCAAGTAACACTTAAAAAAAAGAATAAAGTTGATGGGCTGGGCAGTTGATACAGGTCTCTCTGTGCAATACTTGACCTCTGTGAACAATGCACCACTGGGCACTTCTTCCAAATGCTCTGTGAGGAAGAGGTACTCAAACTTCTCACATTTGAGAATCACAGAATCAGTGAGGTTAGCAAAGACCTCTCAGATCATTGTGTCAGTCTTTGACTGACAAGCCCAAGAAGCCCAAGGCTGTCAGTCTTCTAAACATCTCACCTGCTGTGTACAGATAACCTGATTATTGTTTTGAAGTGTGTTGTGGGTTGATATCTCTCTGTTTTCTCCAAGGATGATATATTTGCTACTGAGGCAATTAAACCAATAAACAAAGTGAAAGAGAAGATGCCAGAGACTAACTTGTTTGATGATAACATTGATATTTTTGCGGATCTCACTGTAAAACCAAAAGAAAAGAAGACCAAGAAAAAGGTTGAACAAAAATCCATATTTGATGATGATATGGGTAAGTGTATGTGTAAGTAAATATCTTGCTACTAATCTCATAATATTGTCCTGAATTGCCTTCATCTCAGATGTTTTAGAACCCTTTGTTTTCTTTTAACTTTTCAATTGCTCTGAAATCTCTCTCTGGTCACCTTTGGATTTTAACCTTCCGTAAGAACTTCCTAGATTTGTAGAACTAGCACGGCATTTAAATGGTTTAGGACAGTATATAAAATTGTTCTGAAAGAAAGGATAGTTTAATTTTTGTAGGGATTTTCTCACCTGTAGGAATTAGAAAATTACACTTGTCAGCAGTAAAGAGACTATTTTCATGTTGTTATGGCTCTGAGACACATTCTTTGTTTCAGTTTGCACAACCTTTTGTGTGGTACTTTCAGATGAGTCACTGATACAAAAAGGGAACAAATATTGACCAAATATGAACAAATTATTCCTATCCTACTCTCACTATTGTGTTCACTACCTTGGAGCCCATAAGCTTTTGTTTACATCCATGTACTCAGGACAATTTACAGATACTACTCCTGAAAGCAAACATTTGCCGCGTATAATTTGTTGGAAAAGTGGCATGTAGTAATGTGAAAGGATGTAAAGCATGCTTCTTTCTTCTCCAAAAGTGAGGATACTAAAAGTAATTTGATCCTCCACTGTGTTTGTTCTCAGGCTTTTCATGTTTATAGCTCTTCTTTGCGATTGCATGTATTTCTTTTACAAGACAAAAAATTCCTTCTTCTACCTTTGGTTCTTGTCAAGTCTTCATTTCATGGAATTGAATCTGACTTATTGCTGTTTTACTTGGACTAAGCATTGCAGCCTGATAGGATGACTGGTTGAAGTCTGTAAATGTGTAAAAAAAAACTTGCCAGAAGATGAATATGTTGAGATTTCAAAACATTCTCAATATAAAATATAAGACTTAAAAGGTTTGCTAGGAAGATATTTGAAATATATATTGAATGATTAAAAATTCTTAGCTTAATCATTTACATTTTTTCACATACCCTATAGTAAATGAAAGAATTTCCCAAACATTTACCCCTTCCAAATATTTCAGCACAAAAATCCAGACTTCATGTTGAAAAAACAATTGTAGAGTGCCACTTGAAAATTAGGCACAACAGAGCCTGTTGTTTGCACTTCCACTTTTGACAGCTACTCTTGTGCTAAAGCTTGTTTGATGTCACATCTGATCTCGATGTCTATAGCATTTAAAGCACTCTGTATCTGATGGACTTCATCTTCCACTAGAGTGGTGACTGCTTAGTGGTGCAGCCATAGGTACACAGCTTTGGTGCCCAAAGCTATGGAGCTCCAGCACAGCAACAGGAGTGTAGGCAGGTGCCTGAAGATGAGGATGTCCAGCTGGCAGTAGAGTTGTGGAACTGACACTTGCCTACACTTCACATTAAGGGCTGGCTTAAATGATTGTGGTAGCACTTTATCAGAGCTGTGTATTGTTGTCCAAGATCCTCTCTGCTGCAAATGAAACAGTAAATCTGTGCATTTTGGGGGATGTTGGAGGCTGCAGACTGTTTTTCTTTGTCCTGCCACACCCTCCAATCTCTATTTACTACGTTTGTGTTAGGCTTAAGGAAGCAGTATTAGAAAAACTTCCTCAGCTCTTTATCCTCCTAGGCTCCTCAATGACCTTATGGCTGGTGTCACAAATATCTTGGTGTCACCTCTGCCAGTCTGCAAAATGGTGACTGAGCTTGCTTGTGTTGACAAATAACTGTTTTCCATGGCTAAAACTTCTCTGTTCCTTAAGCCTTGTTATTAAATGGAAGTGATACCTCTACTGCTTATGGCGCACACTGTACTTCCCCTCTGCTCTAAAGCTAATCCATGTGATAGCTTCTTGCTTTGGCATGATGCCAGTAGGGGATTACTCTGTTTTACTGCGTTTCTAAGCTCCTCTTTTGCCAAAATGTGGTCCTGAATTATTCCTGTGTAATCCCTATGATCAGCACAATAGCAGACACATGCTGAAGTAGAAGAAGTAGCGAGAAGAGACAGGAAACACATTGTGATAGACCACTCTGGGCTTGGTCTCTGCTCAAGGTTAAAGAAGATTGAAATAATAGTTTTTATATTCTGGACTAATAAGTGTCTATTACTTATATAACACCCATGTTTTCTTAATAGGGATTCAAGACCAGTTATGTGGTAGTTACAATGGCCTTGTGAGTCATTAGTGATCCTCAATAGCTCTGTCTTGCAATTTTTTGGATTTATAACCAACTGCATAATCTGAGTATCCTAAGTTTTTAGTTTACAGTGAGATATGCTGTTGCTTATGCTCAGGAAACCTCACAGCAACACTTCAGCATGTGTATGGCAGCACCTTCATATCTTTCCGTGAGCACAGTCCTGAACACAAGCAGCACTAGCCACAGCAAGAACTGCAGGACTGTGAGCTCTGCTACTGACAAGCCTATCCATGTTGGAGGGTTTAGTTTCTACATGTTGCTGTCCTTCAGGAGAAAACTCTGCCTTAATAGCAGTGTGATATTTTTCCATTTTGTAGTCCTAGTTATTCACATCAGAAGTGTTTGTATTGAGGAAGATGGTGGGAAATCTTGAGTTAAGACTGTAGACAGACTTTTTGAATATTCAGGATGATGGTTGTAGCTGTCATCTTAGCAGTGCTCTGTTCTCAAGGGATTTATGTTGTGTTCTTATTGTGCTGTAGTTTAGACTCTCATGGGTAGTGCATGTTGACACAGTAGTTGGTAGCAACTACCATCTTTTCCTCTTCTGATTTTCTTTGGCAACAGCCTCGTAGCTCTTGGATCTCTCAGGTTCCTCATACACTAATGTTCTAGATAAGAGGGATGTTATCTGGCACTTGCACAGTGGAATTTATTGTGGAGCTTTAATTTATTAGTTCTTTTCAAATGCTTATGAGAGCTTGAACAGGTTATAAAGTACAAGTATTATGCCTATGGAGAAGAAAAAAAAATCTTAATTTGACTTACAGCTAACAGCTCCCACATATGTCTTCACAAATTCATCCAGAATTGCAAGTAGCAGGAAAGCATTTGTTTATCACAGAATGTCCTTGGCGCAGTCAGTGCTGTGTGCTGGAGTCTCTTATGTACAATGTTACTTCTGTTTAACAGTCACTTCCCATTAAAATCCGTCTTTTTTTTTTCCTCTTTAGATGATATCTTCTCTACCAGCCAAGTCAAGATAACCACTCCCAAGACCAGACCTTACCAACCAACCTCAGAAGCAAAATCTGAAAGCAAGATCCTCAGCACATTTGATGACCCATTGAATGCCTTTGGAGGCCAGTAGCGAAGGGGATTGTGTTGCAGAGAGGTGACCTTCCTCATGTCCAGTACTAATACTCTGGATTCTCTCAATTCAGTAGAGCTGAAGTGAGATGACTGTGGATATTTAAATGAGATTACCCATTTAAAATGGTTAGTACTCTCCTGCGCTAGTCTAATTCTGCTAAATTATATATATTTTTAAAGAATACAGTAAACTCATGCCATTATGTTTCCATGGTGCCCAGATGACTATAGCCTGTGCAATACCTGCAGTGAAGTAATCTATTACATAAAGTATAGTTTGTTTTATTGAACAGATCTATAGGCAAAATAGTGAATAAATAGTAAATGGAGTCTGTTAAACCTGATCTGTCTGCATGTCTTATTTGCCTCTTTACCCCTTGTTTAGAATGTCTGCATCATGACTTGAAAACAACCAAAACTCACTACCATGCCTTGTCTAGGTCAGCTGCCAACCTGCTGAGCTAATGTTGGGGTAAGACTGGGTTCAGATACCAGGTACAGCTTCTCTTATGGAATCAAGCAATTAACAATCTCGGTGCAGGACTTGGCACCAGATAAAAACGAGGTATTTCATATTAGCAGCTAATGTAGTCTGTAAAAATAACAATAGTTAACACTTCTCTGCCAGGAAGTGCATGTTACAAATGAGCACTGGGTACTCCATGAGAAAAACAGAAACCTAACATTGTCTTCTGTTCAAGTTTTGAGCCACTAAATGAGACTTTTCACCTGCATGGATTTGCTAGAGTTGTGCAGATAACACTTTCCAATAAATCCATCTGTAGAGAGCAGCTTGGTCACTTGAGGGCTAACAAGCCTATGTACTTTATGCAGACTCTTGTACATACAGGCTTGCTGTCCCCTTTCCCCTCTCATCCATACCACGTTGTAGGCTGTTTACAGGAGGTCACTAATCTTGGAATCCCTTTAACTGTCTGATGCATTTGGCCTAACCTTGCTTCCTGTATTTTCTGGGTTCCCCTTCTGGAACTATATTAACTATATTTGATACCCAGTGGTAGATGCTTGCTCTCCTGCATGTGTACATGAACAGCAAATGTATAAATGCAGATAGATAAATGTTTATTTTATTATACCAGTGACTGCCTGCGATTCTGACTAGATGCTCTGCTTTTATGGTAGTGATGTACTACTTTACCTCCAACTCTTAAGACTACTCTCCTGTGAATTTAAAGCATGTGCTCAGAGGACTTCGAGAGCAGTTCTACTTTCACTGAAGCCCTTGTTCTGAGACATCTGCTTCAATCTCGTTTCTCAAGTTGAATTTACTTTATCAGGCACAATAAATACCACAGCTGAAGCACCGAGCACTAATAAGGGTAAAGCAGAAGGAAAGGTTGGAAGGGATAAAGGAGAAACATGATGTGATTTGCACTATAGGTGGGCCTGGCAATGATTCATGTTAACTGAGGGGTAAGTTGGGAGTTGCAGCTTGGAAAAGAATGTGGGAGCTATTTGCAAATGGGTGTCTACAGTGAAAGCACTTGCACTTTATTTATAGGCATTAAATCTGCTGCATATGCCTCATACATGATTTGGACTGCTTCTTTACTCCTTTCTTCTGTGCTTAGAAGGGCTTCAAAGACATATGGAGGAAAGAGGAAAAAGAGGGTGAATTCTTCTCTTTTTTTCTGCATTCTCCTTTCTTCTTGGCCCTTCATGTTAATAACTCCTATTAGCATTGCAGAGAGCTGTATATAAGCCAAGAACCATGAGGGCCAAAAGCAAGTTCTTGGAGTAGGAGAAAAATAAAGCTCTAAAGTGTTTCTTGAACTTTAATGTGAAAGTTCAGCACAGAAAAGCTCTTGATAGAAACTTGCACTACCATGTAGATCTAAATTCCCTCTAGGCTTTCTAAACTTTGTCTCTTGATATATTAAAATCTGTGGTCCTCAGTTTTAACAGACTGTAGAGCCTGGTCTCGGCACTTTACTCTGTGAGGACTTTGTCTGAATGGTGACTTTTTAAACTGAGTTTTGGCTAGACGTGTGGTGTTGTTTTGGGTTTTTCTGGTTGGGTTTTATGTTCTGTTTTTCTTTGCAAATTTGATACAACCATTGCTGCATTTTTCTTGGAAAAGCAAGAGCTGGAGGCCCAGCATTGCAGCGCCCAGGAGCTGTTTGAGGGCTCCCACAGATGCTCTGTGCATGTGGAAAGCCACAGTTTTAGTTCTGAGTGTTTTAACTAGGCCGGAAACCTAACAGCTCGTCAGGGTAGGTCCCGCATAATTTAAAAGCTAAATAGAAAGTAAAGTGGTTAATGCAATTAGCATCTGCTAATAGCGTAAGCTTGTCTTCTCTAGACTGTGATCATCCGAGGGAAGCTGCTCTTGAGACCGGCCTGGCTGCCTTACGCTAAGGCAGGAGCAGAGTCGAGCCCTGCCCTGCAGAGACAGTGCCCGAGGGCGGGGCCGGGAACGCTCCTGCCCAGGCTGGGGCCACCGCGGCGGCTGCACGCCCTGGGGGTGCTCCTGCCCGTGCCCGCCGGGCCTAGCGCTGCGCTGGGGCGCTCCGGCACCGCCGGGAGCCTCTCGGGCCGAGTGTGAGGTGTCCGCGCTGCCGTCGCTCCCGCAGCGCTGCGGCCGTCGATGCCGCCGGCCCTGGGCCGCCCTCGGACCCGCCGCACTCCATGGCCCAGGAGCCCCCGCGGCCGCTGTCAGGGGCCCGCCGGTCGCGCTGTGGGCGTTGCACAGACTCACGGAAAGGTCTGGGTGGGAAAGGCCTTGAAAGCCCATCCTGTTCGCCCCGTTCCCCCCACAACGCCATGGGCCGGGGCAGTCCCGTCCGGGGCCCCGGAAGCGCATCCGGGTCCTGCCCTGCGCACGCGCCGCCGCCCCGCGCCTTAACGACCATAACAAGCGGCGCGGCGGGAGCCGCCCCTGGGGCGCCGGGAGCCCCGCCCCCCACAGCGCTGATTGGCCGAGCTGCGTGAGAGCGAGCCTCCCATTGGTCCGCGGGCGGAGCGGTCACAGGGGCGGGGCAGCGCGGGGGCTGCCGGGCGGCGGCGGCGCCTCCCGGTCCTGCCCCCCCGCGGCTCCGGCTGCGCTCCCGGTCCGACATTCCCGCTCCGACACTCCCGCCGGGCCCGGCCCGCTCCGCTCCGCCCACCTGCGGCGGGACGGGAGCCGTGTCTCCCTCCGAGCGGGCCCGGCGGCGGCAGGTGAGGTGAGACCCCGCCCTCGCTCGGCGGGCTGCGGTGCTGGGGACGCTGCGACGGGAGCGCCGAGCGCGGCGGGGCAGAGGCGCCGTGCTGGACCCGCCCCGGGCCCATCTCCGCCGGCGCGGCCGCGTCCCTGTCCCTGCAGGGCAGGGGAGGGGGGCGCGGGCGGCGGGGCCCCGAGCCCTGCCCGGGGTGCGAGGCCGGGCCGAGGCGCGGCGGGCACGGGGGCTGCTCGCCCTCCTTTGTTCGCGGCCGCTCCGCTCGGCTGCCCCATGCGGGGCTGGGCCGTGCTGCCGCCTCCAGCTCTGCCTTCCCCGAGCCCGGACCAGTCCCTGTCCTTATATCCTGTTGGAGTTTTCCTCTATCTCTGACACTGCCGAGGGCTTAGCCCGTGTCAGGAGGTGTTGGGTGTCCGGTTGTCATGTCGTTTGTGGAAACAAAAATAATAAGGGTGGCAGGTTGCACCTGAGCCCTGACTGAAACGAGTCCTACAACTACAGCGTCACCACTATCATTTGTGGTTATCTTGCACAGGTAGTACCTTACTGTTTCTCAGTAAGCATTTTCTTGTTCGTCAAGAAGAAAAATGATAGTGTCTTTAACAATTACATTCAGATGTTGTCAGAACTATATTTGCTTGCTTTATAGGTGAAAAATCCTAAAGATGAACAGCAATGCATCCCATGTGTCGTCAGAACTGACTTGGCTGGAAGTGGAATGTAGTTTCTTGACAGATCTTCTTACGAGGAAGTTGTAAATCTTTTCTAATGGCCAACAGGAAAGAGCCTCCGTTTTTCAATAAGGATAGTATGGGACCGTTTCACTACAAGCTTCCTTTCTATGAAACTATGCAGCTCTTCATTGAGACGCTCACAGGAACATGCTTTGAACTGCGAGTTTCCCCCTTTGAAACAGTTATTTCTGTGAAAGCTAAAATTCAAAGACTTGAAGGTACTATTTCTCTTATTTCACTTTAAACTTTATTGGTTTAGAGGAAGAGAGGCCGTCTTGTTTTAAACATTATAATTGCTAAAATCAAACCAGAAAACTTAAATGACACATTTAGTAATATGTATATAAACAAGGTGCTCAGTTTATGGCTTAGGTTTAATTGGAGTTGAGTTGTTTTCCTTTCCCAGTAAGTTCATGGCTTAGAGTTCACTGGAATTGTTATGTTTGCTCTTCTACTGGGTTGGTTGCTTCGGGTTTTTTCATATATATATACAATTAATAAGGTTTATCCTAGAAACTTACATTCTCTGACATGAGTTGATTGTTAGAATCTTGAGCCATGCAGTATGTCTGTATTGTAACTGAGCATAGTTTAAACTTGCTGCCATGCTTGTTGCTTGTTTAGTTAGTCAGTTTACAGTTTTTTTACGATACTGCAGTCAGGAGAGCAACTGCAGTGCAGGCAAATCCCAAAGGCAGCTTTAAGTTACTGATTTGAATTTTGGTTAGGCGAGTTCTCTTTTGCTGGTAGAGATCTGGGTGAGCAATGCTTTGTCTTAAAGTGATGCATTTTACATGTCTTGCAAAGCGAAAAGCTCTTTTAAGTTATGAGGCCAGTCATGATGCTTATGCAAGAAAAAGTGTAGGTTTGTCCTCTCTTACTCCTTTCCCTCTATGGAGAGAATGATCCTGCTTGAAAGAATGTGATTTGAAATATTTAAATATACATATTTTAACTCCTTTGAAGTATTGCATTCTTTTTCACTTTGGAGGGGTTAAAAATTATAGCTGCAGAGGCAGAGAGTATAAGGGTTGCTAATTTTAGGAAAAGGGATCCTCTCCTTCCCCAGTATACCTGTACGTGTTTTTTATCCTTCTGTCTGTGTGGAAATCATGCTCTGGGAGCTGCAATGTGATTCTTTAGACTTGAATCTAAGACACTTTCATCCTCTTCTGAAAATCTGCTCTAATGGATGGGGTAAAAAAAGAAAAGGTAGCTGGCACAAGTCTTAAAACACACAAGCATTGCAACAATAGGGGTGACTTTTTACTGAGATTCATGTAGCAGAAGCTCCACCGTGCAGGTAACTGGAGTTTACATCTGTGTAGGTACAGTAGTGCAGTTATGTGGATGTACTTTTGTTTTCTGTGGACTGGGCCATAATTAATCACAAGTCAGAGAATGTGTTAGGATGCTCCTGGAGGCTAGTGGTGAAACAAGAAGAGGAAAGGGTTTTTCTTCACTGTAATTAGAGGTGTAGGAGAGATGCACAGAATGCTAACTAAGGGTGAATTAAAAGGTAGCATAGGTTGTCTGGGCAGTATCACTGAAGGGGAGTGAACTTTAAAGAATACATGAAGAGATCAGTGGAAGAAGTGAAAAGAGGAATTTTTGTTTCTCTTAGTCCAAAACATGAGACTGCAAATAGTCATACTGAATTATACCTATAGCTTATTATTGTAGGCTGAGTGTGCCCAGCCTATGAATGTATCATCATTTCTTACTAGAACAGCTCAATAATGAAGTTATACTGTTGCTTATTCAGAATTTTCTTCACATGTTGTAGTTCATAGGCTGAAAAGGTTATTATGGCTTAGGTGCCTGCTGTATAGAATTAAGTATTAATAAGTAAATTTCATTAAACATGGATGATGGTTCACTGGTGCTTATCATTGCATTGCTAAAAGTCAGTTGAAATACCTTGATAACAGAGATAAAATATCTGTCATATTCTGATTAATACAATTTATGGGAGGCAGAGTGAAAAACAAACTACTGATCGCCCATGTGTGGAGGGAACAAATGCACAATAACAAATTAATTCTATATTGCATTTGTGGTTGTTGTTGCACGTGAAATAATAATTAACAACTTTTAGTGACAAAGTTCCCATTATAGTGCACAAATCTGAGCAATAAATGACTCACGTGGAGGAAAAATTCTAAAGTTGTGATGTAGCATGGGAAGGAGAAAGCTTACATCTGTTCTTGTTTCCGCTGCTGGTGTTCACTGTTTATTGTATTGTGTCAACTTTCATGGGGTATGAATCTCTCCCCTTTCAGCTGCACCTGTAGCTGTAGAGTGCTTCCTGTGCTGCTGGGAGACTATATAGGATCCCTAATCTGTGTTTTGTCTCTGTGGACTCATTGGGTGTTGAGGATGATGGTGTGTAAGCATACAACAACACATGTTCTGAAAAAATTACCTGAAAGCTCTAAGAAAAAAATCAAAAATTGTATCTGAAGTTAAAGAATCTCTTCAAATGTTACCAATGCCTTCAATTATAAGAGGGTCGTAATAAAATTAAAACAAGTCAGACTGATCTTTGTCAACAACTGGAATATCAATAGCTGTAGACTGTCTCCACTGTAATAAAAAAATATAATATGGGTGGCATGTTAGGAATTCTGTATACTTCAGATTCTGTTTGTCATTCTTGGTGCCTGTTAGCAATCTGATACGGAAAGGTTTTGTTTAGACAGCTGTAGCAGACATTGGTACCTTACTAAGAAAGAGCTCCATGTCTTCAGCTATCTGTTTTCAGTGGGTTTTAGTCCGTAAAGAATATCAGTAAAAACTTACTAGTGGGTTAATGCATCTAAAATTTCAGTGCAAGTTGAAGTATATCAAAGGCATTTGTCCTCAAATGTGTTCCATGCTAAGTAAGCACAAGATTTTTTTATAAATGTTGACTTTGAAGCCCCTAGAGTAAATTGCTCCAAGTCTCACATTCACTGAGTCTTTTAAAATGGTTCACCGTGGAAGAAATAGCCCCCTTCGTCTCTTCTGTGGCATAAAAGATAGAATACATGCAGCCACACATAGTGCTGCCAGCAGTGCTATCTACTCCATTGGTTTTAATTGTTGATTGGGTTTGAAGGCAGGATCATGGATAGCATATCTGAGTTTCAAGGTGGCATGAAAAACTGAGCTTCAGCACATGAATAGTATTTTAAAAAGTAGGCTTGCAATGAAAGAGGAAGTAATGGGGTTTTTTTTAAACTGAGATCTCTTTTTGCTTCCTCCATTGCACAAGTCCTTGTAGCTGCCAGGCTGGGCAAAGCTGAGTATTCTTCATTCAGAAACACCAGTTATTACACTGGATTTTATAGACAAAGCATTCAGGTAGCGTATTCCTAGTAGTGGTTACTTATTTCATCTGTTAAAGAATCGTAGATAATGCCTGCAAACACGTTTGTTCAGTAGGATAGAATTGAATCTCAAGGGAGCAGGTGGACTTTGGGATTCGGTGTCAGTATTATTGTTACTGGCTTGCAGGGCTTAACTTGCATTATTCAGTATGGAGTGTTAAGGCATTAATTTACATAGCTTTAAATTAAGAAAAAACAACTTGGTCATGGTTTGATCAGTGAGTACTTGCAAGTGAATTTTATAGTCTGTTTATGTGGAAACATCCACCTTTTTAGATGAACATTTAAGTGTTCTCTTTTTCTTGTATTATAGTAAAGGGAAAAAACAGAACCAGCTTTCAGAATACAACCTTATTTCAAATGCTTGTGTTCAGAGTTGTTATTTTTTCCTTTGGTTATTTTGCTGCCTGTGTACAGCAGCTTCACCTTAAACAAAAGGAACTGAAAGAATGTCAAGCAAACTTCATATGGATGTTGTAATTTCTTTCAATATTCTGTGAATTCAGAGTATGTCATAATAATATTTATTACTGTTTGCATTAGCGAAAGTAGCTGTGCTTTTGCCAGGACTGGAGAAGTGGATTGCACAAGTATAACGAGTTGTTAACCGAACCATTCTTGCTTTTCTTTAGTTTACTAGTTTTCCTCCACATCTTCTATTTGCCTTGCCATTTGCCTGTTTACTGGGCAAAAGTTCATGAAATGATTTTTAAGCTTGTGCCTTGTCTGAGCTGGGAATGCCAGACTGCCCAGATCAGATATCTGCACAGGGCAGCATCTGGAAGGTGTAAAGTCAGGTCACCTTTGTCAGGAAATTTTGTGGGTTTGTATTCAGTGACTGCTGATTGGGTCTTACTGATCTCTTCTTTGTCAGTCGCTTGAATAAAGAGTAAGTCACTGCTGACTGCCACTTACACTTCATGCTACTGTCTTGCAAGTGAAAGCTGGGCTGTTGGACAGTTGGAAGAGCATCAGCTGCTGCAAGTTGTGAACTTTTGTATCTCTTACTAGTGTAGCCAGTTTGTGGGAGATAGTAAGACTGTCGGCCCAGCCTCTCCTTAGGCAGAGGCTCCAACGATTTCAACATTGGATGAAAGATTAAGTACACTATTTGAATTTAGACTGTGAAATGTTTGGGGTGTTCTAAACATACTAACCTTGTACCCACAACATAAAATAAAGTTTGTTCTGAAGTCTACAGGGATTTTTTTTCCAGGTGAGACCTGACCACATCAGGTTCTGTGGTGAGCCTGCTTAGCATGCCAGAAAGAGTAAAGGAGGAAAGCTTAAGGGACTGTATCTGACGCTGATTCACACACAGGATAGAGTACCTGCTTCTCTCCTCTCCTCCCCCCATTTTAGTAGGCCACATTGTCAGGGCACCTGCAGCCATTTCAGTAGATAGTCTGCAGACTTTTCTGTCCTCCTGTAGCATCACCCCTGTTTCCTCGCTTCCATTTGAGTTTTGAGATGTAGCTTGTTGTTGGACTTAACCTCAGTCCTGATTTAGAGCAGGCCAGTGATACAGTCATGTGTTGCTTAGGGGGAGAGGAGTAGTGGGTGGGTATCTCACAGTTCTCATTATTACTGGCAGTTTTACATACTGATCCCATGTGTAAATGCCTCCTCAAGAAATCCTTACTATAATCCAGAAAAGGGACAGCTGATGCTTCTTGCTGATTGCTTATGTGCTATAAAGCACATACCATTTCCTCCATACATACAGAATTCCAACAAGGCAGCATGGAAGGGAAAATGTTATAAAGATGTGCCTGTTTTCAATTGCAGCACAGTATCATC
The DNA here is from genome assembly GCF_047495875.1 of Pithys albifrons albifrons. Classification (NCBI taxonomy): domain Eukaryota; kingdom Metazoa; phylum Chordata; class Aves; order Passeriformes; family Thamnophilidae; genus Pithys; species Pithys albifrons. Next base: position 20,097,472 of record NC_092466.1, read on the forward strand.
TTTTCATCTGTTCATTTCATCAAAAATATATTGTCATTGTTGAATGAGCAAAAACATGTTTCCCTCCAGTACTGCCAGCTGCAAGCCAGCCTTTTTAACACTCTCAGTTTATCAAAGTACTTGGAAATTGCTCCTTGGAGGCTCCTGAAACCATAACAAATGAAGACAGTAATGATTGTTTGTAATCAGAAGAGTGCAAAACAACAAAGAAAACTTCAGTGTAGACTCGCTGGCTCTTGCCAACTTGTTCTTTTGCTTACTCGCAGACTTGAACCATAACCAATAACCAGCTATTAATTAGCTGGCAGTGTGGTAGCAATTATGTTACTCTACTGAATTCCCCTCATAAATGTCTTGTGGACATCAGAGGATATAAGATTCCTGTTAAATGCCATCCAAGTGGAGTAAAGTTACGTTGGTCATTCAAAAAAGGGAAGATCTGGATATGAGCTGTAGTGAGAAAAGGGAATTGTAATCTCTAAAGCTTAAAGAATAACAATGACAGTTCTTCTGAACTGCACTCCTCCTTCTGCAAAGGGACATCTCCTTAGTGTTTCTTATACTTACCTGTTTAATCTGCTTAATCTGGACTTTCACCAGAATCTACTGCCCTTTTCTTCCTTGCTGGTGATGGGTGTTTGTAGCTCAGTGCCTTTTTTCTGCCTGGGAAGGGACTGTTTAACTGACCCACCACAGCTAGATGACCATCCTTGCCAGCCTTTGGAAGCTGAGATGCTTCTGGAAGCAGTGGAAGGACTCTGATCCTTGTGTTCCCCTCTTGGCAGATGTATTTTGGGAAGTCTTACTGTGTAGCACTGCTGCTTGCATTGCCCTTTAAGTATCTGAACATGCAATGAATAAAAATATAAAATAAGGTTATTTTAATGTTACCTTTAGGAAAATACATTTATAGCTTTTGTTTTTTAGTCTGAGGAATAGTGTTTATACCTTTTTTAAAAGGTAGTTCTTGGCCTCTGTAGATTTTAGTTTTAATTAAAATTTATCAGGAACAAACAGTGAGACCTTAATTACCTGGGTTTCTTTTTGCAGCTGGAGGGAAGATTTTTTTCCCCCCAAAGACAAAAAAAGACAGCTATTCGTCTTCCATTAGCCTTAATTGTTTTGGGGTTTTTTTTTAATGGTCTGAGATGTCTCATCTTTTCATAACTATCCCTATCTGTATTCTACCCAAAATTTGGAAGGTAGCGACATCCTAGTAAAAATGTGTGAAGATCTCAGGTTGTGCCAGCTTATGCTTATTATCTTTAATATGTATTACATCTGTATCTTAAGTGACAATGCAAGCAAAAATAAACAAAAATTATTTGTGTAGAATATGGGTTTTTAGTAAGGAACAAATACTTACTTTCTTTTAACAAAAATAGCCAAATTGTCCCAGAACTTGAGTTGAAAATGAGCATTACTGGATATTAATAAAATGTTCAAATGGTCTGAAGAACACCCAGAACAAAACAAAAGCATTTATAGGATGAAGTTTAATTAACTGCTGTGGTACTAAATTGTATATGTGAACCTTCAGATTCCAAACCAAGCCAGTATAAAAACATATTTGCAGTTGTCACCACTGTAGTAGATCTGGGTAATACAAAAAATCAGTCTGAGGTTAAATTATTCAGAAGTTTTGTTGGTAGAAGTTTTATCCTGTTTTTCCTGTCTGTAGGCATAAAGTACAGAGGTACAGATAGCAGGAAAAAGCCTCCCTCATCTGATGACTGGCAAAAGAGCCTGAAGCAGCTGAACACTTTTGCAGAACTGTTGTTGAGGCAAAAGATTGAACTTTGTGTGTGAGCTAAAGCCTTCTGAAAATCTTAACTTTGTTTTTAGTAACTACTTGGAGATTGCATATCATGACTGAAGGCTGCTCATGTGCCTCTCCTTGTCCTACTTTGATCCATCAGCCCCACATTCTTCAAAAAATTAAAACTCCCCAGCAGCCCTTCCACCAAGCTCCAATTTTAAGTTGTTTGCTTGTTTTGTTTAGGTATTCCTGTATCTCAACAGCACTTAATTTGGAATAATACAGAACTGAAGGATGACTATTGTTTGAATGATTATAAGTAAGTATAGAATGAAATTATGGTTCTAATTAATGTTTCTAAATTTCTGTTAGCATGAACAACAGAAAATGCTATAAAATGTATTTATTATTATTTACAGCATTTCAGAAGGCTGCACTCTGAAGTTAGTTCTGGCTATGCGAGGTGGACCTGTTAACACCAGAAGAGGTGGGTGTTAGTTAAAAATAGTGGTTTTCATGCAACAACTTATAACTATAAACAGCTTCTCTTAGCTAAGCATTTTAGACAATCAGACTTCGTTCCAAATTAATTGGAAAAATGCTCAACTAAAATGCAGGATTTTTTTCCCCATCTTTTCGTTCTTAAAATAACAAGTGCACTTTGTTTACTCTTAGTTTGAATATATTTGTATGTATAGAATTATCATGTCATAAAATTAGCAATTCTTCACTTGAAGAAAAGTCATACTGTAATGTCATTATTCAAATAGTTTTTAAAATATGATAGGTAAGTATCAGGCATTGCTTCAGTCAGATAATAAAATTGATTATGTGGATCATCTGTATAGGAATAAAATGGAGAACTACCCTTGATAATTTCCACTTTGAAAAAAACTCAGCATGTCTTGTAGGTTGGGAATTTGTGTTATAAACTGAGCTGAGCTCCCAAAGGTGGCAAAACAACAATAATATTTTGGGTTTATTTGATTTTTTGTCTTCATAGTTCCTGTGAAAGACCCTATCAGGGAAATGGCTGAATACATGGATCCTGCTAGAGACAAGACTTGGGAGAAAGGGCCATCCAACAAACAAGTTACTTTCCTGGTGTATCGGGAAGGAGACAGGCTGAATTTCTTCCGTGTGGTTGACCGGGGCGATGGCACTTTAACACCATTATCTGAGCCTTTGAGGTACAGTTTCTTTTAATCTTTATTATTATTCTTCAAAAGTGGGTTGCTGTGTAATTTTCAGCTTTATTTGTTGACTTTATCAAAAGAATATCTGGAATATGCAATAATTATTCCCTAAGGGCTATTAAATTGCTGCAACTGGGTGACATAACAGCACAGTAGAGCTTTGTGGTCGGTGGTCATGCTGATGATTCTCTTATCACTGTGTGTGTTAATATAGTGAGATAAAGCTGACCTGATACTTAAGGCAATTCTCAACATTCCAGCCCTTTCTGAAGAGGAATATTTTGCAGGAGAGTCAGTTTGACCATCTAAGATATTAAAACCTTCACTTAGGCACTTTCTCATGCATCTTAAGGCATTTGTTTAGTTTTGCAAACATTTATCTGCTGTTACAATCAGAAGAGCAAGTGTGTCACTTAATGCATTGTAGTGAGAGGTTTAGTAGTCTTTTCCTTAAAGCTATCAGAATTGGTAATATCTATTAAAAATAATTACATTTTGTTTTCATACTGCAGCTTTTAGGTAGATTTTCTTAGCCCCTCAATAACTTAATATTTGTACAACTGTGAGGAAAGGAATCCCTATTCTGAAACCAGCTGCATTTTCTCCAGGGCTAAGGCTTATGCTGTTTTAAGTGGCTATTCCTGATTTTGTGTGCAAAGTGAAAGTAAGAGCTTTGTACTGGGTTTATATTCAGCATGTTTGTATTCAGAGTGATACTAATCTTATAAACTTCTGTAAAAGATCTGTATTTAAAACTACTGACTGAATGAAATATCAAGGTTGAATTCCCACATTGTTGTACAGAGTAGAAAGTCCTAGTGTTTGATACACAAATACTGGAAAGAAGGAAGAGAAAAGATAAAAATATTTTATATCTGTGATCTTATCTTTAAGCCCCTGCACTCTTTCAGTAAATAACCACATCTGGTATTGCGTGTAGGTTTGAGATAGGTTAAACCAAGCATAATTGGTAAGAACTGACAACCTTTCTGCTGCATTGGGCAAGATACTCTTCTGGAAAGAGCAAAACCAGTGTAATTCTTGTTGTCACTGATACCCTGCCTATTCCCACATTGTTCCTGTTTAACCTTTTGACTCCAGCAAATATCCAAACCAATCCAAAAAGCTGGACTGTGGATGCTATATTCTGAATTAGTGGAAGCAGTTGTCATGAGCTGCTTGACCTTTCATTTTTCAGTAGAATGGGCCTCTGGTATCTGCCTGCATGTTCCAATGTTTGTGTGCATGTGTGTCCATTCCCCCCCCCCCCATTTAAAACTAATGTGGACAATTGTCTTAAAGTCTTAGTACTTTTCCATTAGGTGACCCTAGTGTGTGGATTATGTAGTAATTTAATTGAGATTGGCTAAATGTTGCAAATTGGAGGAATAAATAGCAGTCTTCTGGCTCTTGCAGAGCACCTGGGCAAACCTTTCAAAGCACAGCAGCACATATAAAAGTCAAATACATTACACTTAAAAATGTGCTGTCACTGGTCAAATGAACCAGTTGGGTTGGAAGCCACCTTGGCTGAAAACATTCAGCTTCAGTTGTTTCTCTGTGCTTTCTATAGGAATTCATTTATTAGCTTTTCAGCTAAGGCAGACAGTAATTTGGAGGGGGAGGAAATCCTGATATTTGGATTTGTTATTATGGCCGGGTCAGACTGTGGGAAATGAAAAAAGTAGCAAAGAGAGGAGAGAATGGGAACAAATGAGACCTTTTCAGTTGGTCTTTATAGAGGAAGGGTGTGGATCACTCTGAATATTGCTGTTTTCCACACTGACAGTTAAATGTGTGTCTGTGTGGGGGTTTACTGGTGACTGAGCATTTTGAGGTACTTGTTTATCAGCTTTTCTCACACTGTGTGTGTGTGGAGCAGAATTCAGTGACTGAAATTTAGAAATGAGACATTGGTTTTGGTTTTGTCCTATAGTTCTCCAGATCATTTTATTTTGTCTGTGGTTGAGTTAATGGTTAGAACTTGTAAATGCATACAATGGTCATTGTCTCTGGATTAAAAGAAGAGTGTTTAAGTTGTGGTGGAGGATGAGGCAAAAGAGTTTCAGCAAGCTAATATTTTTTGAGACGTGCATTTTAAAAGCAAGAGATTAAGAATGTTGACACCTATGGACAAAGTAAATTTGAAATTTATTACTCATTGAGAAACGGACTGAAAGTATCATTAAAATCAAAACTGTCCAACTTCATTATTTTACAATACATTAAAGCAAACAATCCTTTGTTACTCCTCTTTTTGTGTTCTTGGCCCCTATTTAGTCAGAAAATTGAAGAAAAAAGGTAGCAATTATTTTTGCATTAAAAAGAAAGGAAAAAAATCAACAAAAAGCCTTCAAACCCCCAAACATGATACATGCCACTTTTCGTTTTATCCTTACCTGGAAGTTAAACAAATTGTTTTGAGTTGGTGACTTCAGTCTTTGAGAGTTAAAATTTTGAAATTATTTTCTTCTAGCGTTGGGTTTTTACCAGGAGAGGTATGTAATATGCGTGCTCACTGTCCCCACATGGAACCATTCAGGTCTTGGTAAGAAATGACTGGTCTATTTTGTTGACTCTTGCTTTGAATTTGCTGCCATCTTGCACTTCACAATGTCTCCCAGCTGTGCTGCCTCTGGAATTTTGCTAGATGTTAGGAAATGGGTTTGGAGAGTCAGTGCAAAAAGTACTGGCTCTTGACTAAGGGCAGCAGAATATTTCCAAGAATCAGGTAAGATGCCAGCTCTAGTTAGTGATACTTTCTTTTGGTACTGACTGCCTCGTGACCTTTAGTTCTTCCTTGATCTCTTCTGGAGACTCGAAACTTAAATCTACTAAGACATTTGTATGAACACAGGAATTGCCTGATTGTCATGATTTCTAGAAGCTGACAGCTTAATGGAAGAACTAAAACACTCTTTAAAATATACTACATACAATGTTGAAAATGCATCAATTTGTAATTATTTGGACATTCCTAATGGTTCTTTCATTTCGCTGTCTAATGTTTAAATGTTTGTGATAATGCTTTATTGCTTCATAGGAAAAGTAAGTTAGATGATGATTTTAAAATGTTGAAGTGTTGCATTCTTTTAGAATGCAGAATGGAAGAAGGAAATAATAAACTGCTATAAAATTCCAGTGACTACTGAATTAAAATACTTCGTCTTGAAATTAGCAGTTCTGTTTGGTTTTTTTCCAAATGTGAGACTTGTTGGAATCTTTGGAAACATAAACTGACATAAACTGATCTTTCTTTTTTTTTTCTTTTTTTTTTTATATTTTGAAAAGGAGAAATAGAATATCACATCCACACGGGTGACCCCTCCATTTCCATTTATGGTGAGAACACCCCTCAGGATGGATAGAAATTTGGACTTTTCCTTCCATGACAGTGTCTGGTTAATTGGAAAACTGATCAGCTTGTTGTCTGAGTCACACACTTAACAGCTTTGACCATATCTTCAGGAGACATTTGTGGAACTGGATATCCCCTCTTTGGGGAAAATATATAGTGAGTGTGAACCAACTGTATATGATATAACGACTTCCCAGAGGCGTGGCTGTGTGCAGATTTCGGCAACATCACTTTGCTCTTACAAGGGATGCTGATGTGGATAAATGGATTCGAAATGGCTTTGCATACGGTTTTACATAATGCTTTGTCAACAGATCAACTACGGATATGACTTCCTAGTTATGAGAGTACTCTGCATTGAAAACATAATTAAATTACTTGATTAGAAGGTGAATGCAAACTTTCTTTTATTTTCAGCAGTGGTTCAGTTTATAATTTATATGCTGATGATGAAGATGAGGCAGAGGCATCACCTTCTGGCCAACAGATTATTGAGAATTCAATTACTATGAATAAAATGAAACTGCTGAAGGCAAAGATGGAGAACATGAATCTGAGTAAAAAGGTGAAATTGTGATTTCAGTTTTTCTGTCATAAAATAGCTAGGGCTTTCCTTGTGCTGGATTTTCTAAAAAGCAGGTCAGATACTTTGTTGTCTTGGGAAGTGAAGTTATCAAGGGTAGATGATTTCTCATCTGTTGTTTATGTAAATGCTCTTGTACAAACATTCTGCTAAGGGGTATTGGCTTTTCTTGGTTCTGTCCTCATTCAAAGAATTTGCCTACTGGTCCTGGATTTATTTGCATGGATGGGTTTTTAAGGGTTGGTTTATTTGAGTTTTTTTCTTCCAGTACTTTAAGTAGCATTGTTTTATCCTACTGTTCTGGTAAAAGTCAATGTTTCTCTTAAATGAAAGTTCACTAGAAATGCTGTAACTGAAAAACCCATAAAGTGAGATCCAAAAATGAGATTACCTTGAAGATAAAGCATTACACTGGTGTTCATGGTGTTCATGTGTGACTAGGTTACCTAGATGTAAAATGAAGAGATTATACTTTCTTTCATTTTCTGTTGTGTTTGAGACCTGAAGCTCTTCTGGATAACTTTGATGGCATTCTGGCTTTTCTTTTCTACTTTTTTGACACGTGGCCTGCTTACTGAAAAGCATTTTCTGATTATGATCTTTTATTGTAATACTTGGATGTTGGGGTGAGGTCTTGATGGCGAGTAACATGTGAGGGAGCAGAAGGAATGATCTGATCCTTTATGGTCTGACACTGTCTGAATTTGTCAGAATATGTTCTCAGTCAGGTCTTTGAACGCAATTGGAATTCAAATACTAATTGTTGTATCTATGTTTTTTGATTTTTGTTGTGTTGGTTTCTAATAGCCTAAGAAAACTGTCAAGGTGAAACCTCGTCCTCCAATGGCTCCTCGACCATCGAGTGGCTCAGTGGCTGCTGCTCGTCACCGTTTCTTACGAGTGCTCCCCCATATTGGACAGTCGTGCCTACCTCCTCCTGGGAATTTGCATCAGTCGGAGTCTTCCCAAAATGCACTTTCAGCATTGGCTACTCTGGCCACTGCTGGTAGAACAATGACATCCACAGCTAATCACTTCCTGAAGGAAGATGACACTTGGCAGAGCAACTCTTGGTCTCAGCCAGTTGGCAGCATCAGGTTACCACCAAAAATATCTCGTGTTGAACTAGAAAATGCAAAACTACCTACAAATAGTATTCTGACTCCTGTTTCATCCTTGCCTGCAAATTCAGAAAAAGCTACTGAAAATGTGACCTCAGCAAGTGAGGAGAATGCAGTTTTGTTTCCAAATCTAACAAACGTAGAACTGTATGGAACAGAAGAAGAACACCTACCTGAACCAGATGGTTTTGCTTTTTTAACAGAAGGAAGCACCGCTGAACAGTGTAGTGAGATATATGACATAGGAAAAGTAAACTCAGAACTTGAACTGCCTGATGGAGACAAAGAGTCTAAGGTTGTAGAGCAGCATAGAAAACCAATTGGCAAAGTGCTGAGCACTGCAGCAATGGAGACTGGTCTTCTCAGTACTCATGAATTAAGTCCTCAGAAAAATCTGCTTTTGTCACCTCTTAGGTTTTCAGCACAAGAAACATGTCACAGTTCTCTGAAACCGCAAGCACAACCCAGATGCTTCGAGGCTGGTAACTTGAGATCTACAGCCTCCCCACATGTGCTTCAATCATTGGAAGTACGCAGTATAGCAGGCTCCTCTTTTCCTAGGACTGCTAGATTTTGTAGTGTGAAAGTAGAGTCACTTGGCAAAAGACCTGATATAATTTCTAAAGGAGAGGATAGGGACATCACAAATGTGGCTAGCAAGGCATCCAAAGAACCTGTGAGTTCTGCAAGTAACTTAGGATTTCTGGCTTCGCTGGCCCTAAGCACAAACAGGGAAACTTTACAGAGTTCCTGTGGGACAGGCAAGTTTCAGACTTCTGGTATTGCACTACCTACAAACCTGCAGCATTTTCAGAAAGAAAGCTTTAGGAAAACTGCTCCTCCAAATGAAGCTGCTGATTATATTCTAGTGAGTATTCATGCATTCAAAGAAATCGAAGTTTTCTTATCTTTTCTGGTACTGGTATTACAAACTACTCTGTGTGTGTGTGTCTTGTTGCTAAAGGCAGATGCAGGGAGGGGGACGTGTGTTTAAATCTCTGATCGTCTTACACTGTTCTCTGAATTCCTGTTGGTAACTTAACTACCTTATCTACACAGGTCCTAGAAGTAATTTTTCAGAAAGATTAAGGAGATTGTTCAGTTCACATCTGAAATTATTAATGTAATGATAGAATTATGAGTATCTGTGTTAGAAATGTCATCTGACTTCTGCTCACTAATTGTCATTTATTTCAGTGTGCCAAGCTTCAGCTCTCTAATGTACTTGGTTGGTTTGGTGTCTTTTGAAGTATGGGGAGGTTTATTAAATAGTCATTTAGGGTAAGACTTAATATTGTGGAATTTTTAACTTTTCTGCAGAAGTTGTCTTGAATTCTTTGTAGGTACATTGATTGATATCAAATAAGATGATAGCAGACTGCCTAAGTTTTTATTTAATTTTCATCTGCTGGTAATTTCCTTGTGGAAATTTTTTTTTTTAGTCTGCGCATGGGCTTGGAATGAATGGAAGTATGGCAGCTGTAGGGAAAAGAGTAGGTAAGTAACTTACATAATAATTAAAGATGACTCTTAATCTTTCCTGATGTATCATATATAGAGAGGACAAAAGTAATTTATCTTTGTAAGGCATGTGGCTTTTAGAGTTCTTGCTGTATTACACTTTAGCACGATTAAGCTTTTAATATTTTAAACAATTCTTTAAAATACAGATGGCATCCAGATCTTGGGTTGAGTAACTGTGACTCCTTCCTAGTTTTTTTAATAATGAATCCTATGTGTCATCTCTAGATAAAAATACGACTTTTCTGTGCTGAAGTTTCCAAATGGTCAGTTCTGTGAATAATTCCAAGTCTACTAAAATTGCAGGCAGATTTATCAGTAGCGTTGTCTGTAGCGCTACAGCCTCACCCAAAGAAAAGTGGAGAGGATGCAATAAGGGCATGGATGCTGAAGGACCCTGATACAGTGCAGATTTTTCACTATGTTTTGTGTCAGTCATCATTCTTTCCACCCTAATCTTGGTAACTGTGGAATGCTTAATGTTTGACATCTACTGAAAATGGATGTGTTATGCCTAGATATTAATTTCTTATGTGATTAATTCTCTTGGGAGGAAAGGAGTTGTATAGATTAATGTTCTTAAAACTCTGAAGGCAGTGAGCTAAAGATTTTCACTACATTAAATTTTCCTTCTTCACGTCTTGGACATGCAGCTTGCAAGTTTTCTTTTCCTTCTGTAGACCTTAGGAAGAGGCAGGCATGTATTCCAGGATTTTAAGATGTAGGTATAGAGTATGAGCTAGAAAATAGACGTTCAAACAGCAGCTGCAACAGGTAAAATGATGTAATTGTAGTATGGAAGCAAAAGTTGCTAAAATAGTGGATTGTGCCTTTGTTTCACAACTGGGGATGCAGCTTTGACTTGGCAGGCAATTAATAAACAGGTCTGTCCTTAGCTACTCCTTGGTAAAAGAGGTGATACGCTGAGAGCCTTGTCTGCATGATGGGAAAGCCCACTTTAATTTTGTGTAGAGCTATGAAGAAGACACTCCTCTGGTGTATCTCACATCAGACTAAAGTGTATTTTCCAAAGATACCAAATATGAGAAAGACCAAGTATGATGCAGGCTCCTGAGAGAGAGGTGGCTGGTAATGATGTGCTGTGTAACTGGCTGAGCGGCAGAATCAGTTTTCGTTGTAGTTGCTGTCGGGACTGTAAATGTGAGGACAGGTATATTGTTTTTTATGATTCACAGGGACAGTTGTCTTCAAGCTCTGTCTCTTTCACAAACTGAGCTAACTGTTGCTTCTGAGATAGTGCTTTTAGATGATGAAGTTGATAGCATGGACAAACAATACCTGGAAGTTTTGATTGCAGTGTGGTGGGAGAGAATGGTAGTGATGACTGCAATGTGTAGTGACTGCCGACTGCTACTGTTGAATGTAGCCTGCTGCATCTCAGCTGAGAAGTGACTTACCTTGGGATTAAAAGAGTGTTGGACAGAAAAATACTTCTGAACTGATTAGATCACTTTTTGGGAACATCCTGACAATAAAGCAGTAGAACACTAAAAGAATGTTTGAGAGGATGCGTTGCTCACTTTCACTGTCCCAACCTGTGAGAAATATGTAGAAGCAAATTGTGGACAAAGAGCTTACTTTATTATAGAGGGGAGGAAGATTCCTTTTCTTTACATGCACTTCTGTTAATAAAGCAATGGCCAAGAATCACATGGCAAAAAGTAAAAGTAAAGTAAATTTTTAAGCATGTAATGTAACCATAGAGCTAAATAGAGGCCTGTAGTCTAATACTATACCTTTCTTGGAATTACGGAGTACCAGCAGGATTTTAAAATGTTGCAGTACTTATTTGGCACACTGGTACCCTGCATATACTAGATGCTACTGGGCTACTGGAATGCCCAGTTGATTCTTTGTAGAGCCATTGTGTGCCATGCTTTCCAAGTCACACTACATGTGTTCATTTTGCATTTGGGAATACCACTATGAGACACGTTTCTTGATTTCTTTTTTAACTTCTTGCTTACATGAACTTTTAACAGGTGTTAAAAATACCAGTTCTAGGTCCCCCATTGTGATGCCTCTTCCAAAGTTGTTTATAGGCTTGTGGTGTGTTTTCTGTTTTGTCTTTCAGGCTTTGTTGTTTTTTTTCTCCCTCTCTCTCTTTAGGCTTTGGGGTTCCCACCTGAAGTATCCTAAGAATTGTAAAATTAATCTGGGTTTGAAAAGTTAACATTTAACTAGTTTGTAAATAAGTTAAAATAAAATGTCTTTGCTGTCTTTCTACTTCTAAAGCAGGTGAAGCCACCCATCTTCCACCTGTGAATGGCTTAATTCAAGCAAAAAAGAAAATTGCAAAGCACTGCTTTCTTTGTGGCAAGAAAACAGGATTGGCAACCAGCTATGAATGCAGGTAGGCTGAGTGTATAACCAGCTATTACTTAAAACTGATAGCTGAGTTAACCAAAAGGTTTTCTTTGCTGCCTGGTATTCCCTAAGCATAGCAAATCAAAAGGCAACCTTCAAAAAAGTTGAGATTCTCAGTTTAGCAAAACTGCAGGAATTAAAACTCAGGAATATTATACCTGTTCTGTTGCTGAGGTGTATGTTCTTCCAGGAAGATCAAGAAATGAAAGGTATCAGAATGGAAGATGTCAGGAAATAAAAACATGATAACAAAAAAAGAAGAGACATTTTTTACTGATTGGAGTAGAACTTGCCACAGATACATATTCTGCAAAGTTTCTTGACGATAATTATATGATTAACAACTTGAGGAAAAAATGGTTTTGTTACAGTTTCTCAGAAAATCTCCCTCAGATGTGTCTTTACTGCAACACATCTTCACAGATTATGAATTTATACACATTTGTATTCAACAATTATTTCATGTGGGATCTGCTTCTTGTAAGACTTCAGTCACCTTTGAGCACGTAGAGCATCTCAAAAGCAGAACACCAGAGTGCTGGTCCCCCAAATTATGAATTGCAGACAACATAATGAGACCTGGCACTTGGTGGTGATCATGGGGAACTAAAATCAAAGCAAACTAACTAAAAACAGCAAAAAAGACCCTGCTGTCTCTGTTCGTCTTGATTTTCAAAAATTTTTTTCCCACAAGGTATTTTTTTCTTAGTATTGTTTCCCATGAGCTAGTCAGGAGTTGGAACTGCTGCACTGTGAGGGCTGCATTTGGAGCTGATCCTGGCTCATGCCAATCAATAGCCAAATGAACAAGACTTCTGCCATTGGGGAATCGTATCAGGGGGATGAATTTTTTCCTTACTGACTTCAGTTTTTGATTTTGAAACTGTTTTGGACACTGCACACTACCCTGCTGAGCGAATAGCTGCAAGTTCTTCTAAAAGTAACGAAGCAGCTTGCTTTAGATTCAGAGTGAAGGGGGGAAATCACACATCTCCAAGAACGGCATTTGGTTTGGTTTCAGAAGGATTGGCAACCATATGATCTTTTACTAGTAAGGAACATGAACCAAATAGAGAATACAGTCTATATGAGAGAAGTGGTGATTATGGGACCAAGAACCAAAGAAAAGCAAATTTATTATCAGGCACACAAAACCACAGGTACAGTAGCTGAAGAGTTTATTATGAACCCAGATAAACAGATAAATAAATAGGGGATTATAGTCTAATAGTGAGACAGTAAGTTGGATGGGTAATGCTTAATCAGTTTCAAGAGAATTCTGATTTTGAATGGTGTCATTTTTTTACTGTCAAGAAGCATCTTTATTGAATTATTAGGCAATCAGGACATTAATACCAGTCTCCACTTAAAGCACTTGTCCAGATCAGATACAACATTCAAGGCATGCTTTTTTCCTGTTAGGAGTATTAACTGCTGAACTGTCAGTTTGAAGGCCAAAATCATAACATTAACTCATTGAAATTGCAACTGATACTGGATGGATGCACTCTTTTCCAGTTGTATAGGAAGTTGTGTTCCCTGAAGTTGGTCTGTCTGATGTCTTTACAGCTGAATAAATCTGTATTTATTACTCTTAAATGACTAATCTGAGTTTATGCCAGGCAGAAGTTGTGCCAAACTAATGAACTCTTTTGATGGTCTGAATGATATGGTGATTTTGAATTGAAATGCATTTCATGGATTTCACCTGATGCCCCATTATTTTAATTCCATGGTTTTGTCTACTGAATTCTACCAACTGATGTTATGTAAGGTCTTCAAAAAAAAAAGTAACCAAAGCTGGTAATTCTTAATTTAAAAGTGTATTTGGTCCTTGTTAGCTGGTTCCAGGAGTACTGATCTTGCATAGCTTACCAGCTGAAGAGACTGTTGGGTCAAAACTGCAACACGGAGTTAGAAAGATATTGTTTCGTTTACCCAACCAGTTAATGTTATCAGTCAAGAATGATAAGAATGCAAACAGCTATGTCAATAAGAAATGATGAAGAAAAGGGCTCTGAGCATGTCAGAGCATTAAAAGCTTCTAAAAGCTTGTAACTTCTCATATTTCTTCAGATGTGGAAACAACTTCTGTGCAACACACCGCTATGCAGAGACCCACACCTGCACCTACGACTATAAAAGTGCAGGGCGAAGGTATTTGCAGGAGACCAATCCCATCGTTAGTGCACCAAAGCTTCCCAAAATCTGACCCGGTTGTGCTGCATTCTGCTGTTGAAGAATTGTATTGAATTGAGAGAAGCACTTGCTTTAGCTGTGTAATTTTGCCATGCTCCATATTTGAAGATTTGCCAAGTTAAAAAAAAAGCACATGCAGATGCATCCTATTGAAGAATAATGTGAACACTACTGCAGTTAAGACTTTTCTTCTTGAGTGAATGAAAGGTTAAAAATTAGTTTCTAAAAACTTACATTATGATTAACTGTTACTGCACGTGTTGTGTTTTATATTTGGAAAAGCTATTTCACTAGACAAGTCTTTAAAGATGCACTTTACTAACTTTATTGTATCACCAGAGTTGAGGACGTGTTGTAATGAGGGCGTCACGTAATATCTTCTGTACCCTTGCATTTTTTGTCCATTGTGTGGTGTCTTTCAAGTTATTTCACTAGGAAAATCATCCTCCCTCCCCTTTTTTCAAACAGCCTGTTTTGAGATTTTTAAGGGGATAGTGTGTTCCACCCCTCTGTTTCATTCTGATTGGTATTCAGACATTGTGTGTCCATTCTGAAAATTACAAATCATCTTACTCACATTTTCTTAAAATAATACTGTTTATATGACAAGTTTGTTTTTAAATAGAAGGTTCCCTGTTTGTTGCCATTAAATATAAGAAACAACTTATTTTAACTTTTTTTGTAATCCTAGATTTTTTTAAGAGTTCACGACTTGGTTTGTTAAGATGTTGAATGCTGTTACTGGAAGAAATTCTAATAAATATTAAATTTTATTCTGCTTTATGTGTTAAAAATGCACAAAATAATTTCTCTTATAGCGTGTTCCTAAATTAAAAGTTGGGCTCTGTTGGGAAGGTGTATATATATTTAATTTTATTTTCCACAAGCACTGCCTTGTATTCCCACCAACTTCATTAGGAGTAGTGTGACTAACACTGTGTGCTTTAAATAAACTTCTTGAAGTCTTACAGATGTTCTAGCAAAGGCACAATGGTTGTTCAGTAAATGGCATATGTTAATCTTTCTCCCTTCAACTGATACTATATAAGGGCAGTTCAGTAAATGCATTAGACACCTCTAGTGATCACACAACCACTGCAGAAGGTGATGTTGGAAGAATATACCTACTTGAAGACCTTGCTCTTTCATTGCCTTAATGCTTCTGAAATCTTTTTATAAACATAAGTTGCATGAAATGTTCCACTATAAGGAGATTAATAAAAACCATACAACAAACCACCAAAATGGAAGAAATCCTCCCACATTGTATCTAGGTAGTCAAATGTCATGGTTCCTGTCTTGTCGAAGTCCTCAGCTACTTCCTAGTTGATTGTATTAAAATGATGTGTGCTGCCCTCAAAGAGTAGCAGCTTAGGAGAAGGACAGTCAAAGCTTGGGCCAAAAAAGAAGAAAGGATTACTGAAAGAAGGAGAAATAACTTGAAGAATCTCATCCTTGGAGGAAATCCGTTTCACGTTGTCCACTTGAAACTTCTTAAACCTGAAGCTTTCAGAGAGTGATGAGCTTGGGAAAAAACGTTTGCAATCATTCTTCTGGGCAGTGATAAAATTGTAGTTCTCTGTGTGTGACCTCCGTGCTTATTATTACTGAAGAAGGTTGCACCTGGTATGAAGGACATCTTAGTGAGCCGTGCTACGTACCATGACCATGCATGAGCTTTTACTTCCTCTCCAGCATGGGACAGTATTTGATGATGAAGGAAGAGAATAAGAAGCATGACAAATGTACTAGTGCTTTCCCAACAATTACTTGCATGCATCTCAGCAACTTTCTGAAGATGGAGGTATTGCTGGTTTTGAAGTTACAGCAGAGATTTGGTAAGAAGGCAAGTTAAAAATTATCATCTGTCATCACTTAGTCTGATATTGCATAAGTATAACTGTCAAGAAGTTTCTGCAGTGCATTAGAATGGCCACACTCAAATTTTAGGAAAACTACATAACAGATGTGTGGCAGGAAGTCTGAGTCACATCTCACTTTTGTCTCCCCCTGTCTGCATATGTGTAATGAAGTGCTTTTTTAGAAAATGCGATGCAGTAATCTAATTTCCCTGTGTGTAGTTTCTCGTAATTTTTATTATGCCTCATTTTAATTAATACAGCCATTTCTTGTACAGAACTCTACTGGTGTTCTCATATCAATACCATGTTACAGGCATCCATTTTCAACGAGTAGTACAGCCCTAAGAGCACTTCAATTTGCAATTAACTGTTTTAGTTGCTAATTTAGATGCTACTGGCTTTTATCAAATCCTGTGTTAGATTGTGCTATGGAATCTTTGCTGTTTACTGTGTAAACTTACCTAAATGGTTTGGCTTTTGAGCATTAGTCAGTGTACCGTTGTGCTATGCATCTGCTGAAGACAAATGTTTAGCTTTTGTGTGTTTGTTCATGTAATTAGATTATTAGGGACTTTGTGCAGAGAACTTGTGTTGGTTTTTCTCCCTGGCTTTCTCTTGTGTTGCTTTTCTGTGTGACGCTGCAGAGAAGCGACACCAGAGGGCACTGGAGCCATTTAAGAATGGCAGAAAGTTTTGGTTTTGTCCAATAATGAGATTTTACAAAGAAAACCTAAAAGAAAAGTGTGATTGTTTTGTTCCTGACTCTTATTCAGCCAGCTCTGAACAGATCTGAGGAGGTCAGCAACAGGGTGTGTTCCCTCCCTTTTCCTAATCCCAAAGTTTTTTTAAAAATCCAAATGGAAGAATACCTCAAACACATATTTCTGTGCTGGGTTTTATGATGTAGTTTATTAGGTAATCTTAACATATTGCAGAATAGAGAGGCCTCCTCTCTTCCTTTCCACTAGCCATGCAAGTCTGAATGCTGGATGGTTGATATGTCTGGTAAAAATATTACCTGTCCCCCTAATTTCTTACTTTAGAATGACAAATGTTGCTGTGTTTTTCTTACGGATACAGGATGAACATATGAAAGAATAAATTCAATGGGGTGTGAGGAGTGTGTGCCAGTAACTGCTGAAGTGACCACCCCTTACTACTTGTCTTTTCTGGTCTTGCAATTCAAGAAGCTTTACAGGTCACCAGCAACAGAAATTTATTTCTAAACCACACTTTAAGGCTGTTTCAATCCTTTTTAATCCAATTTTCAGAAAGACTGATTACTATGTACCATATATATAGTATGTGTATTTATAGCTACATAAGGATTATATATTCTAATCACATCTAGTTGGTGAGTTATTGCTGAAATTAGGTGCTCTGCCCAGCACCAGAAATTCAAAACAGTACCTAATCACAAATAGTATGATTTATGTGGTTTGTGATTGAGAAGGTTAGTGAGCTGGAAATAAAAACACTGACGTTTTCTAAAAGGAAGAATCAGGGGTTTCAAAATACCCTCTCTTCTTTCTCTGTCTCTGAGGGGGTTTTGGCAATTGTGTATGATTCAAAAAAAAGTGAACAGTAATCTTTTTTCTCTACCTTCTATCCCTAAACTTAATGTGCAGACAGTAATTTTATTTTTCTTGAACTGATGTTATTTCAACAGTAGGCTTGGATTTATTTTGCCTGAATCTAATTTGTACTTAGGGCTGGAACTGTTGCCTGAAATGGGCCACATTTGGGATATAGTAGTGGTTTGCTAAAAACATGTACTGACTGGTGCAAATTTACAGAAATACTGTTTTTAAATATGGTCTTGAGACTGAGAGTTGAATGACAGGATTTCTTCTTAGCAATGATCATGGGTAGTTTGTTTTAGGGGACACATGGGACTCATCAGAATAGACTGGATTAGCTTGAGATCCATCCAGTCCACCATCTGTCTCTGGGAATAGAAGGTAACAGACACTTAAGAAGGTGCAAGAATTCTCTAACCAAATATTCAGGAACAGGACACTGGATCTTACCTTCTATGCTGATGTCTAGTCTGAATTGTGAAGAACTTGCTGTCTCAGAGTACAGTATGATACTAATCTGGAAGTCTAGAACTATTTTTGAATATTGATAGATTCATAGTTTTACTTATTTATATGTATAACCTGAAAAGCATTTTCTGTCACTGTAGTTTTAAATTTCCTACCATTTTAAAATTGAAACTCTTTTGATCTAGTGTTATGAGAAATAGTGTCTCCTGTATATTCACTATGTTATGCCTTTGTATTGCATCTCCTCCTACTCATCTTTTTTTATCCTTAATTATGCTTGCTGTCCTCCAAATCTCCTGTAGTTTTCAGTCTTCAGTTCCCTGGTTCCCATTTTCCTATACTGTATATTTAACTATTAGGTGCTCAACATACTGTTACAGTGGAAGCGTCTAAAATTGTGATTAAAGTAATAGTTGGTAAAATAAGCCCAGGGTTCTTCCAAGGAGTTCCTGTAGAAATGCTCAGTACTATTAATCTCCCTGTAGTCTGGACAGGATGTAAATAGCATTAGAATATGAAAAAATGTTGGAAAACTGTGTAAGGGGAACATCTAGCCGAGTCCAGCACAATAGCTGTGCTTATGAGGAAGATGATGTGTGAGGTTTGTTGCACAGAACCAGAATGCCTATTTTTATACCTTCACCACATTTGTATGTTGGATTGCATGCAATCTATTTATTGCAGTGGGGAGAGCCAAAGCTGAAGTATTGGCTCCTAAAAGGTAGGCTCAGAAAATGTCATTCTTTCTCCATGTGTATGGGTTTGGGATGAGTAAGTTACTTTCTGTACACTCTTCAATGGTCTGAGCAACGATATGCAGGTGAAGCAGACCAGGCAGATACTTTTTCCAAGTTTCGATCAGTAAAGGAGAAAACTTTTTTTTTCTTTTTTTTCAAAGTTGGGGAATGAAAAGGTGAGTAGGGGAATGAAAAGTCCCAGCTGCAGTACCACCTCACTTCTGGAGAAGCATTACTTGCCCTTGAGCTTCACTTTCTTCTAGTTTGCCTTGAATAAGCATTAAATTTACTGGGATACAAAGAAAGGATTAAAGCACTTATTCCTTTCTTTCATTTGTATGCTAAATGACTTGCAGTGCTATAAGCTTTAATCAAGTGTAACACCTTAACGTTGTTGATTGGATTTCCCCTGAGCCAGGTCACCCAAAGCTAGATATCTAGTTTTACGTAGAGAAATTACCTTAAAAGGTCAGTTTGTGGTATTTGTGAACCTTTTCCTTACTTTTGAGGCTCAGAAAGGAGAGAATACCTATGGATGCTTCTGCAGAGAATACTGTTCGTGAGGCCTGGGTTAGGCTTTATTACTGCAAAAGCTTATCTGCTTGGGGACAGATTGAAAGCTGTATCCAATCTTGTCAGTCTTCAAAGGCACCATCACATGACTTGCTGAAGTCTGCTGGGGTGTGTAGTCATATGCCTGTTTGTCACACCATGCCAGATTAAACCTGCTGCATGTAGGGCTGGCTACAGCCATTGTCTGCTGAATCCACGATGTGCAAGGGTCTTACAGCACTGTACAGGGAGAAAGGTTACAGTTTGCAGCCAGGAATGCTCTTTTTCCTATTGATTTGCAAATGAGACTTTATTGGCTGATGCCACTCTGTCCCAGGGATGGGTTTCAAATTACCTCATCCTAGTGATTTTCCAAGCCCAGGTTTCAGTAAAATATATTTACTGCAGTGTTAATTTATATCCTGCATCTGAGACTGAAAAAGTTTGATAGGTTTCAGGCACTTTGGAAAAACATTTTTTAAGATGTCTCCAAGTCACTTTCTTGCAGCTGGTGGTGTTTTTATTAAAGGTCATAAAAGCTTTAAAATCTGGTGCTTTTCTGATAAAAGCTGATTCCTTCATCAGACTTTGAACTGTGCAGTCTACTGGGTCACTGCTTGCAAGTCACCGAAAATTGGGTTCACAAAGATAAAATATCCGAGAAAGAAAAATGTTTTATTCTGCAGTGACTGCAGCTCTTTAGATATGTTGCGTGTATATATTTGATGAGTAGCCTCCCACATACTTCCTTCTGCCTTAACTCGCAAAGGGTCAGTGCTTTAACGCCCTTCAGTGCTTGTTCAGTGTTTCCTTTATTTGTGTTTCCTTTCATTTTTCTACTTAAATTCACATCAGTTTCTTTAAGCTTCCCAAATACCCTGCTTTTTTCTTCTCCTAACAGAATCTGTTTTATTCACCAAGCACAGGCAGAAAACAGCAGAGCCACAGTGCAGGAAGGAATGACCCCTGGGCTCACCTTCAGTAAAACAAGGTCATCAGAGAACTTTCAGAGGAATGAGGAATTTCCCTTTATTTCAGCCAGTAGTGTGCATACAAGAGAATGAACAGATGGGGAATCACACAGGTTAGGATATGCAGATCGATGGAAATAAAGAAACTGGGCTGACTTGGAATAAAACTAGCAAAGAAAAAGCCTTAGCACATCCTGGCCTGTCAGCAGGCATGTCATGTTTGCATGCAAGCATATATGTGCCTTTGTCTGGATTTAAAGCTTACCAGTCATAAGGATTACATTCTTTTCTTTAGTAGTTGTTTTCCAGTCTAATAGATAGGTCTACAATTTAAAATAATAGCCACAGATTCACATACATACACACACGTGAAAGGAATGAGTATGTAGGTACTTCAGTACGTGAAGCTCTTACACCTGCCTGTTCTTTGCAAAGGGTCTTTTGGAGATGTAGATTTTGGGACTTTATGGTCTCCTACCAGCCCCTCACATAAGTGTGATCTCCTGCAAGACTGGGGAATACTTCAAGCCCTGAGCCCAGAATGGCTATTCTGATTCATCATCATCATCATGGCTCGGCTTCGCAAACCAAGATTTGGGAAGGGCTCTCCCCATGTGGGTGTGCCCTTCCAGCCTGCACAGTGGATTTTTTAGGTGAGGCACAGCGTGCGCAGAACTGGCCCTACCCTTTAACTCCTGGGGTTCATCTGCCATGGCCGAGCGAGCTTGGATGGTGACAGTGAAGTCCTCAGGACTGGAACCCACCGTCCCTGGGATTCCCAGGAGGTCTCCAATCCAAGTACTAACCGGGGCTGACCCTGCTCAGCTTCTGAGATGTGACGGCATCAGGTGTCAGGGTGGCATTTAACTGTCTTCCTATTCTGATTACAGACACACAAATTATATCATATTGCATGGTTTTGTAAAAAAAGCTGCAAGTGTTGCAGTTTCTTAAGGTGCTAACATAGTAAACTGCTGTGGCTCATTAAATATATGGTAGCAATAGTTTTAATTTATATTTTGAAGAATTTTCTCCAGAAAATCTAAATAACTTTGGAGACTCAAACCATAGTAGAATTCTAAAGTAATCCTTAAAGTATTGTGGAGTTGCTATGGAAACCAACATTGTAGACTAAAAAGATAATTATCTGGAAAAAAAATGAATTATGCTTTTCTACACAACTACTTTATGTATTGTCATAACTAACAATGAAAAAAGGTCACAGTTACACAGCAGTTACTTGGATCCAGGGTTTCAGTCCCATGCTGCTTTCCAGGCCTTTGTGCTAAAAAAAGTAAAAGTATTTCTAAAAAGCATGGAGTTAGTAAAAGTATGCTAGATCTGTGCTGCTTCTAGAGAGGATTGTAGTCTCCTGAGCACAGAGGTACTTTTATTGTGTCTTTTGAAATCAATAAAATTCAATAAAATTGAATTTATTGCTGATGGCAAGAAAGGCCATATGTGTGTAGTCACAATCCAGATCTCGTGTGCAGGGCATTAGGGCAGCTCTTTCTGCAGACCCACCAGTATCTTGCTAAGTGTGATATGCATTTCTGGCACATATTCCCAAACTATGGTTTTTGTGTAACTCTGAGCCAGAGATATTCAATTAGCAGAGATGTTCTGTTCCATTCCCATAATTTTTTAAAACTTTGTATGTCAGGTTTTGAACAACACTAGCTGCAAGAATCTGAGATTTCCATTTCGCTAATGACCTTTAGCTTACATATATTCTTTCTTCCCTGTTTTTTAAATTAGCTGCAAATCTGGGGGGGAGAACATTTGCAAAAGCTTAGGTTTACAGTTTCTACTGAGGGCTGTGAGGCATGCACAATGTTCCACAGTAGTGTCTGCTCTTCACTGTTGAGGCTTTAGTACTAGCTCTGAGGTTGTTGCTGAGACTAAGTCAAGAACAGCAATATGTTAAAATACTAGACAAGCTTTCAGGGGAAACAGAGACTGTGGAGAAATAACTGCAAAACACAGGGAAGGCTTAGGTCTGCAAAGTGGTTTATTGTGGCTTTTAATGTCAGGCCTAATCCTTACTTATTCTAGTTTGCCTGGAAAATCTCCCCTCTGTGCGACTGTTTTTCTGTATAATTTCTATTTCTATTGCAGTTGTGTCTACAGGCCCGTTTTCTAGTCTGGCACACAGCACTGAGTGGTGAGCTGTGCTGTTCCCAAAGTGGGATACAATCCTAGCCTGAAAAATAATTTATTAAACAAACAAACAATTCAAACCTCAACACAACAAAATGGATTGAGAGTGTGAAGGAAAAAATAAGCCTCCCTTGAGAAATCCTGTGGCCCCAAGGCAAGCCAGCAGAACAGCTGGAAACTGATTCTGTTTACAAACATTTACTGAAGAGGACAATTGTTATGGTCACATGCAGATTTCCATACCCTGTCTTAAAAGGATACAATCCAAGTTTGTTAACTTCAGTCTACATAGGACTAAATTGGAGTTGTAGATAAACTCTCCTCTTGTCAGGAAGATACACGGTACTCCCTTGGTGGTGCTTCTCCCACCTTCACTACATGGATGTGTTGGGTCATTGTCATCGTGACAATATTTCATCCCAGCTTCTCTGTGCTCTGAAAACCTGTTGTAACATGTAATTTTTCTGTAGGGGGTGGTTGTACTCTGGAAGAAAAAGGGTTACCTTACTCATTTTATGCCTTTCTCACTGTTCTCTATGGGTAGATATAATCTCCCTGGAGTCCTGTAAATTATTCATGGGAAAAAATGCAGACTCCAGAAGATGAAAATTTCAACTAGGTGTAGTGAAAGAATTTGCATGTTAAGTCAAGACCTTTCGTTGTTTTCTGTTTTTTTCTCTTAATGGTATCTTTTTTCTTGTCTGTGCTGCGCTGACAGCTGCCTGTTTCCCTGTTCTTTTTCACTTATTTCCAAGTGGGATAAACATCATGTCTAAACACAGAAAACTCTCACATATTTCCCCCCTGTAAAATTTACCTCGATAGTATAGTTTGCCTATTCCAGCATATCTCAGGAGATCCCTCTTTGGGAAGAAGACAAAAGTATCCTACTTGCATCACCGATGTGTAAAATTACAACAGAGAGCATGGCACCCACATAGAGGTACGGGGCAAACTTCATTAGCATCCTTTCAGTACTCGAACCTTTTTGTTTACATCCTTTTTGTTGTTGACAAATTGATACAGGGGGTGCACAACTAATACAAAACACGTTATGCAGATGTCCATAAGCCATCTTCAGGCTTACAGCATACATAAATTAAAAAAAAAATGGCTCTGAATGAAGTTTAGATGTTGTCTTCTAAGCTACTAAAGTGTGAGCCGTTTAACCCTGAGACGTACCGATATCATCGCTGCCCGTGGCTGGGGGAGGCCGAGGGCACAGCTCAGGACAGCCGGACAGGGCTCGGGCACCGCTGGGACACCCCGCGGGCCCCGTTCGCTTCGCCGCCGCCTGTCGCCCGTCGATGTCCGGGCAGTGCCGCCCCCCCCGCCCAGGGTGCTGGCGGTGGGCGGTGCCGGTGCCGCGGGCGGGGATGGGGCCCGGCTGTGCCGAGCCTGCCCGCAGGGCCCCAGCGGGAGGCGATCGGGAGCCGGGTCCCGGCGCGGAGCGGCCGCCTCTCCGCCCCGTGCTGCTCCGGGCCATGGCGGCGGGGGCGGGCCGGGGCGGGGCGGCGCTCTGACGGGCAGCCCGGCCCGCGGAGCCGCGGTAAACAGGAGCCGGGTGAAGAGCCGGGAGTGACCGGCCTCGTAGGAGCCTCCCAGCGCCACGGCCCGCCGCCTCCCGGCCCCGGGCATGGGCAGCAGCAGCCGCCGCAGCCGGAGGAGGAGCCGCCGGCCTGGGCCCGGTGCGGGGCACCAAGGTAGGCTCGGCCGCCGCCCTGGCCGCGGGCAGCCGCCGCTTCCTCCGCAGCGGCCGAGCCGGCTCTGTCGCCCCTCCGGTGCGGGGTGGCCGGGCCCGGGGGCGGCGCAGGGCGGGCCGAGGCGGGGGCCGCCTGTTCTGGGCGCTGCCCCGCGGCCGCCGCTCGTCCCGGCCCCGCAGGGTCCGGCAGGTGGGCCGGCCCCTGCGAGCGGTGCCGCCGGCGAGCAACAGGCGGCGGCGCCCGGCACGGCTCGGCCTGGCACGGCCGCCCCGCAGCGCCTCGGCGGGGTCACCGCCAGCCCGGGGGTGCGCCGGAGGCTCCCGGCACTGCCCGGGCGGAGGCTCCGCTCGGAGGGTTCAGGGCTGTTCCTCTGTCGCGGGGAGCTGAGGAAGCAGCACATAATTCCCCGGTAAGAGGCTTTCCCACCTCCGCCGTCTTTGTCTGCTCAGCCTCGGCGCGTCTGCTGCTGCTGGCGCTGGGAGCGTTAGTGTTGCTGGGAGGAAACCGACAGCGGACCGTCTGTGGGAAGGGGAAGGGGACCGAGCGTGCACCAGGAGTCGCTTTTGGGTTCACACTCAGTTACGACGTGTAACAGAGATAAGCCGGTGAGAAAACAGCGCACACCTTGTGCTGGGCACAACGTGTACCTACGGAATCGTGAAGCTTCACGGCAGACTCAAAAACAGTCAGAATTCCTTCCTGCTTCCTGGAGCTAGTTGGCAGGCAGAGTAATGCTCGAGTTGTTCCGAACTGTAACACTTTAACTATTCCTCATTTTACTATGCTAAAAGTGCAAGCAAGGTAAGAATTACAGTGTGATAGTGTGAGGACAGTTGGTTCCGAACTGCAGTGCAAAAGGGCACGCAACTCGGGCTCTGCACTTGGTAAAGGATTAGTGTACTTCTGAACGTAGCGAATTTGTGAAATAAACCAGCAGCACAAACATAGAAGGGACAATTTAACTAGAGCTGGAGTGGAGGTGGAAAGAGATCTTGGAGGGAAGATGGGAGTGGAAGAGGAGAGAGCTGGTCTGACAGTAACTCTTCAGCTGAAGCAGCAGCAACCTTAATGAATTTGTGTTTCTCAAATTAGTTTGGAGTAGTGTCAGTTGAGGCTGAGACTGATCCAGTAACAGTCCTAGTAAAAAAATTTCAAGTAAAATTTTTCTTTTGAAACCCTTTCGTAGACCTAAGATACTCTATTTGAAACCTGTCAACACTGGTAAATTTCTGCTGATACAGAGTTCTGCTAAGGCTGTCTCTGGACTGAGATTGTTGGAAGCCTCAATGTTCCTATCTCAAGGAACAGTGTATGTCCCAGCACCGAGGATAATACCTGCTGAGGGTGTTGACATCTTCTCAGGTGTAGCCCAAACCATTTTGGACTCTTTCAAGCATCCTTATAGCTGCTCAGGGAAAGTGAGACATTCCCAAGGATTTGATTCTTCTGCAGTTGCTGAAAATGGTAGGACTGCTGAAATCTGAACAACTGCCCTCTTGCTGGGAACTTTGTGTGACTTAGGTTACAGTCTATTGGGAACTTTAAAAATTAACAATTTACCAAATATTTGTTTTTATGGTGTTGGTTTTTTGGGTTTTGTTGTTGTTTTTGTTAATGTTGGGGTTTGTTTTGTTTTTTTTTTTTACACTTGGCTTTCAGCTAGCCCTAGCCAGCAGTTTTGCTTATAGAGGTAAACTAATTAAAGCTATTTTCTGTTTTGGGGTGTCAAATTGGAAGAAAGGCCTTTTCATGCCTGAGTGTGTGGGTATGTGGGTAGAATTGGTGGAGGTGTCCAGATGAGGCAGTTATGATTCCAGTGCTAGAAAATACACCTGTTTCCTGACAGCTTTTGCAGTCTTAAGTGTTGTAAGGATAGATTAATTCAGCATGCTGGGTGAACTTTTATTTTTAGAATGAGGCGGTTTTTTTAACTTTTGTTATTTAGGTCTGTTGTTTTGGATAACCAGCTGTCCTGTGTTGAGGGTGAAAGGACTCAATCTTCCCAGCTACTGAGGCTGTCACAGGTACTTTGGACAATGTACCAAAGTGTCTTCTGTGCCAGCCTGATTTCCTTATTGCTCTTCCAAACACTGACATTGGTGAGGAAGGCAGACCACTGCAAGGGTGTGACAGCTGCTGGGGAAGGAGTTGTAGATGGTTCTTACAAGCCTTGAATTGAAAGGAAAAACAGTCTCCTGCTATAGGTCTTTTCTGCCTTATACTTCTGTCAGCCCTAGCGTGACTGATGGGTAGCTAGCTTCAGAAAATTGTGAATAATAGAGTGTGCATGGCTGTCTGCTAGGAAAAAAGAAAACAGGAACGAGGTGGGGGTTTTTTGTTGTTTTTTTCTTTTGTTTGCTCTTGTTCTGCCTTCCCTCCTTCCCCCAAAAATGTAAGGAACTCTTGATGCTGTAGAATTGTCTAACATTCTCTAAGAACCTGTAGCTGGACAATAGAAAATGAACAGGCTTTGAAGGAAGGAGCTTGCAGGAACCCTGACCACAACCTTGTACTTTGATTGTGTATACATGTGGCAGACAAACAGTGAATAGCAAAGATAAAAGGAATAGAAAATTTCAAGTCTGGGAAAAACCTGACTTCTAGGGCATAAAGTGTTAGAGGGGAAGTCTTCCTGGGGAACAAGTCATCCAGTTACTGCCTGTTGTAGTTCTTTCTCATTTCGTGTTTGCTGCTGCAAACCATGTAAACCACACATTGAATTCACTGTACTAATTTCATAGTGAGACAGAACTCATGCAGAGTTTACTGGATCTGTTCTGCTGACTTGTGGATTGACTGCAAAGGTCTAGTGGCAGCTTGCTTTAGCATAGCAGAGCTGGCATTAAACTTGCTGGGTGGGCTTTGTTCATTGTGAATTTTCACAGCTCCAGGTTGTTGAAATACTCTTCATTTAGGGTCAGTTTTACTAGTTCTGTTGGCTGGCTTTTACTGAAAACGCTGCTTGCCAAAGGAACTCATAATTTCTAAAACAGATGATCTTTCACTTTTTCCCACAATGTTTCTGTGGGTCTTTTATCAAGGTATCCACATTCATGTGAAAGATTAAAAAGCCAAATAACCGATTACATTGCGTTTGTTAATTCTGAGGTAGGTAAATGGGCAGGAGCTCTTGGAAGCCTTGTCCTTTTGCAATTAAAGGTATACTTTAAGAGCTGTGTTATTCTTAAATTTAAGTCATCACCAGGCAGCCAGACAGTTCACAAATAGCAAGATGACAGCTCAACCATCAGCAACTTCTAGTGCTTGCAATTTCTTTTCCCCAGGGACCCTGGAGGAAGGCTGGCCTTTATTATGTGCCCACCTGATGATGGTGTTTGGGCTGGTCTGGATCAAAGGTATATATAAATGACTGTTAAACTTTTCTATCTTTAAAGTGAGTCCCTCTCAGGAGCTCACATTTGGTACCTGCTGGCAAGTAGGAGAGCTTTGTAGCAAATCTTGAATTTAACCAGAGACCTGGCAGAATGTCACGGTGGATTGAACTCGATTGAAAAGTGTTGGAAATTTTTGATGAAATGCACATATATTACATATATGTGTCATAGGTGGAAAATACGAAAAGGTTCTAGAATTGGGGCTGAGATTTTCCATATTTAGATGAAATAAGAACAAGCAGAAGAGGAGCACTTTATCCTTGGAGAGTCATTTAAGGATCCCAGTTGTAAACCTTGCAAAACATGAAGCCAAAGTTAACACAGAATATAAATATTGTATACTTTGGAGGTAGGTAAATCTTATGTATCAGTTAGGTATGCCTTGATATCTACCCCTTAAAGTTTCTGTGTCCTTCAGAAGGCACGAGGGCAGAGTACATGTCACCAGTCCAGTCTGCAGGTGAGACTGGTCATGAATAACTGTGCCGGAGTTTCTCCTTGGGAAAACAGGCATTGAATTTAAGAACATCGTATAACGGGTGACTGAAAACCACTAAGGCTGAGTTTGTCTCCCAGGTTTAGTCATAGCTTCAGTAAGATCATATGTTTACTCACCTTCCAGGATAAGAAGTTCATTACAAGGAGTAAAATTGTTCCCAGCTGTTCTTCCCTGTGCAGGTACCTGGACTTCACTCATGTCCTGGAGACAAGATGAGAAACATTTCTCTTTGAATCAAAGGACCAGTTGGATAATACAGAGGGGAAGGAAAGAAAGATAGAAGGATCTAGGGTGAAGCAAAATTAATAGGGTTTAAGGTTGCACACAAAGTTGCTAATTTTTTAAAAAGTGTACAAATCCTATGTGCCTTCCTTCCCTCAAATGTACTTTATTTTTAAAAAGTCTTTCAGATCCTCTTTAGTGTGTGTACTGAGCCTGCAAGGAACAGTGTATGTAGGGAAAAAAACCCCCAAGGTTTCCTAATAAACAGCTAGCCTTCTCCTGAGTCTGATCTGCTGATTGTAATGACCAGAATAATTTGTCACTCAGACTTACCACTAATAACGCTGTGTGAGGAGGGGAGATGTGTTTCTGTTGCCGTTGCCAGAGTTGGGGTTTGAGTTCTGCTTTCTTGTTACACAGGACTTTGCATGGGGACAGCAGTGAGGGTTTGCATATTGCCATGACACCTAGCACTGCCTTCTAGACATGGCATTTGGGTAAATTTTGCCTGTAGAGGATCATTTGAGTAGCATTAACTGAAAAGGAAGCAACAGACTTGCTGTGTGCAACCTGCCCTACAGCACCAGTTAAATACTGAGAAAGTATTCTGTCAAATCTTGCTACTGTAAGCACTTCTCTTGGCAGTGGGGCTGAATCTGGCCTCTTTATTTCCTAGGGAGAGGGAAGGTGGTGCCATGGGAATAATTGGTAGGAGCTACTGCTCCTCCAGTTACTCTAGGACTTACAAAAGGGATACCTTTGTTTAATGTCATTTGTAATGTCTCTCAAACGATTCTGTTGTAGAAGAGCCTCCTTCAAAACGAATGGGACCTGTAGCAAGACTAAGTCTTCTCTGCCTATTTACGTTTGCTTTCACTGCCACTGGCTCCTTGTGTCATCCAGGACAGAGGATTAATCTCTCTGATCCCTCTATTTCTAGTTGTAAAACCGCAGTGTGCTATTGAGGGTGATTCGCTACTAGGCCAATCCTGATTATAATCTCTTGTAACTATGAATGCATCAGTCAGAAGAGGAAGGCTAATGGAAAGATGAGGCATATATCTGTGTATGGGGGTGGTTTTTTTCTGTGTATATATATTTATGGGAAGATTGGATCAGAGTACCAGAAGTGATGCAATACAGGGCTTTGCCATTGTTTCATAACACAGATCATATTATAGAAAGAAATTCTTGTAAATGCCTCTGCTTGCCCTATCTGAGTGTAGTTTTGTCTCCTTGCAAGTTTCCCATGGTCTCCTTCAGAAAACCACTCTTAAGGGACTTGCACTTAATAGTATGATGAATGCTGCCTCAACAGAAAGTGAAAGTTGGCAGTGGCTTTTCGGTTCATCGTAAGCCTAGTGAAGTCTGATGTACCGGAGGAATCTGAAGAGCATTGGGTAATAGTTTGTTATAGGTGATGACAGAGAGGAAAACACACATGGGAGCAATCAGGCTCTTTCTGAAGTCAACAGTAGGCTTTGGTTTTTCCTTCCTTTCTGGTAAATGAAGAGAGTTCTCCTTGACTTTCTGCATCCAAAACCTTGTCCTTTTAAATGTGATTATTGTTTTGGCTTTTAGGGTAATTTTCATCTTGACCTTGCCTACCAAAACTGAGCTAGAAGTACCAGGACTAAGAAGGACAGTTGTCAGTGTTTTTTCTCTAGCACAATCTGTGACCATTCATTTACACTGAAGCTGCTTCTACAAAATGTTTGTATATGTGCATGTATGTAATACATAAAAAGCAGGTAGACTGAAGATTTGCAGGGGAGCTGCCACTCTTTGACATTACAAGTGATCTCTCGATGAAAGGGTTTTTTTATACCAAACAGTATAAATGCATTGGGAACTAAATGCTGTCTTGTGTCAAAGAGAATAAAAAAATCTGCTTCACTTTAAAAAGAAGAGGAAGTTCCCTTGCAGCTAAAGGGTTTTTTGTGACAAACAGGAAATCTGAATCTTTTTCCTGCTTATGGCCTCAATTTTCTAGTTTAAGCTACTTCACCTGTGCATATGTTAGTTTCTTGCAACTCAGTTGTCATCTGTATCATAGTTTTTTGTTAGGTTCTTGGATTTAAAAAAAAAATAACCTTCTTTCTAAGGGGAAGTGGGGTTATGCAATCACACTGCCAGTAACTTCTGAATCTGTTGGCTAAATGTCACATATTTTCTGGAACTTTTAATGTTGCAGGAAGAAGGGAATATAAATTGCAGTGTCACAACTGAGAGCTGCAGCTTCACTCTGTGCCAAAGCTAGTGGAGATTGCACTTTTTTAGACACGAGATAGGTCACATAGGCCTTTATGAAACCTGCAACCACAGGATATCAAATTGTAGAATATCAGACTGTGCTAATCCTGCAATGGAATGGCCTTCTTCCACTGTAAGCACTTCTGAAAGCCTAGGAGAAAAGTTTAAGTATTGTTTCTAAATTAGAGCTGGCACAATGTAGCAGACTCTTCCAAGAGTTAATGTTTGATAATTTAAGGGGGTGGAGGGAGGAGAGATATCATTGTAAAATTACAGGATTCTTGTCAGGCTAGCCTGATCTTGGGAATTAGTCAAAAACAGTAGCAGATTTGTTTAAAATATGGAAGGGAGGTTTTAACTTTGCTCTTGGCATAATAAAGCAGAAGCCAATAAAGTGAGATCAGATTTTAGCCTTCTAAACGCATTGGTGTTCTTATGTAGTGTTTTACTACTGTAGCCTTGAAGTATCTTGTAGCCTTGGGGCATGAAAACTGTATATTGCCTTTTAGCAGTTCCTTTGTGTGAGGCACTGTATGTTGTTTCTGTGATTGGTGTGACAGAGATGCTCAGCTATTTTGTACCCTTAATCTTAGGCTCAGACTTGATGGGAGGGATAACTTCTGACTAAGACCACTAGAGTTAAGTCTTTGCAATTCTGCAGAAATATTCACCAGATTCCTTTCATCACAAAATTCAAAAGCTTCAAAGGTCTTCATGTTGTTCTCTACGAGCTGCTACATGTTTTAGCAGGTGTGTGAAAAGGAGTCCTGACCTAGTACACTTGTGGAGCTCTGCAGCTCCCAAGGCCTTTTAGAGGTGAGATTCTTTTTGTGTGCCTTTCTGGAAGTGTAGAAAAACTGCACTGTTGTGTTTTCCAGGCAAATCACTGAGAACTACCAACTCTTGTGTTTTCCATATGGGAAGAAGTTCAAAATTATTCCTCTTTTGACCTTTCCTGATCTATCTGATTACTTTCTTAAATGAACTTTTTTGACTTTCTTTCTAGTGAGGCAACGTGCAAGTGATACATTAGAAATGCAGCTTCAAAGCAGCAGGAGAGCCCTGCCAGAGCCCCTGTGCCTTATGCCAGGGTTGCCTAAGTGCTCCTTGCATTTAACCCCTGCCCAATAAGGCTGCTTTTGAGATGCTCGTAGTGAAGTGTGGAAGCATCTCCTCTATGTATGTATATGCCAAATGAAGCAGAGTAAGTCTGACATATGCTTTGCACTCTTTTAGTGATGTTATTCTGCTCAGGATCTCCTGTGGTCAGTATTTGGTGTTTTGGGGACCCTGAGGCACTTGTATCTGCACCAGGCCTAGGCTTTTTTTCACTAATGGTGTTGATGTCAACTTCTCCAACCCCAAGGCAAGGATCCCAGCTCAGTTGCTGTTGAGCACGTGTGATTCAAGATAAGATTTCTCACTCACTTTCCTTTGTTAGTGATACCCTGTCGAGCATAGCATCATGTGGTCCTGCTGCCTGAGAGCAAAGAAGCTGTGACTCAGTATCAGTTCCTTATATAGAAAGGGAATTAGATACATCATGCATTTTATTCTTGGCTGTGATCTTCCATTGTGTCTGTTAGACATTTGTTACGGTTGTTTGCTTTCTCTGTTTACTTGAGCTCTACTTGTCAGCTGGGACACGTATTCAGTCTGTCTCATCCATCTTTGATCACCTGCTGGGAAGTTTTTTCATTGGCGTGTTCTCAGTGCAGTACTACAGGTGCTTTGCATAGACATGGTAGGGCTGTGATGCCCTGCAGGCATCCTGCTAGTTGGCTGTTTGTCAGCTGCCTTTTCAAGTCCTCCTTAGCTGCTGTATTAAGGGTCTCTGCATTTGGCTTAGCCTGTCTTTACTGTCCATGCCTTGTGCAGGTGTTGTGAGAGGAAGCTGAAGGGATGGTTCTGCTTCAGCGTGGATTCTCTTCTCAAGGAACGTGTGTTTGCCAGTTGTGCCTTGATGCTTTATTATTGTCTCCTTTTGCATATGACACCCTAAAACATCCGCTTATCCCTTGTCACACAGTTTGCATTGCTGCTTCTGTGAATAAGGGAGTAGAAACTCAGAGAGCTGATGATCCAATCCCTGACTGACTGCCTTTGAGCTGTATCCTGTATGGCTCATGTACAGGTCTCCATGGTTGATGTAATCTTAACTAACACATATGGGAGACATCTGATCCAAGAATAGAGAATTTAATAAAGATGATGAAACTGTTGGGTTTCAAGTCTGAAAACAATTCTTGCCAGGAGGGGATGGGAATGGAAAGCAGCTTGACTGTACACAGTGCATCCCACCAAGGCCAGTAGCATGGACATGCTACAGCACAGGCCTGTTTTTCTGAGATGCTGTTTATCCTGTCTCCAGTAACCTCTCTGGGTCAGGGAGAGTTGGCCAGTTTCTCAGCCAAGCCTTTCTTCTGTGGGCCTTGTTTTTCTTCCTGTATTGTAATTTGCCAGAAAAAGAAAATCTCTAGCAGTGTAAGTAATGCTTTAACCTGGTGAGGAATAAAAAAGCACGTTATGCTGTCTCTGGGCCTTCTACAACCCCTTCAATAAAAGATGGTACTCCAACATGACAGCTGTCGGAGGGGTGGGTTACTTGAGCTTGTATATGCCTTCACCACTGATGTGTGAAGGTGGCTGTGCCATTCCAGATGTCTTCATCTCCTGTTACCATTCTTTCTAGGCTTTGACTGAAAAACTTGGGGATGTTAAGAAGGCCCTTCTTGGGTGTATGTTGGCTTCTTTCTCTTTTCTCTGCAAAGATGATTGATAAATGATGACTTTTGAAGAGATATAAATATTGGACATTACTGTGTAAAATGTAGTCTTAGGAAAAGCAGTGACGAATTTACAACTGACTGCAGCTCTGACTCTCTCAGATGATTACTAAAAATAATCTACCTACTACTTCCACTGTTGATCTCTAATTAGAGAAGTATTCTAATCCATAACCTTCATTTCACGACAAGATCAGATACTGAACTGGTGTCTCTGTTTTGCCAGTCAGGAAGGTCTGGAGAGAATCAGTATTTGGATAGGGAATTTCACAGAGGGAGACCAGGTGATAGTACTGACTTTGCTCCCACCCCCCAAAAGTCAATCCCTGAGCACACAAACTTATGTTACATGTTTGTGTTACATTGTTGTTTCCTGCTTGAAACAACAATGCTTAATTGTTAGGTGCCATTGGGTGAGCATTGTAAGACAGCTGCCTGGCTTTGCTGCAGAAGCAACACAGCAAGGAAGAGGAAGCCTTTTCAGCTGAGGTATTTAACATTTCTGAAGATTTGGATCTGAATACTTTTTTGTCTCATTGGTTTTGTTTCTTAAGTTAGATGACTTCAGTCTTCTGTAATGAGGCAGTGAAAGATCAGCTGGCCTTGCCAGGATGTGAAACTTCTGTTAACTCTGTGGGAGATGTAGGTGATGTGAGCTTGTACCAGATTATTTCTTTGAAAGATGATAATGTTTCCAGGTAATGCCACTCACTGAATGGTGTGCGTCCCTGTAACACAAGAAGTATAACTGCCTCCAAGCCCAAGACTTCATGCCTCATTCAGAGAGATCACAGCTAATGGAGAAGGATGGTGTCAGACACAAGGTCACTTGTGACACAGAGGGGACCATGCCTGTTCCTAAATGCAGTGCTGCACTTAAAGGCTAAAGGGAATGATTGGGTCCTACAAGAGGAAAGCAGCAGCATTTTGGATACTTTTGGACTCCTGTCACTTCAAAACCAGCAGAAGTCATCTTTAGTCTTTAGATACGTCGTGACTGTCTTGATGCTGCTGTACAGTCCATGTATGGGAGCTTGTGCCAAAGAGGGGACTGTCTGGAATGGAACAAGCCAACTGTTTTAAGTGAGGAGAAAACTGAGGAGATTTTTGTCTTGACTTTCTAACATCTGTTGCATTTGGAACAGGGGGTAGTTTTCATCCATTCAGAAAGAAAACCCAAAACCTTGCATTTGCCATTTAAAATTATTAATAAAGAAATATGTCCTTATCTCTCCATTAGCATAATACAGCAGGCATTCGAATTATTCGTCTGTAGTAATTTTTCATCTACTCTTTGGAAGAGCCAATGTCCCTGAATATTATGTAAAGTTCTGATGAGACCTGAGTAGTGTTGATGCTTGCCTCTTTCTCCAGCAGTATATTTTCCTCCAGGATTGATGGGATTTTAGTTTGATCAATAAATTAAGTTTTTCTTCTTGCTTCCAATTTCAGCAGATACCTTATAAAAACTACTATTTCTTCCCAGTTTTGTGTTTATGGACGTTTCAGGTTTTCTAGTAGTCCTCATGTGCACCAGAGTTGTATGGGCCTTGTTTAGCAACTTGGCTCATCTCACTGGTTCATGTCTAAACTCACTTAAAGCAAAGAGCATCTGTTTGAGGCAAAGACAAAAGAGCCACTTCTAAATGTGATTGTTTTGAAAAATGTGACGTATCAATTGACATCAGCGATATGTCCATAATCCTGAATTCTATTTCCCTGTTTGGAGAACTTTGCATAGCAACTTTTTTTACTTGCCCTGTAGATCTGCAACAGCATCCCAGAATCCATTCCTTTATATTGCTCCAGCTATCACCAGGTTCCTTCAAAACCACCTTTTGTCCCATGGCATGTTGCTCTCTAATGGCCTGGGCCTCCCCTCACCCTTACTAGACATTTTAAAATATCTGCTGGAGGAAAAACTGGTAGTCACTTAATAGTAGGCAACAAGACACTGCTAATCAGCCTCTTCTCCAGCAGCAAGAAACACACCTGTGCAATTCTCATTGTTTCTCATTAGCAAGCCAAATTTTTCTGTATCTGGATACTTGTCTCTGTCATAGTAGCCTTGTGCAGCTGTTTGTGGTTGACTGGCACTGAGCAGCTCATGGGTGGCAGCTGGACTTTAGAAATAGTCCTGTAGTTCTGGTGATAGAAAGCTGTGGTAGATATGACTTAATAGGATTCTATACAGGTCTTACAAGTACATAGGAATTGGTTGGAGTTTTTTGCTGTTTCTCTAAATTTCTCATAAAATCTCTAAACTTCTAAATACTTTCAGAAATGAAGGAAGTAATACTGGGTGGAACAGAAAGGGTCAACATTTGATTGCTGAATTGAGAAGGACAATGGGTTAGGATGCAACTGCTGGACACTGGTTTCTTGTCAGTGTTAAGAAGGCAGTGATTTAAAGGAATCCATAGTCATGTGTTCATCTCATGATTGCATCCAGTGGCTATTTTAGGTGCAGTGGGGATGAATGGCCCTTTAAGACTGTGGTAAGGAATGTCTTGTCTGTGGATTTCAGTAATGCCAGTCCCTTCTTTTCAGATGGCACAGAGCACTGTTCTGGGGGAAAGATGGGCAGAACCAACACACACGTGCCAGCACACTCATGTGAAATAACACCCTAATGAAGGGAAACTGTGCTGGTGCTTTCCTGCTGCTGGTGCGTTCTGGTGTCTCCACTGGCATGGGAAGCTGGGATTAGGGAATCAACGCTGCTTTTCAGCCTTCTGAAATCAGTTGCCTGGCCTTTAAACTGCACCAGGGACACTACAATATGACAGGCACATGCAGCCTTTTTAAGCACCCAACATAAGCCCTGATAAGGTCGCACCTGAAAGAGACTGTCTTGTTCTGGCACTTGAAGGGAATCAGTTCTGTTCACAGACCTGGACTGTGTCTATAGTCTTTATACAGCTTTACTTCTTAATGCTAGTGCTGTGACACAGAGGTTCTTGAACTCTTCAGATCCTAATTCTCATGTTGAAGTTGATGAGAAATACCATGTTTGTCTGGGTAGCAACTGTCTCAGATCAGGATCTGGCAATTTTTCGTGACCAATGCAGGTGTGAATCTGAAGGAGTGACTTGCATGTGTGCTGCTGTTATCGCTTGTGTTACCGTAGCACTTAAATCTGTGCTCTTGGTTGTGCCGGGTACTGTACATTGTCGTGGTAAGGAACAGTACCACCCCCACAGAGGTTATCCCTGCAGCCAAAGCAGCCCAGAGGTGGGAAGTGGAAGTGCTGTTACCCTCCCATTGCTCAGAAGTAACTAAACTGAAGAACTCAAATTATTTGCCTTCCTGAACCAGAGCCAGTGAACATACCTCTCTGTTGGTGATACTTGAAATAAGGTTAAAGATGGGCAGTGATGTCCATGGGGCTGCAGACTCCCCTAGTATTTTATTCTGCTTGGAGAACAAGTTCTCACGCAGCTCACAGTACTGGTACTTCCCACATTGCCTTCTGGACAGGGATTCTTGTTTGGATGTTGGCAAATGTATAGAGAAAGTATCAGCATGGAAAAAGATGGAAATATAAAGCCATAAAGGAGATATACTGTGCCTGAGTATATTTCCAAATAAAAGGTTCTCACCAAAGTCTGTTATACTTTAATAACTCATAGTATCTCACTGTATTTAAAAGTTTTAAATATGGGTGATAACAGATGACTTCTGGTAGTGACTTTTGCATGATAAATTTGGGTTCCTTTAAAATGTGGGAAATTATAGTTGAAACTCACCAATGTTAACACAAGTTAGCGGAAGATTTGGCTACAGGATGCTTGGGACATTGCTCTTTTTACTCTGCATTTGAACTTTTGAAGACACTGGTTTTAGGCTCTCCAGTTGCATCATGCAGATCCTAAATAATGTGGTTTACAACTGTTTTCTCAGAGTTTTAAAGTTTGTCATAATGATCCAGAAATTAAGCTTTTTATTAAGACTTCCACAGCAAGTAAATAGATAAATAGTTACCTGACATGTAAATCATTCAAAAGAAATACATTCTTACATGCTCTGCTTTGGAACTTTCTTATTCACTCAAACACAGAGGAGGAATGATTTCATATTTCTTCAAAGCACAGAACTATTCAGTCAGTAGTATATTCTTTTTACTCTGCCTTTAGAGGCATGTTTTGCCTGGTAGCAGTTCAACAATGATGAAGAATGTTACTTAGGCACCTGTCGTTCATAAATGGTTTTTACAACTCTTAGCCTCTGATGTAATGGAAAATAAGTGATATAGCACAGAATTTTGCTAAAAATTCATCATTGTTATCTCTGTACAATACAGAATGTGAGCACTGTCCTCACTGAACAATGGTGAGATTGTTCTGCTTCATCACTATCTGGCATTGTAAATATTTACAGTGTTTAAGAATCACAGGCTTTCATTGTCTTCAATATAAATTTATACATTTTTTAATATTTGTTATTAATTTTGAAGATAAAAATACAGAGCAGTTTTTCATTGGATTTCAGAACAGTTTAGAGTCTTGTGAACGCCAAAAGGATTATAATGGAGAATGGGAAGTGATCATAAATGGGAAATTATCATAAATTATCTATAGGTGTTACATTATATGATGTGGACTTGTGTACTAGACTAGAAATTTCCCTGCAAATATATGTTTGTGCAGATTTTTCTCCCTGGTCTAGACATGTATGGATGTCTCTTTTTCCATTTGATTTCCATCTTCACTAACGTTTTCTTCTAAAATACATCCAGTGTCATATGGAGCACTTTGCCATATCATAATGATCATTTGGGCATTTTTCCAATAGATTTGATGTTATTCTGGAGGTCCGGAGTGTTATCTTGTCCTTAACATCACTTGCTGTCTTTTCCTGGCAGGTCATAGTTTTGTCGGTTTGGGCTTTTGCCCATGCACAGAGGTGAGGGAAGTGATTTTTGCATCCCGTTGCTGTACTGTGGATCCTTCTATGCTGATTGAAGGCTGATCTGCAACGGCAGTCAGCCAGCTGCAGCAGTCTTGGCGGGCTGTTCCTAAATGCGTGCTCACAGTAATCTGACCTTTTTGTTTTCCTTTAGTTTAAGGATTTTGAGTTGTATGAAACCTGACCACTACTACTCTTTCGAACTGTTTCTCTGGATTAGTAAGGAAGAGATATGCTGACCACTGCATCACTGATGGAATCCGTATAGGTTACTGCTCTGCATTGCTTTGGGGCATGCAATGAGGAGGAAAGACAGTTTCTCAGAAGGTGTAGCAATAGGCATGGTATTGTGGCATGTTCTCTGACAATGAATATTATGAAGACACAAGTCCTCATCCGTATTAAGAAAAATTTGGAATTGTATTATTAAGACAGCCTAATTTTTGCTCTGCAGAATGGCTTCAGTGCCAAATTGGAGGGAAGAATGCCACTTCTGGAGATAGGCATTTCTCAGGAAGCCAGTCTCTACTCATTCTGGAGTGGATGGTATCATGTCTAAGAGTGATAAGGCAAGTCCCAAACATGCTGTGATATTACATCCTGCTTGCAACAAAGCCGTAAATACTCTTATCTTGTATTGTGATTCATGTGCTAGACCTGCTCTGTTTGGAAGCGGCGTTGGGACGGGAAAATGTGTTTAATGTGAAGGGATGAGGTGAAATAGTGATTATCAAGACAAAAGCACAAATGGCACCCCCTTATGCAAATGGATTTGGGAATTCAGTGGAGCAGGTAGAGGACTTGCTGACTGAGAAATCACCAACCCTGGCTGTAATGACTGTCTAATTGTGTCATTGAAACAGAGGGAAGTGACATTTGTTTTCCTGAATGCTTACAAGCTAGTTCATAATTGCATTTATCAGCTCATTTGATTTGAAGGGAACAGTTTTTAAGGATCTGTTTTTTAGAGGTGCAGATCCTGCTCAGCTTCCACTGAAGTCAAGGGAAGGGGATGCCAAGAGCTCTGAGACCATTATTTATTGATGCTGTAGTTTAACAGCTTGCTTGTCTAGTTGTATTATATTTGTAGAAATAATCATACACTTATTTTGGAGAGGAGTCAGCCAGAGCTGGCAGATACTTTTGTTTCTCTGTGTATTGTGCGTAGTCTACAGCTCTATTCTTGTACATTGAGAAGGTTTCAAAGGGAACACAGGTAACTTGCAAAAGAATCTCTTGTCCCCTTTTTAAGCCTTTCTTTTGATTTCAACTACTCAATAGCATGAGGTAAAAAAATAGAAATAAAATGTTTTTAAGGCTTGAAGCTGATTATTTTTAGGACACTAGCAGGTGGAGAAAAGGAGGAACTGAGATAATAAAGGGAGAAGTTACAGCTGAGCTAGTAAACAGTGCAGGATACATGGGCAGATGCATAGCTGTAAATAGCTATAATCCAGAATTATATTTGCCCAGTCTCTCTATAAGGGTTCTTTTCAGGGTAAATAGAACATTAGAAGTGAAATGTGAAAGGTACTGCAGAAAAGGAAGTGTTAGTTCCTCTCCCTTAAGCTCTCTTGATTAGATTCGTTTGGCAAAGTTAACAAATGCATGTGAAGTGCATGAGGCTTGATAACATCTCTTAAATAATGCTGTTAACAAAGTACTGATTAAGCTACAGTAAACCAAAATGAAATTCGGATGCAGGATCGTCTTTTTGAAAATGCACATCTGTCATCTCTAGAAGAGGATTATGTAAGCTACATTAGTAGGGGAAGAGTCTGAACAAGCTCAAAATGAAATAAGTAAAAGCTTCAAACTGAAGCCCAACACAAGTTAGGCTTGGGATTGGGAATATTTGCAAATATAGAAAATATACTGTACAGAAAGTAGGCATAAGCTATATCCATCTGAAATGTCAGAGTAGTTAGGGAAGGTTAAGATACACACAGGAATTCGTTAAAGTCACTGGATGAGGGCTTGTGTTAACTTCAGAACTACAGAAACAAAAAAAACAAAACCAAAGGTTTTTTTAAATGGGGCTTTGAGATTTCACATCAAGACCTCCAGCAGAAAAACAGATTCCAAATCTGCATTAATAGATTATTTCA
Organism: Pithys albifrons albifrons; assembly: GCF_047495875.1. NCBI lineage: Eukaryota > Metazoa > Chordata > Aves > Passeriformes > Thamnophilidae > Pithys > Pithys albifrons. The sequence continues at coordinate 20,137,801 of NC_092466.1, forward strand.
ATTCCTACTAGGAGAGAGTAAGCCAGCTGATGAAAATGTTACACCAGCAGTCAGAGGTTTCTTCAGAGGGGTTTCCATTCCTGTTTGTGTTGGTCAGGTTTTGTGTTGCCTAGAGGCACAAAGGGAAGTTTCAGAAGACTGGATTGCATGGCAGTGATCCACAAAGTCTCGGAGTAGCACTCTTCAGCCTGGATGTGGAAGGTCCCCTCAAGTCACAGGTTCATCTAGTCCAAGGGAGGATTGTCACAGCCATGGATGGTACTTCAGTGTCTGGATTACCTGGACATCAGAGATCTGTTGCTTTATTTTTAACCTGCCCACCCTGAAACAGATTATCAGACCACTGACCTATGTGATGCAGTTCACTGCCATTACTGAAGACTCGGGTAGTTGAAGAAAAGTGTAGGAAACCTTGGGGCAGACCAGAACAACTCATAGGTGGAATTCCTTCCAGTTCCCTTCTGTTAGTGACTATCATTTCCCTTCTGCCAGTTTCCAGGGCACGTCTTTCACATAGGTGAAAACAGATTCTTTTATAATCCAGGATATCTATTGTACTTTAAACAGGAAAACAACTGACCTTTTTGACTGCTGTATTTTTCCCCCTTCTATGAGTACTACAAAGCATGGGTACACACCTTCATGCATTCTTAGGATCTATTTCTTTTGGTAAGGCCTGTGTACATCTGCAGCCAGTGCCACTACAGCTCCAGAGCTTCTGTTGAAGTTCTCCAGCATACACCATGTAGCAAGGGAATATGGTGGGCTTTCTGAAGGGTAAATGATATAATCAAATATGCTGTTCATCCTGCATCATTTTAGATTCTGGTAAATATGAAACCACAGACAGGAAATCATGATTTGTGTTTACTTGCCCTGGTCTAGCTGGGAATCTTTGACAAAGAGCAGTTTAGCATTTATTTTGGAATGTATAATGGGCAGAAAAACTGTAGTAGATTGCAAGTGAGGGAGGACTTCCATTTGAGTTCTTCCAATGACGCTTCTCACTGTAACAATCCGGCAGTTTACAGACTGTTTGGTTTATCTTATGTCTGATTTATGTTCTTGTCACTTGGGAAACAGATCCTGATGGGGTGGATGATGGAAATGGGCTTTCAAGTGGTTCCCCACCTACTTCTTTTATAGTGACATTACCTGTTGTTGGTTGTCCCTTCTCATTGTTGAGGAATACATCTGGTGCAGATACCTCCCTTTGCAAGCTGCAAATTGAGCTCTGGGTGGGATCCTGACAAGGTGCCTCAAACTGCCAACCTGTTGGATAGCAAAGAACACAAAGATGGGTGGCACCAGCAAGGTGAATGGACACTGGGAGACACAGGAGCGAGGGACTCGGGGGGGAAGACTGAGACCTACATGTGGGTAGACTGAAAGGGTATAAAAGCCCAGGGGGTCCTTTGTTGAGGGTCCTCCTTGGAGGCATCACCTCAAGCTGTTTCTGCAGTACTGTGCTGAGAATAAATTGCGTTGTGAAACGAGACATCTGAGATTCTGCTGTGGGGAGCCCAGGGTCAGACCAATAAGGAAACCTGGTGTGACTGTGTCATTGGGGTATGTGGGGAGTCAAGTGGGGCTCCCTTGGCTCATTGGAGCCACCTGCTGTGGAAGGGCTTCAGTCCCAGCAGTGACAGTCTCTGGTGTTGCCACAGAGTCTTGTGAATGGTCAGTCTGGCAAGTTGCCTTAACATCATGTACTTAATGCTGATAACCCAGAAGGATGTAATTTTCTGCTTCTGTTGCTGTCAGATGTACTGTGCAGGGGAATGCCCAGCCATCAGGCCCAAGTCATGTGCATGCTTTTCCTTCCTTTTGTACTGTTCAATACCTTTAGAGACTCTGTTTCCTCCGAATGTGGCTGTTCTTGCTGCAGCTACATGGTTCTAGCAATGTAATGAGGACCCAGCTGATGTGGTTCCAGGTGTCTGCTGGCATTTTTAGTTACTGTTTGCCTGACTTACTGAAAGCAAAATCGGACTACTTGAGTGGGTGAAATCTTAGTTTCACTGTGCTAAGATCTCCTGTGGGGGCTGTGGACAGGATTTTGACCTTTTTTGTCTTTTGACATGTTGTTTGTTTTTGAAGGCTCTCCACAATGACAGTGTGTCTGGAATCCATTTTTTAGGAATTGGTGTGGCCATAGATAAGGGTAACAGTTGCATTGCAACCTGTCCTCTGTCTTGGCGTTCCCAGGTACCCGAACCAGGTTTGCAGAAAGTCTCTTTGGACAAGAGCAGTACTTTGAATTGTGGCTTATTGGCTGTTGGCAGCATGAGTAAAGAAATCTCTATATAATGAGTCCAGCTATGAAAAAAGGCCTAACTTTTATTATAATTTGCTGAATTCCCAAATTCCTAAGAGAGGTTTTCCTTAAGTATTTTACCCCAGTGAATATGTTAACAGCCATGGGGGCAAGAGGCAGGAAAATAACTGCCCTGCCTATGGGATCTAGTTGATATATGTAGCCTCTCTCTCCTGTTCCTTCCAGCCCATGATTACTTCAGCTTTCCAGGCAAAAAGGATCTGGAAAGTCCTTTCTTCATGAGTAGAATAACATCTACAGCAGTGGTCGTGGGACTTCCCTTGCATGTGTGGTTTATGAACCAAATAAAACACAGTGGAGGAAAAAGCCGAGCCCTTTGCCACCTTCTAGGCAAGTCTACTCTGCTATTGGATGGAGGTGCTGCAGTAATGAGGAACTTGCATTTTGTGTGGGGTATGTCCTGAACATCTAACTGGAATCCTGAAGAGAAGAGAATATATAGGAGCAGTCCCCTTGACTTAGCATTTCTTCCTTTTCAGCAGGCACCCAGTTTGATGTGCTTCAAGTTTGAATCTCACTTGGTAGGTGCACAACTCCTCACCTCTGAATCAGGTAGCAAGTGGAATTAACTTAGCTGTGGAATATGTCCTGTGGAGGTTGTCATAACTTGCTTTATGTTGAGTGGCATTGTTTTTCTGGCATCCTTGTCTGTGTGTACTGGGTACTGCAGATGGTCTGTTCATTCACATAATTAGCACTGTGGAGTTACCGTATTTTATGTTGATACAGTGTGTGCATTATTAGGGACCCTGCAGATTGGGGATGTTACAGTGTGGCATATGGGTTTAATTTACAGCTTTCTCTAAGTCACCCTTGAACAAAGGCAGGCTCTATTAGAGTGTCTGCCAGGCTTCTTTTCCAGAGGAGGGCTGTTTCACATCGTCTTTGAATATCCAGTTGGATTATAGCTCCTACTTGAGCTCTTTCAAAGAATTTCTAACACATGCTGTCCTCAAAGTACCTACAGAAAAACTGGTTTGACTTGTTTGCCATCATCAGAGGGCGTTAACTGTGTTTTCTAATTATTTTCCTTGTTCTCTCTACCGTCAAGGCAACATGTCCTTGCCTGCAAGCCCAGAACCCTTTCTGACAGGGGACACAGAGCTCAGTTATTGCTGGCAGTAACACAGAACTGGCATATTTTCATTGAAGCTTAATGTTCTCTGGATTTCATTTCCCTAAGATTTCTTGGGAAAATACCTTCCCTTCCTGCCTTGTTTATTGTGGTTTGATATTCTCATCTCAGCCCACGTTTATATCCCCCCTGGTTTGGCTCCTTTAGAGGATATAACTAAGCAGGTGTGTTGAGGAATTGAGGAGGTTCTGTGTTCTCTTTATGCTGAGGTTCAGTAATGTTGGCAAGTCCCACGTTTCCCTTTGCCTTCCAGTAAGGAAGTGTCCTTGCTGTTGCTTGTTTATGCATAGTGATATGTTTTATTTTTAAAATAAGTGATGCCTGAAAGTTACGGAGGCATTACCTTCAAAGCTTTCATGCAGGCTCTATGATGTACTGCCTTGGACTCTACAGAAGTAATGTAAATCCTGACCACGTGTCAGTAAAGCTTTTTAATTTGTCTGAGCCCTCAAATGGGCAAATCATCCAGCAAATGGAGTGTGTGATTGGGATGCAACAGGCATTGCATGCATTTTTAGTTTTGTTCATGGGTTGCTCTGTGACCTTTGATAACTCTTTCCTACTCTGTGCATAGAGCATAGTGAACTATCATTCTCTATATTAAAGGGTCGAGAATATGTAATTTTTTTCTGTTGTTTAATCAAAAGCAGTCAAAGTATTTGATCCTGTTTTCATTTTACACACCTGCTACAGAGTCTAATAAAGGTTGAACCAGACCAGCATCTTTTACAGAATAAAAAAACCTAGAAAGCTTGGCCTATCTTTAAAACTTCCAATTAAATATTCAATAAAAAATGTGTGCAGTATAAGTTAATGGCATGCACTGAGTGCTAGGCTATACTGTTCCCAAATTGTTAGGCAACATAATATATAGGACCTCTGTCTAGTCTTTTCTGCTTTCACAAATTCAAAACCAACCAACCAACCAAAAAGTTGGTATGTTATGGAAATAGAACAGTGCATCATTCAGTTGCCCTGTTTAATATAGTCCCTGCTGTGTTAATTCGCCTCTAATCCTTTCTTTAAACACAATTGATTGTGTCTCATTTGCAGCAAGTTATGTTCCAAATAAACATTCCATGATCCTGTATGTTTCAAAAGGCTTTTCATTTCATGTAACTTCACTAATCTAATAAAAGGTATGGTTAAATTATGCCTGCCTTGCAGGTTAGCACTGCCAGTTTTGGCTAATTTATGTCTATCACTTTCTTTCCTATGTGTAATGCTTCCCTGTTGTATTAGTAAAAGAAGGATAAAGTGTGTGTAGTCCAGTGAATTCACAATCCCTAGTGAGGGATTTTGATTATATTAATCTCTAATAGCCTCTAAGAAAGGAACAGCTCACGTGATATGTTTTTCTATTGCCAGCTGGTACGTGAGTGACAAGAGCCAAATGCAGGTATTGCCCGTTTCTAGCCAAAGCTACAGCATTCAGTCTGATTCAGGATGATTCCTGAAGCAGTTTGATCCAGTATAACAGGGATGGCAGTTTAGGAAACTCCTGCACGAGCTTTGCTCTCTGCGCCTCCAGGTAGCAGCTGCCACTACTCAGCTTGGAGAGCTGCTCTTCCTCCTTCTCCCTGTCCAGGCAGATTTGAGCATCACCCCTGCCCTCTAGTTCTGCTCTCTGAATGCTTTCAGAACTGGTTGGTAATTTATTTATACACTTTGCATAAATTGTGCTCTGACCTGTCTCATTAAAGTTCTTGAAAACTTGCTGTGTCTCTTTTCACCCACCAAGTGCACCAAACTCTTTCCTGTTCCGAATCCAAAGAGAAAATAAGACATGTCTTGGTCCAGTGGATGGCTTAACTTTGGCTTAGAAATAATTGCATTTTAAGTTACTTTAACATAATCTAATATTTTTATTTTTTAGTTGCAAGGCCTGACAATGGCACAGAATGAGCACTGCCTTCAAGTCTCTTTCCTGTAAATGATAGGACCAAACAAGGCGGTGTGATGAACATGCCACTGCATCAAATCTCCGTCATTCCAGCTCAGGATGTTACCTCTTCCAGAGTCTCCAGGAGCAAGACCAAAGAAAAAGAGGAACAGGTACTGTCACAAATTCTTGATTTTTCATATGAAGTATGAAACAATAGGGGTTATCAAATCCAACCTGATTCTGTTCCAAAGCCCCAACTCGTTGAATGACTGCTGCTTTTAGTGAGGGTGAATGCTACCAAATTATCTCCTTATTCTCATGTTTGCTATTTTAAAGCAGCTGGCTGCAAAATCCTGGAGATTGTTCTTGAGTAACTTCTGCAAAAGGCGAGCTACAACCTTCTACTTTGCATAAGAATTCAGTGCAGATAGGAATTTGGATCATGGCTGTAGTACCATTGCCATGGTAGCTGTTACAGGTGTGTTCAAAGAAAAATTATATGGGGTGTGAACCCTTATATATAGCAATGTAAGCTGTTTTGCTTTGCTCTTAGTAGCGTGCAGGAGCTGTGTTGTACTTCATAGTGACTGCAGTATCACAGGGAAGGATATATACACCCATACGGGTACGTACTGTGCTGTTTTATGGAGTATGATTTGTATTTTTAACTTAGTAGCATGTGTGTGAATGGAATCAACTTGAGGTTTTGTTGTAGTCCTAATGAGGACTGGAATGCAAAAATATCTGAAGTATCTACTGATTATAAGTCCAATAGAATCAAATTAATATCCTACTTAATAGTTTTTAATAGCATACTGTGTCTGGTCTTCATGTGTCAACCTTAACCGTGTCCTCTGATCAGCCCAAAGACCTCAGTGTTCATCATGCTTTAGTGTACGCTGTACTGCATTGAATCTTATATTATCTTTTGGTTCCACAGAAACTTCTTTGTGTTTTTTTAGCTTTGCTCTAAAATAAAATCAGGTCAAAAGAACATCCACATTATGGTACAGCTGCAGAACTTGCTTTGTGGACTGCTCAGTGGTGGTTAATTCTGAGATCTAGAGTGATGCTGATTACAGGTGGGGCATAGCTCAGGTGAAAGGGACTAGACAGGCATTGTGATGTTACAGAAAGAAATTCATTAAGACTAACTTTTAGTAGGGTAAAAGAGTTGTTTCTGATGTGTTGATATAATTTTCCCTGACTATCCATGTCACCTATAGACTGTCTGGATTGCACCTACCAGAGTCACCAGTGAGTCAGTAGAAATAAATTGTCCCATTGCTAGGACATTTTTTGAGTCTTCTCTGTAAGTATTATCTTAAATGGATTCTAGCCCTTCAGATTCTTAAACCAGTAATTGGTAAGGCTGACATACTGTTGCTTTTGGTTACCAGGACTAGGCAAGGAGCTATCTTCACAGAGGAGATGCTCTACGTCCATGAAGTACCTTGTCTCAGGAGTATCTTAAAATTTTTCATTACCCACCTGCCTCATAGTCACTCCCTGGGCAGGAAAGAGGGCTCTTCCATCCCTTCCCTTTGGTGTTCCGCCATATAGAAACTGTATGTGCTGAGAGAGTGAAACAGCTCCTTTGCCAAATGCAGGGCAGTGCCATGAATTTATTACCCTGTCCTGGGGTAATGGAGATTAGGAGATTGATCAGAATAACTTGTGGTACCTCTAACCATGCAGTGAGGCTAGAAGTAGGAGTTCCAACTCTCCTTCAAAACATGTTTTTCATTTTCAACAGAAAAACTTCAGTGTTAACAAATCTCCCCTGTGTTTCCTTCATGATAACTAGTTCAGATGTTGATTCATTGTTCACCTTGCCAGGTTGCCATTATATTTTCATGCCTTAGGATGTTAGAAACAGAGCAGAATATTTGTTTAAATATGTGCAGCATTAAAGAGGAAGTAGGACCCTGAAAACAGTAGACTAGGCTAACTTGGAAAAACTTCATTTCCCAAGTCTTATCCTTCCTGTCTCTATCAGCATATTTATTCATCCCCAAGTGTCCTGCATTCTGCCAGAATTACAACTGGAACAGCTGGAGCTCTGGGGGAACTGCCTGCTGTCCTTGATGCACAGCTTTACTGACACTGCAGCTGTTCTGTGCACATGAGCCATAGCCTGGCTTTTATATGCTCTTCCACAATCTTGCAAACTGCGTTGCTTCTGGTGTTAACCTTTAATGCTGGATCTAACAAATGAGCTGGAGGGCAGTTGAATTGTTATTGTGCTGACTTTAACCAATCCAGTTAAATTTTCATATTACATTAATTAGGATGTTCAAGACTACTTTATAGTCCAAGTCCCTGTCAACTCCTGGGTGCAGTCAGGACTGGCCATGACTGTGAGTTTTGCTCTAATTTAACAAATACAGTGACGTGGGGATAAGATGCAAGAGAAGGATATTCTAGATTCTCCTTGCCATATTTTTAATCAGATTTTACTTTCAAACTGCCTGTTTTCTGTTGAGATAGCAGCAACCTTCAGCATGCAGAGAGTGAGCATGATCCTGTGATGAGCAAATCTGCTGAGCAGTTGTAGGTAGTTGTATGCATAGGTAACATCTGCTGTACAGGAGAAGGGTACCAGGTAAAACTGAGGAAGAAGGTGTTTGTACTTCAGTCCTGTAACTTCAGTACGAAGTCTGTGTAACTTCAGTACTTTCATATTTCAATTGCATGCGTTCCCATTGTACAACACAGCTTGCAGTTGTCTCTTCATGTTGTGGATGGCCTAGACACTGTTCTCATGTCTGCAAAAACATAAAATAGTTTTTGAGAAGCAAGTGCAACATTCACAGTTTGATTCAAGTGCCATGATTTTCTTTCCTTGACTTTACTAAGAATAGCAAATTCCTTCCCTTTCTGTGAAGCAACAATAAGCAACTCAAACAAATGTGTACAATGTGGTCTTAAAATATTTTGGGTTGTACAAAGCCACTTGCCAATCTGAATAAAATGAAACAAACCACAAACCACAATCAAAACCGATAGTACTACTTCAAAGATAAATACGTAGGTTTGCTTTGTAATACCAAGCTTCTTAAACCAAGTGCGTTGCCAGGTGTGCATTTTGTAGGTCAAGTTGATTCGTGTACCCATCTCCCCTGTTTGTTAACAAGCTCTGGCTAAAGCCAAGGTGAATAAAACTAGAGTGTCATCTAGCAGATGGAATTTTGTCTAGCTTTCATTCTTGCTATTTCAAACTAGACCTTTGGCTTCTCTGTATTGTAGTAAGTCCTTCAGAGGAAAGGCTCAAGAAGTACAGCAGTGGAAAATGAAGGACCAACATGCCTAGAGGGAAAACATCCACTAATCTCTGAAAAATCAGTCTTTTTCCTATTCTCCAGGACATACTTTATATTCTGTTCTGTTATCTTTTGTGGTTATGGATGCGTTTAATTATCCACATTTGTAGTAGAGGTGCAGAGGAAAAACAGTACATGAGTCTTACTATTTCTTCTCTTCCATGTTTCTGGTCAAGATGTAGCTCTTGTATTTCAGGTTAAGGCTTGGTTTTATTCAATGTTTTCCTTGCTACAAGAACAAGTTTTTTGGACCAGTGATTGGTGATTAACAGTGAAGAAATAGCAAGAAATCCTTACCACCTTTATCATTACAATCCAGTTTCTCAAGTTGGGTGATCTATACTACCTAGGCATGTCTCATGGCAGATTAACATGTAGATTCAATATCTTTGGAAGTCAGTGGCAAAAATCCTATTGAATTTGAAGAAGTGTTGAGATGAAAAGCTCTCGCCTACCCTTTCTGGTCTAAGGCCTCAGTAACAGAGCCTAGTAGATTCTGATTCAGGTTAGGGCAATTTTCAAGATAAAGTGGTTGAACTCTGAGGTAAGCAGCAGTTATTTCATAAAACTTCGTCCATTTACCCGGTTAAAATGAGGAAGGTTATCTTTTATTATTCCTGCATTTAACTCAGATGAACTGATAGCTTTAAGGGCTATTAATAACCATCATTAGCTTCTTACTTATCCTTCACTAGAAATAGCTTCATACTTACCTGATTTAAGGAAGAGTCACTCTGTTGTTTGTGAGAAGCTGCAGCCCCTCTTTCCCCTGTTTAGTGGGTAGTATGGTGGCAGCAGTGTTTCCTAATGTCTGCAAAAGCTAATGGGCCTCAGAATGTGGATGAGAAATGAGGAACTAATGCTGGCATGTGGTTGAGGTGTTGTTCTGGGTTTGGTTTGCTATAGCATTGTAATTTTTTGGGCTTTGTGCCTTCCTCACTGAACTAAACTGATGTCTAGAACACGTTAGTAAATGTTACTGCAGTGAGTGGAACTACCTGAGCAGTCGGTTTTCACTGCTGTTCTAAAAATGTGTATCAACTGTGGCCTCCCGTGCTGTGATCTCTGAAGATTTCTTTCCTAAGGGGATGAGGGATGGGTGGGATGAGTGAATGAGTGATCAGGAGATCTTGGTGCAAGTCATTTTTGTGCACAGTATTCTTTGTTTTGAATATCCTGAACCTGGGAATCAATACTTGTTGTCGTTAAAGATGACACTACATTTATCCCAAAACCAGATTAATGTTCTAGTCAGATTTAAACTTGCTAATTCCACGAAACTCCTTTCTGCTCACTTCTCTTGTCTTGGAAGTGCTGTGTACTATTACTGGCTGTCCTGTGCTCAGCAGAGGTGCTGTGGTTATCTGACATCTCCAGGTACTTCTCAAAGCTGTCATCTTGAAGACACTCACTATCTAATTTGTCTGGATGAAATTATGGTGAGAGAAGTACATGGTGATGCATCTTTGTAAATTTTTTCTGCTTTCTTAATAATCTCTTGCCTCCTGTAACAGGAATGGCACTGTGGCCTATTGATTCAAATAAGCCACATCTTACTTGAAAGAAAAGTAATGGGTGCATTTGCAAGTGTTTGTAGTCATAGATTAGTACCTCAAAGTAAAGGTGTATGCTTTGTGTTGTTGAATCCAGAGTGACATTTTGAGAGCCATTATGGGCTTTTTTTAAGGTACAAAAGCACCCTGTGATCTTTTCCATTCATTTTTTGGACTTTGAGCTGTGAATGAGGTCTCTGAGTGGCTGAACTCAGGCCAAATGCTGAGGCATTTGTAAGACTATGTGTGTTTGTGTTTGGTTTTGCTTGCCCATTGAACCAAATAATTCATTAAGCAGCCAGGCTGCAAATCCTTTGAGAATTTTACCCCCTTATTATTTTTGTACTGCAATTTGTGTGTTTGTGTGTAGCTGTGTCATATATTAACACTGGGCTTGGCATTTTTCCTTTATTAAACTTGCTTTGTATAGAAACTGGCTAATTATGGAAGAATTTTTTTTTTTTCTTCTGTGAGAACCAGAATGCGTGTCCTGCTGAAGTGCTAGTAGGCCTAGGTTCAAAGTGGGAATTGCAATGCCCTTTCCTGACAATTCAAACCTTGGCTTTTACTTGGCATGTTTTTCAATGGATCATAAAGTGTTCCTCAGAAAAAGTTGTCCTTTCCACTTCCTAAAACGTAGCAATTGGACAATTTTTTTGACAGAGCAGACAACCTGTGGCAGAAGCACCTTGGAGGGGCTGCAGTGAACGTGCTTCCATTTCTGCAGTCTGGGAGCAGGTAGGAAGAGTTCAAAGACCTAGTCCTGTGAGAACATGCCAGATGACAGAGACGGTTGTAACATCCTTCCAAATTGTATTGCTGTGTTGAGAGTGTTGTATTTCTATGACTGATTTATATGCTAAAACAGACATTTTAGTACATGTCTGTGTAGTAAGAGGTGCCTGAGCATACTCTTGCTCTGATTACCTTTAGGATGTAAACAGTCCAGTGAGGAGCACTAAGTATATAGGAAAATTGCTTGAAAAAACACTGCTTTTCTGCCCCTTTTTCTCCAAGGGAACATTTGTATATATTTGAACAACACCCTGCTTGTGATCTCCCTGTATTGTTATTAGAACACTCACTCTTGTACTTGTCAAGACGTTTCAATGGTTGCTTGCATCAAACCCTTCCTGGGCACAGCATTTTGCAGTTGCTGTTGGGTGTCCCTGTGTGTTGGGTGTCCCTGTGTGTTGGGTGTCCCTGTGTGTTGGGTGTCCCTGTGATCCCCTCTCTCAAGGCATTGCCTGTTTCTTTACTCGTATAAACATCTTGGCATCTGGCAGTGGTGTGAGTGCCTCAGGTGGTCCTTCTGCCCTTGCCTGCCTGCCTTCTCCTCATGGTCAGTTGCCACTGTTCTGTCCCTTGCCAATTTAAGGGCTTTCTTCTCTCCCACGTGTTCCTGGCAAGAGCAGTGCTAACCTCCTCTTCAGCATGGTACTTTGAAAACTCAAGGGGCACACAGAGTGCAGGGAGGGATGAATTAAACCAGTGGTCTGTAATTTGGAATTTGATTTCCTGTTCCTGCCCTGCTAAATGGTATTAGCAAATCCCTTGGATTCCTTCCTCCATCTGTTAAGGGGGGCTAGCACTGCTGACTGGCCTTGTAGAGGACTTCAGGTATATGGATAAAAGCTGACCAGGTGGAAGTGTTTGTCACTAGATCCTTTGAGATGTCTGCTTTACCAGAGTCCCAGTCTGCAGACAGTTCTGCTGAGCTGGCCCAAAGCTCTGCTGCAGAACATTCTGGGCATGAGGTGTGTGGAGAGCAGGGGAGTCTTCCTCCTGAAAGTGGGCATTGCTTGATCTCAGTCATGGTGAACTTGCAAAATGCTGTGACTTTCTTGGATCCGTTCTGCTCTTACTTTGCTTGAGTGCAGGATCTGGTGCTCTTGAACCCTGCTCTTGGAAGCTAGCACATGGCTGCCTTCCCAGCAAACCCCAGTGAAGGGAAAGAGAGGAGGCAGGAAATGGGAGGGAGGGGACGGGATGGGAGGGACCTACTCCTGCCTGAGCAGCCCTAACGAGAAAGTCAGATCACGCCATTTGATTCTACATTGTGTTTGTTTTGGAGTGTGTACAATAGTGTGTGTAAGGAAAGGAGCAGATGGCTTCTGAGTGGAGATGAATTACAAAAGGCAAATTGTAGGAGCTGGTTTCTGAAAGGGATTTGAGGGAAAAGAGGAGAAAACTCTTCTAAAAATTCACTAAACATTGTAGAAACTAACAGCAGTTAGTTTTATATAGCAGCAGAGTTTTAGGTAGTGATTCTTTGGAGAACTTTACAAGTTTCATGTTTTGCTGTTTGCTTATGATCACTCATTTATATACAGTCTCTGTTTTAACTTTATTTTATTGCATGTGAACTCCTTGTTTAGATACCAAGACCAGAAGCTTAGATTTAATTATTATGATCTGTAGCTGTGGCATTAACCTGAATTTTTAAACCACCCCTCTGATATTAACACAATCTCTGGCTGGGTTTCATTAGCAGCTCACTTGAACAAGCCTAGAGTCCTTCTTTGAAAAACATGATTTTCTAAAAGAAGTGCTGATGCTGTTTAATTATGTAAAAGCCAAGTGTGCCTTGGTGGTGTGTTTTGCAGGTCTGTTAATGTTTCTGGTGTGTGTTAATGTGCAACAGCTTTCCATAAAGGGAGCCCTGGATCTGAGCTCGTGACTTTAGAGTTTATATTTTTAATTCCCTGGCAAAAGCATGCTTGTTTGTTTACTTTCTAATGAGAAGCGTGTGTCAGTCATGATCCCACAGTGAGCTGTATGTGCATTTAAATATCTTTAATGTTGATGCAGAGCGCTGCTTAAATAATCACAGCTCCACAAAGACATAAGTCAAGACTTGATTGTACTTTGCAGGGGTTCTCATCACCCAGTGGCTATACTGTTTCTTTAAAGTGATGCTGTTGGATTCCTGGAAACTGATTTTTAAAGTTCTATGTTTATTAAATGTAATTTCCATAAGTAAAACACTCCAGAAGTATAAGTTCTTTATCTCTGTAGGATGTTTTGTCTCATGCATTGATGCATAATGAATGACTTTGTTGATTTGCTTTTTCAAACAGATGTGTTTCTTTACCTGGTGAAATAAACTATGTTGAGATTTGAGTTGTTTTGTAGGGTGATTGTTTTGTTTTCTTTTTTTTTTTTTTGAGAGAAGAACAAGGACTAAGAGTTCTGCCAGGCATGCATGCTGTGGTCTGGTACCCTTAAAGTAGTTGAACTTCAGGGGATTGAAAAACTGTCTAGGTTTAAGTTGCTGATTCCCCCTTAAACCTTGCACCCCTGTGGTTTAAATGTAGAAGTTAGATGAAGTTTTTTATAGGCTTAGGTTTGCACCTTGAACTTAGGTAATTCTACTTGGCCTTTATGCCATCTATTAAGAATTCTTGATGAGGGTCAGGCCAAGTTCTTCTGTAGAAATTGCTCCTTCCTGCTTTGCTGAACTCTAAGCCCTTAGGAGTACAGCCTTCAGAGTCAATAGTCCTCACACCTAGAAATCAAATCCACCTTTGGGATTCATTCAGCTTCTCTTGGTCCCAGAAATTATAGTCTGTCGTCTGCTGTTAAACATGTTCCTCTTTGGCAGTGGACATAGATCCTGTTTTAGAAAATTTCTTATGGAGATGTTTTTCATGACAGCCACAAGTCAAAGCACACTTTTATTACTGAGCAAACCCGTTTGTGTATTCCACAAGGTCAGTGGCTGAAATTCAGAATTATGTTTTTTAGGACTTAAGAACTGAATTTTGACATCTTCAAAGACAAATGGAAGGGCAGAATTACCTATCTTTGGAAGCCTGAGTTTATTTACAACCCAATTTTCTTCCTATGAATAAGTGCTACTGTGATACTGATGAAAATGAGTAAAAGTGGCCCTTTTATAATTTTTTCATTTCCTTGAATATAGACTACATCTGACTCCTCATGGACCTTGTGTCAGGGAGAGGATTGTCAAGTCTGGAGCATTTGACTTCACCCCTGTGCTGTGTGTTTCCACCATGTTCTTTCAGGGTGCAGCATCTGGGGTGTTCCTGGAGGCGAGTGTGGGACCATGTCACTGACTGCTTTGCACACATTATGCCTCTGTCAGCGTAAAGTGGGTGTATTTAGTACCAGATACTCATATGCTCAGATTCTGTGAGTGTGGAAACAATTTTTGATGTATTTTTAATATTAGAACGTTTTCAGTAATAAGCTTGCATCATATGCTTAGGTTTTTCAGACACCTTAAAGTAATAAAATAGGATGTACATCTAAATTTTTTGTGTAGCCTACTGAGGTCTGTATCAAAGCTGGATTTGGAGTCATAGATTTCCAGTGTGCCTTATTGCCTTGAGGGATAATTGTATTTCCTACTCTTTAAGTATTTACCCCTTGGAAAATCACAGCTGTATGTCTCACAGATATAGAAATATTTATGGCTCTTTTTATCTAAAAAGTCAGATTTTTTTCTAACTCTCAAGTCAAATTTGCTTTGTTTTGTTGTCTGGAACTAGTGTCTGATTGTGTTCATTTAGTTTAAGTGTATTGTACATAATATCTCAATGAACCCATGGTGGTTTTTGAGGAATTTTTTGCTCCATTTTTTTTGAAAGTACACTCTAAATCACTTCCTGCTTGATATCCTAGAATTAACTTATAAGCAGGCATTTGTAGTTGTTACCTGTTCTTAATTTATGCACTTCCAACACAAGATGAAATCTTAGAAATTTACAGTATCTTCATAGACATGTTTCCCTGCAAAGACATCTTTTGCTTTTGCTTCCACCTTCAAGCTCATTCTATGAGGAAAAAAAGGAAAAAAAGTGTATATGTTCTGTTCTTTATTTAATGGCTTTTTAGCACATTGTTTGTGCCCAGTGTTTTTCCTTGTAGATAGTATCCTGGTTACATTGGAGAGTGTGTCATGCAGTCGGCACAGCATAGCACCAAGAGCTGTGTTTTGCTGTGATTCTGTTGTGATTTTGTAACCTCTCCATATCACATTTCTACTTCAAATAAACACAGAGATCTTGCCAACACAGAGGAAACTATCAAAGCCATGTAGTTTTTATTAGTCTTTCAATTCATTTATTCCTCTGATTGCAGGTTTGACTTTTACTGCAGAGATCATATTCTAGGTTTATATATTACTAGTAACTGTCTTCATGCAGGATTGTCTGTGCAAAATATCCATAGTTTTAATAGACATTTTGATTTTTCCACAAAGGAAACAGGTTTATGTGGCATGTCAGCTATTTTCAGTCATCATTACTATATTTACCTAGGGTTGTTTGTAACAGTACTGTGTTCACCCATCATCCCAACTTTCTTGGACAACCTTGGGTATGGCCAGAAAGTGAGCCAACAGTGCATACCCACATAATTAAATACTATCACCTACACATACATACTTAATCCATCCAAGAGATTGTCTGCCACTTGAGGAATGTACCAAATTTCTTTCCCAACCCAGAGTTCAAGACCACCAGTAAGTATCTGGAGTGAAGATGCACACAATGTCTCCCTGCAAGCTGAGATTATCCCATCACTGCATAAGGCAGTAATTTGCAGCACCCTTGATGCTGATGCTGAGTGGAACTCTCCTGAGAGTCCCAGTCTTCTCTGAGACCAACATCCCACTGTGTGTGCACCACTCAACATCTTCCAGCTCTGCCTCTCCAGCTCATGTGCTGGGAGTCACTGATTGAACTACTTCACCCTTCAGTTCCTTTGTCTATGCTGTTTTATCAGGTCTTCACATTTTAACGAGTTATGTGCAATAGTTGACATTGACACATAAAGATACAGAGAGCCCAGGGTGACACTGATAGTAGGAAACTTGCAGAACAGACGAAGTGGAAGAAATCCTTGAGGTGCCATACACTTTTAAAGGTGTAGTCTGACAGTTACAGTGGTGAATTGTTAGATGTTGAGGGCTCAGCTGTGAATGATGCTTATCCATGACAGTGCATCAAAAGAGAGGTAACCTCAACCAGCTAGGACAGTCTAACAGCCATTTCAGCAACAGATGTAGGAGGCTTGAAGGTACAGGGAAGTGACAAACTGGAATAATTACAAGCAACACCCCAGTACACCTTAGGTCATGGTTTCTGAGGGTGTTGATTAGTTGGCTGTAATTCTCTATGTGTGATTAAAGAAGACCTAATTCATGAGGCTGGTGAAGAAATCAGTGTAGAAGGGAGAGGGGTATGTGTGGTAGAAGCATGTACAATGAAAGTCAGGCATGGACTTATATTGATCATGAAAATTGTTTTCTATCCAAGTGGATCATCTTTCTTCTGCTAGTGGAGTTTTGTATTAGCCATTTAATGCATTATTTTGTTTCTGTGGAACAGTCAAAAAGGGACATTAAAAGATTTCCCATGTTACACTGCAAATATATGCAGAAGGCAAGTTACTCTTTGAACAAGGATTTTCTTCTGTACTTTGTCATGAGGATGACAATAAACAAGGTAGAAGAATGGCATCCCATGCTCTCTGTTCTTATTTTCATGCTATTTCAGGAGAGCTTCTCAGGCAGTACCAGGATTCATCTCAGAGGTCAATATCAAGTTTGAGTTACTGTGAAACATCTCCCATGCTGGATTTGTGCTTCCCGCTGTGGGGCATGTTAACCTCTCTTAAGCAGAGGGAAAATGGTTTGCTACATCCAAGATCTCTGTGTATGTTCTTAAGTTTGGGGAGTGGTTGTATGGAATGGAAAGTTGTAGTTCCGTAGTTCAATACTGTCTTTCCAGGGTAGATACAAGCAGGGCAAGTCTTTAAGTCCTCTGCAGCCCTCCGCATCTCACTACAGAAATTCTGTCCTGTCACCTGTGCGGTGTATGTTGATGCCAGACGTTACCATACAGTCCATTAAAGGTACAAGTCTGCAACTGGGGAGTTTTTTTTAAATTTCTTTAACTTTTCTTTTCCTATACTATATTTTAAGTCCCACTACCATATATTGATTAGAATTGTGGATTAGCATCAAATTATTAAAAGAAGAATGAGATTGTCCTGTTCCTGGGATTGAGAGAGAAGCCTAAAAAGAATGGCTTAAAGTTGCAGAGGCTGCTCTGGGCTTTTTAGAAAATCAGCTGATCAATTGACTTACTTTTCCTGTAAAGTGCTCAAGGAACAGCCTCGTAATGAATGTTGGTAGCTTTTCCTGAATGGAAAATTGCCGAACAGGAAATGTTTGTCAGCTCTGAATAGATGCATGAACCCCACAGTTGATGTTCAGTTGTAAAGTTTTTCCTGGCAGTCATCTGCCTGCCTATTTCTAGTAACTATTCCCAAGCAGTAAATGCAAGAAGATGTGATTTCTGGATTGTTGAGGTTGAAACAATGGGCATTTGCCTCAGCAAGTGGCTTGTGTCCTACGTTTTTGCTTCAGTTTTTATGCATCGCAACAGTGAAAACGTTTGATTGATCCTGGAGAACAGGAGAGAGTCCTTAAGGTTTTTTTCCCCTTGCAGTCCTCTTTAAGTGTGGTTACTGTTAGATGGCTGAAAGCACGTTATTTGGGTAAAGATTGCAGGGCAGACTGGTGTACAATGAAGTGAAACGTTTGCTAATTTTTGCATCTTAATTTCTCTAAGCTGGTTAATGTAACAACAGTTAAGCAGCTTAATTCCGCATGAAATACTGGAGTTTGATTTCCTCTTTGCCTGCTGACAAGTCAGGTACTCCAGAGACCCTGGAGTTACTGAAACATCCACAGACAGAAGTTTGGAAGTGACCTCTAAAGAGGATGTTTGTTTTCAGACAGCAAGGCTGGTTTAGCACTGTTCTTGTAGAACCAACAGTAACGTCTTCTTTTCATTCTCTGTTGACAAGGCCAGATCAGATCTGTCAGGAGTCAGATCTTCACCATGGAATGTGTTTTATATTGATCTCATTTGTTCCATTTTTAGATGGAAACATTTGGGAAAAGAAGTAAAAGGAAACATTCCACTGTATCAGACATAGTAAAGATGGGAGTTTTAGGGAGCTAAAACAGACTAGTGGGGAAATGTTAACAGGAGACAACAGACTGGCAAAAAAGCCCCACCCAACAGATAGGGCGAGCATTGTTGCAGCAAGGCACCACTTTCTCCCAGTTGCATCCCCAGAGCACGGCCGCTGTGAGGGATGTTTCTTCTGCAAGAGTTATTGGGGAGAATTTCAGGAGTGGGTAACACACCCAGATAGGAGGGCTTTCATTCACACTTGTTCTGTGTGTTTTGGAGCCTGAATAAATAATGCCAGTTTGAAAGATGCTTTTTAACGGTTGCTAGAATGAACTGACTGAAGTAGAGGAGCTTGCAGTTCCCATGAGAAATTCAGTCTTTTCCATGCATGCAGCTAGGGAGAAAGAGACAACCTGTGAGCCTGAGCTGTGTTGTTCCCTCAGAACTTCAGTTCAGCTGTATGGTGTTCACTCCATGCTGTTTTGTTCTGTTCTTTTCCCCCCCTTATCATCTGTAAACCCCTGTTTCTTTTTTAATGTAGATAAAACAGAGAGCACTGCTGTTGTTCCTAGATTTATGAGCATTTTGAACTCCCCCCAGTCCACTCAGTCTCATGCTGAGTACCACTGGTGGCAGCTGTTTATCTCCTGAAAGCATTCCTAGTTTGAGCCTCTTCCCAGCCCTGCTGCTCTGCCTCTGAACTGCCACACTGCCCCCAGGAGAGATTGGAAATACGTGTAGGTTGTGCTAGATATCACCTCCAAATCCAAATATTTCCTTTCAGGAGTTCTGATATCTGAGTCTAAATGTTTTAGCAGCTTGGTTAGTTTCAGTCAGACCTTTGCAACTCAAGCTCACCTGTAAAGCAGATAAATAATTACTACAGCAATTCCTTAAAGGGTTCTGTTTGACCCACTCTCTCCTGCTGGTACTACAGCTACTTATTTAAAGGAACTACTTTAAAAGTGCTGTTCCCCAGCACCTCATCCAGTAAAATCCCCATGTACTTTTCCTCTGGTCCTCTCTGAAATGGACTGTCATCATTTATCCTCTTGGAGCAAATGTCCTCTGTGGTCTCACCGCTCACACATCCACCACTGGCAACTCGGTGGCAGGCTCTGATGCTGCTTCCACGCCATCTCTTCACAGGAAGGAATGATGTGGAGGTACCCAACTGGAACATGAGAAGTAGATTGTTGAACTCCTTCTTTAACACTGACTTCTCTCTAGCTATCTATAGTAAATCTAGCTGAGGCACACCCAAGTCTCTGGATTGCAGAATGAAGGCAGATAAGATCAATTACTTTTTATAGCCCTGCTGCTTTTCAATGCAGCCAGTAGGACAGAAATAACTAAACACGAAGTTCTGGTTTATAAACAGAATTTTTGGGTGTGTTCTAATGCACCTCCATGACCCTGTGCCTGTTGCATCCTCTCTGGCAAATTCTTCTTGCACAGTATTTAGGTGGATTCTAGCTGTTGTGAGTTTTGAATCTGATGGGTTGGGTTTTGAAGGGGTTGGGTGTTTTTTCCTTTGGGTGTTTGGGTGTTTTGTGGTTTTTTTGGAGAAACTTCTGAGGAAGTTCCTGCAGTTCCTCTTTATAACAAAGTTCTGTATTTTGATTTTTTTTCTTAGATTTTTCAAATGCTTATGAAAGTGTCTTAACTAGTTCCTGCCTATACACTTTTCTTTGGGAAGAACTTGTGTGCAATCCACTATTCTGCACTCAGCTCTATTTTCTGATGCCAAAAAGCAAAATAAAGAGCCAAAATGTAGATGTGAGGGGAAATGAAAACACGAAGCTCCATATGCTCCTTAGTTGCTTGGCCATTTCATTTCATGTTCAATCACCCCATTTTCAGTAGTCTGAATTGTTTTTTGTGGATTTGATTTGTTGGTGCGTTTTGTTTTTTTCTGCAATCAGTCTTTTAATACTTTTTGGAAAAGTTCTTCAGGCTGTGTTGTTATACCCCACTATCATTTTATAGGTGCATTGGTGGCTTGGATAAGCACCTTTTTATTGCTTTGCAGCACTGTGGATTGACGATACGAATTAGACACAGGCATCAGCTGTGTCAGCTCCTACCCCGGGTACTGCTTTCTGCCTATTCCATAGAAGCATGGGTTATGTGATTTGTTAACACTTGGTACAGAGTTTGGATACTAGTGCTAATTTCATTAGTGCTAAATTCACATAGGCTCGGAGAATCATCTGCTGGATCAAAGTCTCTTAGATCATTCAGTGTATTCCTGATTGCTGAAACTCCCTCCAGCCTTGTTTGTTTGGAAAAAGTCTGTTGTGTCATTGGATCTGCACAACCTGGAGTGTTTCACAAGCCAGAGAAGAATAGTGCAGTGCTTGCACAGGCATGATTATGTGAATTCTCAGACAGGAAACACTGCTTGGTATGTAAAATCTTCTTATACCATCTTTCCTCATTACACTCTTTTCTACTGAAATTGGTTCTTCCTTCCCTCAATGCTCCTTGGTGCTTAGACCTGGGAAATGTCCATCTGCTGTGCCCAGGCAGTACCAACTGAGATGGTCTCAAACAAGGTGCTTGGACATGCAGAAGCTTGAGAGAGAATAACAAGCTAAAAATGTGCCCGTCCTGTGACCAGGGAAGGGCCGTAAGGGCTCTCGCATCGTCAGAGTGTATTTGCTGCTTGAGATGTGCTGCAGAGAAATGACCCGCTTTGCTGTTGTTATTTTACTGATTGGGGGATAACTAATCTTTTGGTACTGCAGGTTTTGGTTCAGAATAGTTGAGATTTTGTTCACCCGGACATCAAATAAGTTCTGATTGGCAGCTCAGAAATTTGCGTAAGGTCTGAAAGGATTTATAGGAAACGAGCAGATGGTCTACTAGAGAATTTCCCCAGGAGGCTGCAGTTATTTAAAAATGGGAGAAACTAAACAGACTGTACGAAATTTGACTGTAAAATTAGCTGGCCAGGCAGTAGCCAAATACTTAACCAAAATGATTCAGCTTGGCCCGTAGCATGAACATGTAATGAAATGATGTGTCTGTGGGTTGACTCCACACACACTGTTTCAAGTTTCACGTCGTAAGAGCACGTGAATGAAAGATGGTTTTGCTAAGCACCATTGTTGCTGTGGTGAACCCTCTCCACATCTGTTCCTTTCACAGTGGCGACATGATTGTACAGGCATGCAGAAGAATGCTAGAAAATGCTGCACATTTTAAATGAAATATAAAACTGTTCAGCTGAACATCCTTAATTTTTAAACTGCTTCTTTTAGCTTCACAAACATCAGACTTAACATATTGGTTAAACTGCAGTATATTTGAGGGGGAAAAACCAAGCAGCAAATTGCTTTATTTTGGATATTTAAGATTCAAGAGTGTGTTAACTCTGAAGTAATCAAATGTCATATGTCCCTTTAAAAACTCTTCACCCGTGTCACTTCAGAGTTGTTTTTTACATGTGGCTTTAGACTTTCCATATCCATGTTTCCAGTGTGGGGTTTTTTTCTGATGTTACAATACCTAGAAATTGAAGGATCTGTGTATGATTAGGTGTTTTAAATGGACAAGCAGGTTTTTATTGCAAATCCTATGATTTCAAGGGAACAAATGGATTCAAAATGCAATTGAGCTCATTTTTCTTCAAATTAGGAAAACTTTTTTTTTAATTAAATCCCAATGAAGCACCCTTCTTAGAAGGCAGATAAGCTTTAATTCTCTCTTGTTATTTTTTTAAGTTGAATATGCAATGGAGTGAATGGTCTGAGAAATGGTCTGAAATAATAAAATGTGTTTAATTATTGTCATGCTCATCTGTTTGTGTTCTGGTTTGCTTCTCCCAGAAACTTACTCGTAACGCCTGGTGTCACGGGGGCAGTACCGTGGGCCACGTGCACACGTAGTTCTGCTGAAGGGTTCATTAGTGTAACAGTGGTGCAGAATGTGATTAAACTGGATTTCTCTTCCAGCTTGCTGTGTTTGCATAATTCTTTGTAATGGTAGTAATACACCTACTGAATTTAGAAACCAACTATCATAACCTTTGACTCAACCTCCTGGAGTACTAAGAGGAAGAGGGTAAATATCCAAAGGGCTATGTGAAACTTTTAACTGAGCTTAGATAACATGCTTTCCTGTATATAAAGCCTTAGAAATGTGTGTGTATGGCATATTTTTCCCCTCCAGCAATTCATCTCAAACCTCGGAGCCTCTGGAAAAAAATCTCAGAACTGAACACTATCTTCCAGATAAAAGAAACATCTGGGGAGTGAATCCCAGGTTTAGCTAAGGCAAAAATTTTGTTTGCAAAGTGCTTGTTTGCAGTATCCTGTATGAACAAAAAGGCACCATTCTCAGAGTGTGCAAGAGCTGGCAAGGATGACACTGAGAGGGAGGAGTATTCTGTTGTTTAACTGAAGCTCATCTGCTATGAAAATATTGAGATGACTTTTGAACCCTGCCATAAATAGAGCTAATCTTGCAGCTTATTATTTACTATTTTGTGGGGTTTCTGAAATAAAGTCACTTGTATAGAAATGATCATAACATACCCTGTTTCAAAACTGCTGTGTTGCACTCTAATTTCAGATGTTTATTCTGCTGTTATTTATTCCTAGTGCAGAATCTGTGTATGCTCTGTGAGGATGCTTCCCCTAACAGGGTGTAGTCCTTTTGGCTTCCTTTACAGAGACAGAAGCTCCCCCTGTAAAGTAGTTCTGCTTCTGTCATGTTCAGCCTGACTGCTTACCTTGGAGTTCATGGTGTACAAGGCTGGATTTATGCAGAGCCCCTGCCTTCTCACTGTGGGCAGCCCTGCTGCTTTTTTGGAAGCTTCTTGGTTCCCACTTTTAAAATCATGATGAAGAAGCCTGAAAGAAGGTATTAAGGCCCAGTTTTTTGAATGCTAAGTACCTTTACCTCCTTGAGGTGTATTCATAGTGTTTTGATACATGAAGTATTTTCATAGCCTTTGTTGTGGATCTGATAATACTTGTGTGGATTTGATTTTGCACTGGAATTTTTCTTTTTTAAAGAGAATATTCGGTGCTGGGGTGGGCAGAGAGAGAAACTACGAGTTACTCAGAGTGCACAGGATATGGGACCAGCTGTGTTGGATGAGACCAGAGATTTGTCTAGCTCAGAATGTTGTCTTTGACCTTGAGTGAGACAGAGAGTTTGAGAAAAAAGGTACCTACAGAGTGATCCTTGCCATCAGATTTGTGTCATGTAACTTTGTGGTAAAACTGAATTTTGAGTGGGGTACAGTTACGTGAAAAATCTTGGTTTCAAAGTGGACGTGGCAAGGAACTGATGAGGGTGAAAAGATGGACTTGGTCTGGAAAAAGAGTGAAGTTGATGGGAAGGGAAATCCTCTCCTCTGCCTTGTGTTGTGTGTATCACATTCCCAAGGTCAGGGGGTATCACAGAGAAGGCATGACAATAAATGGAACTGTCTGGATAATTTCATGTGGAGATTCCTAAGGTTGGCTTTGATCCTTCCAGGAGGATCACCCTTTAGCAGAGGTGAAAAAGAAGTCCTTCCAAAGCAGCAACCAGTCATAACTGAGCATTAGATATGTTTACATGTTGAATATCCCTTTCTCTTTGGTCTCTCTCAGTTCTCTTCAGCTTTTATCTCTCATCTTCTGTGTTAATCAGAAGTAGAAAGCAGGAACTGTCTTTTGAATTTTGATGTGACCCGAGAAGTGTGATCTGAAAATTGTCCAGAGAGTTACGTTATGCCCAAACTGAAGAGCCACAGTTCAGGATTTAGAAAGCTGCATGAACTCTCTCACTGTAAATCACAGAATCATTTAGGTTGGAAAAGACCTTAGAATCACTGAGTCTAGCCATTCACCCAGCACTGCCAAGCCTACCACTGACCCATGGCCAGAAGTGCCACATCTACATCTTTTAAATGCCTCCAGGGATGGTAACTCAGTCACTTCTGGGCAGCCTGTTGTAACACTTGACAACCCTTTTGGGGAAGAAATTTTTCCTAATAGCCAATCTAAACCTCCTCTGGCACAATTTGAGGCCATTTTCTCTGGTCCTAACTCTTGTTGTGTGGGGGATGAGACTGCCAAGCCACATTCCTTTACAGGAAACTAAATGCTTTTGAGAGCCATGTCAGTTGTGTTTGGACAGCATTGTCACTTGGATTGCAGAAGGTAACTGATACAGACATGCCAAATAACTTGATGTTTATCTACCAACGAAATCAAAGCAAAACATTTCTGAGAAATAGATCTAAATCCACAACTGACATGCATTGACATTCGCCTATTGCAGTAATTGCACTTGCAAATTAGTCCTGTGTTTGTTCACTCTTTGGAAGAGTAACTGTGAAAGTAAGTGATTTTTGTAGTTAGCTTGAAAAGCTGTACTGACATAGCAGAATTTAGGGCTTATGAGAAGCAGCATGTGAATTTATCCCCTGTAATGATTCACCCACTAAGTTCTCATGAACAATATTTTTCTCTGTAAACAGTCAACTGAACTTGCCAGCTGCAGTAAGCATTTTTTCCACCTTTCTGCTGTATTATTTTCTGGTCTGTCACATTCTTTCTATGTCTTCAGTGTTCATCTTTATACAGCTTCTTTTGCATCACAGCCCTTAAGAATAGGAAAAATTAATTGCTAAGCAACTGAATTTACTAGTGTTGTGTAGTCCCAGAGATAAACAGTTCTGTGCTTATCAAGCTTTCTTTGACTTCTAGCCACATATATTTTTATTTAAAAAAAAAAAGAAAGAAAATCACCAGCTCTGTTGGTTTGACTAATGAGGGAAGAAAATGAATCTGGGAGGGTAATCCTTCTTGCTCTTCGGACATTTTGAGAATTTTTATGCTTCACAGCACCAAAATTGCTAGGGCTTGCTTTCAGGAAGCGGGGAGAGGTGGACATCAGCTGCCGCAAGGAATGGAGCATGTTCGTAGGAGCTTCATGCATTATTCATTACAAGCTCTTTTCACTGGAATCAGCTGGAGGAAGTAGTTAGTCTAGTTTGAGCTACACTAGTATTTATATTTAGGGGACTTAAACAAGCCCAGGCAAGTACTGCACCAACTCTTTCTCTTCATCTGCAGGCAAATGTAGGGCAGGCAGCGGCTCTGCTCAGACAGCTCTATCTCTTTAGTCTGGATAACAGGAGTCATGAAACCAGGGAAAGCCACACTGAGGATACACACATGCATTCATGCTGGAAAATGAAGCTTCAGGTAGGAAAATGTCTTGTCAGCAGAGGGATGCTGTTGAGCACTGCAAAATAAATGTGTCAGGGCAGCCTGAGAAGAGAGGCTGCTGTAAAGGCACCTCATTCGAGTGATACCTGAAGATCCCTTTTAGTGGGATACTTTACTTAGTTCTAATTGTGAAGATGTCTTTTTAAAATTATTTTTAGCACGTTTCATTCATGCTGACATTCTTCTAAAGAGGCTGCAATTTAAAATCAGGGAGACAGCTTGCTGGTTTTTGGAAATTTTTTGAGTTGTTTTTATTTAAGCTGGCTTTTTAATTGTATTGGTATTAGCACTTTTATTTGGGGGGCAGTAACCATAAGAGATTCTGTTAAAAAACAGCTGGGTGTGATAAGCCTTATGCTCCAGTTGTCTCTTTTCAGGGTGTCTGCATTTGAATGACTGTAATAGTTCCTGCTTTTTTCAAATTGCTGCTGAATAAAGATGCTTGCGAACTGGGGCTTCTGTTCTCAAAAGCATGTCTGTATTGTCTAATGTTATCAGTTGCTCTAAGAGAAATCTATATTCTGTCTCTGCAAGCTTTGTATGTTGAGAGCATCAGGGCTCCAGCAATACTATGAATTCAGTTTTAGACAAAGGAGGATATTTCTCAAAACCTTAAGGAATAAAAACAGAGGGCCTTTGTTCTGTTCTGTGAGCATTATTTGCTGTGTGATGTGTGGGTTTGTGCATGTGTGAGGGGGAGGTACACAAAAACATAATCTCATTTGGCAAGAATGTTCAAATGTTATTTGCTTTGTGTGTCTGAAGTGTGTGTGTGTGCGCTGCTTCTGGCTGCGAGTCACTGGTGCGTGTGTGTCCTGCCCGCCCCGGCAGGGTCTTGTTGGGGTTTGGGGCAGATGGCGTTTGTTTCTTTGTTTATGTCGTTATTTAAGTGGGCTGCTAAACCCCCCGAAATTAGAAGTGCAAAGATCAGGAGTCTCTGCCAGTCAAGGCAAAACGGTGCTTTTCTGGGCAGACAAGTTGTTTCCTTTTCAAAACGGTAGCTTGAAGTCCAGTGCAGGGTTTCGTAAATAAGCATTGCTGTTGGAAGCAGAAATTGTCAGCTTTATGTGAAATCCTCCAGGAGGACATTAATGATCATGTGCTTTTGTTGGAACATAAATGTACCCTGCCTGCCAGTATGTTGTCTTCCAAGATGACTTGATCACCTAAACAAAATTTGCATATACAGAATAATATGCTATTTAGTGACTGTTTTCTGCCTTTTGTTAACAATTGGGAGTGATAAGATTTTGTCCCACACTTGTGGCCCTCTGTCCAAAGCCACATCAGTCTGTGGCTTTAGACACAAGGCACATGAGTACTTCTGGTAGTCCTAATTAACTTGAAATTTTGACTTTAAAAGCTCCTTTTGATTTTACATGTTACTCTTGGAGTTTATATGCTGTGCAAGAATTGATCTTCTATTTGAATTTTGCAGATGCTTCAGTATTTGCCATGAGATAGAGAACTGAGAGTCTAATATTCTTTTAGAACTGAATGTATGACCTTTAAATGCATGAGACCCTTTTTCCATGGAAGCTCTCTAGCAGGATTCTTTATCTGATTTTATTAGATTTGAGGGGTCCCATGCACTCAGTTACTTGGTTGAAGTCAGTGGAATTGAGAACATATTTGGGATTATGGATTTAAACTTCTAAGATTTTCCTTTTTTAAACATTAAAGTATATTTTACTGCTATACTCTACTCAGTTACACAGGGAGTCCAGAGTTGCATTATCTTGTCATTAGGATATAGGGAAGGAGGAGTTATTTCTGCACCTGCATGTTTAATATACTGAGTAGATGTGTTGACAGTTTAAAATGAAGTTTTCTAAAAGCATCTCCATATTTTTCAACTATCCACATTCAGATTTTGTCTCTACTCAGCTGCCATGCCACTCACTCAGCTGATTTTACTAGTCTTTTTAATAAACAAATACAACTTAATACTATCACTGTAGCACAAAACAGCAATTACAACCTTATTTGCACAGAAAGGATTCAAACATATTCACCTCCAGCTTAAACCAGTTTAGGCCCGGAAAAGAGTGTAGTATTTGACGTGTCATATGAAAGTTCTCTGGCTTATGCCCAGGCTTCAGAAATTCCTCAAAATCGTCAAGCAGCTGAAGTGTGAGGGACCTGGATGGACTATGACACTGTTTATCGTAAAATCTCAGTCTTAGAGAGAGGAGTTTTATTATGAGTTTTGCAATTTTTTAAAATTCAGACATTATATGATGATGAACTTTCACATGTCTGGGAAATGTTCTGGAGCAAAATATCTAAAGTTGCCAAAGATTTTGCTCCATCAGCTAAGAGCAACAAAAATATTTGGACTGAACAGAGCATGTCAGGCATTACTTAGCGTTCCAGGAAGGTGAGAGCTTGTACTGAACATAAAATCTCCCCGCTAATTAATGAGGAAGAGAAGGGCAGAAATCCAATTTTTTGTTATTTTTCTGTAGTTCACTGTGAAGAGCTGGACTCAAACCAGAGAAGGAAACATACTCTGTGTTCAGACTGGCAGGGAGCAGGACTGGCACTTATTTGATAAAACTCCTTACCTGTTTTATCTCTTATCTCAGTGTCTCTTTGTAATGGAATATAAAGGTCTCTAATGGCAGAGTCAGAAATACAATTAATTGTCTATTTAACAGCAGCAGGAAATGTCACTAACTGAAATGAGAAGTATGCTTATATTAGTATTAAAGAAGTGAATGGAAGACGAGTCATTGACTAGTTCTGTGATATAAAGGCGGTATCACATTCCAACAACATTTAAATTAAATGGTTGCATCTGTGATGTCCTTGGGAAAAATAGTAAAAACCAAGGAAGACTAATCATGGTGGCCTCTTTGTGGGACCTATCAAGGAATGGAGAAACTTTGGGGTTCTTTGTTTCTCAGCTGACAAGGAATTTTAAAGGTAGGTCTATGGTGAGAACAGATATAAGTTTGTATTTGGGCTTTTTTTCTTTTTAATAGCTGAGGAATTAATTTTGATTGAAAATCAGTTTTTCAGTAGTGCAGAATGAATGTATTTTTGCTCGGTGTCCGCCTGCCACTAGGCTGTCTCCTAGGAAGTGAATGGTGGGCAGTATTCTGGTGCCATGGGGAGCTGCAATCAAATTGTTTGTAATGGCAAATGACGTAGAATTGCTTTGGAGCGTATATTGCTGTCAATTCACAATGTCAGTTTTGTAGCCTGCCCTTAGGCCAGCCAGCCTTTTCTGTGTCAGCTTCCTTACGGTTTTGCCACTGTTGCTTTCCCTTGGCTGGTGACCCCCTGCCTCCCTTCTTTGCCAGCAGTGAGGTAGGACAGTGACTGCCTTCCTCCCATGGATGTGGCTGGGCGAAGAAACAATAGTGGCCTGCCGGAGGGAGGATCCTCTGTACTAGTGCGAGGAAGGGCAGCATGCCAGGCTGGAGATCTCTGCACTTGGGTCTGGTGGAGGAGGGCAAAGGAATGCCACCATCTCCATTTGCTTCAGCCACAACACTGTGATGGATTTGACTACAGTGTCATGGGCATGTCTTGGCCACTGGTGACAAGTGAGGGTCAGTAGGAGGAGGGACAGAGACTGGTTCCCCTGACCACACCTCGCCAAACCTCTATGTCTCATTGTCCAAAAGGCACAGGATGTGCTGATATCTGAGAGGAAACAACTGAAATAATGGTGTTCATGGAATGACTTCAGGACAGGCAGAAATACAAAGCTTATAATGGGGATGTGACCCTGTGTAAGATTTGGTGGAGACAGAGGGATTATCAGGCACCCATGTGCGTCTCCATGCAACTCAAATGAGTCAGGACTTGATACTGATACAGACACGGCCAGTCCAAAAGCTGCATGAGGACATCAGTGCAGAGATCTGCCAATGTGCACACTGTTTTTCTGTGAGCAGCTCCAGGCAGGGGACTTAGTGATGTGTTATCTTGACTATATGGCTAAGTTTGGTCTGGTTTATTTGTGCATTCATATTAAAGTAACAGCAAATGAATAGATTAGAGGTGAAGTAGCATTTTGATGTTTTGCAAGGGTTTGTGTACAATGAATGACAGTCATTGCAGGTGTGCTTTGGAGCTCACTAGTTGTGTATTTGCCTTTCAGCAATGTTTAGAGAACAATCTTGAAGTGAGATGATTGCAGACACACAACATCTGAGCTTAAAGCTAACAGAGAGACATTTCAACACAGTTTGTCAATGTTGGTGTACAGATGGTTATGACCTTGGGCTGAGATACAAAATCATGAATACAGATAGGCCAGTTAGGCCTCTCTGAGTCAGACCACCTGTGTGTTGGACTCAACAGAGAGCTTTAGCCATCGTCTTTCCAATGCTTCTGGAGGAGTTTGTGTGGAGGCAGTGAAGGCTGGCAGCTTGAAAGCACTGAGAAAATGGAGGTCAGGAAGGAACTGACAGTAACAATTGCAGTCTGGGATTTGGGGAATTTGTTTTCGTTTTGTCATCTTTATAGTGTCATCCTAGGGTACTTTTGTATTACTGCATCTCTGAACCAGAGGTATTTGAGGCAATAGTGGTATCTTTTTTTTTTTCCACCCTTCTCCCTTCCCATCATGTATTGTTGTTTTTCTGATTTGCTTATTTTTTGCTAAGGCCTAAATTCAGTTTCTGGAGAGAATCATCTTCTCTACAGGAGTAGGAAATAATGTTTTCTTGAACCTTTCAGCACTAAATGCGTATCTTGTGAATGCTGATTATTCCAGATAACTGACTCAAAGACCCAAACAGCCCCTTATGCTCATGATAACGGGAATGCTAAAGTTGTGAATGAAGTCAAGATTGTAGGTAGAATTGAGAATGTAAGAACTGCTGTACCAGGTTGGACAAAAGCACTTTGTGGCAATGTGCAACAGGAGATGCTTAGGGACTTGGGGAAAAACAGGCATGTAATCAAGTAATACATCAAGAGTAGGCATATCATCAACCTCATAATGGTGCCTCCACAAAAAGCTTTCCCAGCCTTTACTGATTTATAGCTCAAGGACTCTTGTGTTTTTATTTAATAGTTCTCAACACATTCCCGTTCCACTAATCTCTCCGATAGTTTTCTCTTAATCCAAAATTTGAGCATCCAAATCCAAAATTTGAGCATCCAAAACCACCTGAAGTAGAGAATCCAACCATTAACTCTGAATTGTTGAAAATATAGTGTCTTTTTTATTCTGAAATGCTTGTTTCATTGAATGTTTTGTGTTTCTTTTACTGGAGAGATATGGGATATTGTTTCCTAGTTTCCTTTTTTTGTGACTGTTGCGATTTTGTGATCTCTTCCCACATTGAAGAGCTTCAGCCTCTTTAATTGTTTCTTGTATGGAAACCACTTGTTCAGTCACTCCATTACCCTTTCTGTATCCTTTTCAGTCTTACTAACTCTTTTGATTTCTATGGGATGAGAAATGCACACAGTATTTAAAATGGCATTTCTGGGCTTGCAGAAAATAGTGTTTCCTGGTTTGTTTTCTGTCGTTTCTTTAATAATTGCAAACATTTGATACTCTGCTATCAGGCACTGAGCTGATGCTTCTGTAAAATTATAATCTGAAGATTGTATGCCTGAGTACCTGGACCCCAGCACTGAATATATAAAATTGAGATTGTTGCTTGACGCTTATGCAGCCTGCATGTCATCTCCTATTTTACCGTTACTTTACTATTTTATTGCAGGTATAATTAGGTGGTTCTGCACCTTTCCTTGCTAATAACATGAAGCTGTACAGGAAGTAAACTCTGTTACCTCACTATTAACTTTGCTTTTCAGGCTGTTTTGTATTAATTCTCTCCCTGTGACACCCCAGCGCTGTCAGACTTCCTTCTGCTGTGAAAACTGGTTAATTTCAGTAAAAGAAAAAAACCCCTGAAACACCCTGAACCTCCCTCTCCAATCATGAATCAGATTCAGATAGTCTTTCCTTCTGGAAAGTCACCCTACAGAAAGAATTGGACGAAATCCCATCTAAAAATATCTTAAGAGTCTGCGCTCTTCTTGATGCTTTCAAGGAAAGAGGAGGAAAAAATTCCAAAGTCTTTTATTGATGAAATAGCTTTCCTTTATAAAAGCTGCAATATATAAGATACATTCACTAAATTTGCCCAGTAGAGGCTAGCATTCCAGCTATGGAGTTTCTTGATATTTCCAGGCACCTTTTCTAGAAACTGCTGTTTCATTACTCACCTTCCAGTCCCCTGTTACTAAAGCTGCTCTAAGTGGTGAATCCTCCATGGTGATTAACTGAACTATATTCTGTCCATCCTTATCTTTGTGACCAGACTACTTTTAGAAGGTAATAGAATTTAGAATTTCAAAACAATATACTATTGATTTTAGAAATGTCTTCTTGACCAGACATCCACGTGAAAATAGATACAACAATCTAGTATTCGCTTAAGGCTAAAATTATATGTCTGACATTTAATTATTTTAAACTTAGTTCACTTGTCTTTGAAGAGGAGAGTAGAAAATCTCTCTAATATGGTTGTGGTAAATTTTCATTATGATGGTGCAAATAGAGCTTTTGTGGTAAGAGTGGTTAAACAGAGATCATACCTTTTGTGTTTGTTAATAGTGCTTTGCACACCACATGGACTTCTTCACTCTGAGCCATGTCAAAGGACTACAAAGATTTTGGAAAAGCAGGAGCCCCATCATCTGCAGTAAAAATGAGTCAGCCCCAGTGGGGAAACCCTACCACTGCACAATAATGTTAGAAGAGAAGGATAGAAATAGGCAGTTGTTAATAGACAGTTCAGTCAAACTTATAAAGTGGAGCTAAAACTTTACCAAGTTACTGTTGTATTGAGTTAGAGAAAAACAAGATATTCATTAAAAAAAAAGATTGGGATTTAATTTTTGTTAAACATCACTTCATGTGGGTATGTTGTTTTCACTTACAGATTTTTTTCACTTGTTGCTAAAGCTATGTGTTTCTGCAGTTGTATTTCCTAAAAATACTCTTTTGTAATGTATCTTGGAATCCATGTTTCTTTGTTAGTAACATCCCTTTCCCATGCGATGCTACAGGCTTGAGGAGGAGCAATTTGAGAACTGTTTTGCAGAAGGGGACTTGGGAGTGCCAGTTGACAGCTGGCTCAGTATGACCCATCATGGTCCCAGGTGGCCAAGAAGGCCAATGGCATCCTGGCATGTGTTAAGAATAGTGTGGCCAGCAGGACTAGGGAAATGATCATCCCCCTGTACGTGGCCCTGGTGAGACCACACCTTGAGTGCTGCATTCAGTTCTGAGTCCCTCACTTTGAAAAGGACATTGAGGTGCTCAAGTGTGTCCAGTAAAGGGCAACAGGGCTTGTGAAAGGTCTGGAAAACCTGTCTTATGATGAATGGCTGAGGGAGCTGGGTTTGTTTAGTCTCAAGAGGAGGAAGCTCAGAGAGACCTCATCGTTCTCTACAACTACTTTAAAGGACATTGTAGTGAGGTGGGACTGGTCCCTTCTTCTGTGCCTGCAGTGAGAGGGTTAGAGGAAATGGCCTAAAGCTGAGACAGGGAAGATTCAGATGAGATACTGGAAGGTTTTTTCACTGTTAGGGTGCTCAGGCATTAGAATAGGTTGCCCAGGGAGGTGGTGGAGTCACCATCCCTAGAGGTGTTCAAGACGCGTCTGAATCTGGCACTGGATGTTGTGGTTTAGTGGTTTAGGGCTTTTGGTGATAGTGCTGGTTGGAGGATTAGACTGGATGATCTTCCAACCTTGACGATTCTGTGATTGTATGGTCTGTCTGCTATACGTGGAGAAAAGGACAAAGGCAGTGACTGGGGGGCTTTCCTGGCACTACTTTATTATCTTGACTTCAAGCTGGCCAGTTAACTAGTGCTGCTAAATGTATTTGCTTAGGAGCTGTTAGAAGGTGTGTGGGAACCTTCTGCACCTTAAACTGAGATGATCAGGAACAGCCACACAATCAATGCCTCTGCCAGTTATCTCAGAAACTAGGCTTGAATGAGCCAGAGTGGCTGAAGAAAAGTAGGTCTCTGAAGACCTATGTTGTAAAGTTCCTGCACCTTTCTGAGGAGCAAAGCCTGTGAGGTTCATGTCACCTTTTATTCTGACTAAAGCGATTTAGCTTCTTATGAGAGCAGTTCCACAATGGGCTTGAAGGAGGTAACAGTTGTCTCTGCCAGTATCTCTTCACAGGCTTTGTAAAGTCTGACTGGGAGCTGCCCTTCTTGAAATAAATTAAAATACCCTTGCCCTGAACTTTGTCTCCTGCTTGGCAGGAATTTTTCATTTGAGTGCTTTCTTTATGAGGCCAGCTGTGAGGAAATCAGGAGAGCTCAACTCAAGCCTTTCATCTTATGACTGGACAAAGTATATCCACTGCTGCTGTTTCTTCCAGGTTCTCTTATTTTAATGTTATCTGCAGACACCAGAAGGAGGGTACTGTAAAGCTGTCCAGAAGTGCCTAAAGACATAGGATGTGCTCAAAAGAGCTTATTGGCTTGGGGACGGTGAGCATTGCGGCCGAGTGATTTTCCCATCTCTTCGGTTAAGCAGTTCACGGCTGAAAGAATAGGTAGATTATTTCCCACCCCCACTTCCCCCTTGTCTCATCCCTTGTTTATCTATTTTGCCTTGTGGCAAAGGACACAGTGACTTCAGGCAATTGGCTAGGTGATAACCTCAGCTTTGCTTCTGTGAATGGCAACCTTAAATTTCAGTCCCAGTAAAGAAAAAACCTAAAAAAAAAGCAAAGCAACAACAAAACCAAACCAAAACAAACAAAAAAACCCCAACCAAACCCAAAAAACAAACAAACAAGCACAAAACAAAAAATCCTCCACACCAAGAGAACACCCACGAAAATCATCATCCCCACCCTCCAACCACAAAACCCCCCAAAACATACTGTTGGGTTTTTTCTGAGATGTAACACTTTCAAAAGCAAAATCTAAACCATGTTACTGAAATAATGAGATGATTATGTTAAAAGAAATGGTAGTTTTGTGATCTCTGGATTGAGCATGTAAGTAACATACCCATGCATCTGCCTGGGACATAACTGCAAGAAAGGTTATGAAGATAAAGGTTCCTTGTTTTTTTAATCTTATTGAAATTTTGTTTGTAAGTAGTGCTTGAAACATATATTTTTAAGATTTGCTTCTCTTTTGCACTTACCAGGCAGTGTTGTTGACTTATTTTTATCGTGTGTATTTTGGTGTACTCAGCCTCTCTGATTGGGAATTTGTGAATTTGTTTTATGAATTTTAAGCTAATTTCATGATTTTGAAACTTGAGGCATGAGGTTTTTTGTCTATCAGAAATAAATGAAATTGAATTATAGTGGTAAAGGTGGTGAACAATTTGGATTCTGAGTATGACAGCCAGTAATGCTTCACTTACAATTTGGTGACTTGAATTGGCACGTTCTTAGACAGTCTTTATACAGGGTCCTAGCAAAGACCATGGAGACACATGAAACTTTTTTTTTCTGTAAAGGGGAATCTGAAGCTGTTCAGTGATAGAATTTGACTGTTCGAAAGAGAAGGTGGCACTGACGTAGCAGAAGAGTTGTTGGGAGGAGGAAGGAGTGTCTTTAAGATGTTCTTCCAAAGACTGATTTCTACACCTTCTGATGGGCAGCTGAGTTACTGTCGATATGGCTTTTTGTGTTTCTCTTGTCTGGGGATCTTTTTTCCCTTTTTCTAATATAACGTGAAGTTCCCAGTTTAGCCTGGTGTAATAGGACACAAACTCAAACCCAATCAATTTAAGCTCCCTTATGCTGACCATGATGGTTGGTTGGTCTCTATATTGAGATATTTTATGCTTCCTAGAACACACTGTTACTTCTTCCTCTTGATACTAAGTTAATAGTTGAATGGTTTTTACCATTCCATCTGGTTTCTGTTAACAGCTGATTTTGTTGTTGTTACTTGTCATCAGTTTCTCTCTTGCTGTCTAATGGAAAATTAGTGTTTTATGACTTGTTGGAGTGCTTATTATATCTCAATTGACAGTCAGTGGTTAACATTGGGACTTGGAAATATAACAACACTCTTCCCCAAGGAAGTATTTGTCTGTCTCAGAGGGGTCAGATTAGTCTGAAGAACCAGATGTAATACCTTAGGCTATTTGAGGCACCAGCTCTGCTTTCAAATCCAGGCTGGTCCATCATGGTTAGAGTAATAATCCTTGTGTTTTCTGTCTGCATTATTCAGGAACTATGCTTCTGCTATTTTATTATTTTTTCAGTACTTTCCTCTCCCATAATTGTGGTCCTGCACCCCTCTGGTCTTCATGACAGTACTGACAGTGCATTGTTCTTCTTAAAATATCCCTTGTTTCAGGTCAAATTAGTCTCCTGACTTCCACTGGCTTCCCATTTCCCGGGTTACAATCAAGGATCAGAGCAGGAGTTGACTTAAGTGATTATCTGTGCTGTAATCTGTTATAGTTATTACAGTCATACAGAAGCTCTTAAATTAAGAAATGGTGAGCCTGGCTGCAGTCAGCATCCCTGAAATGGATTTGTGTATGGGAGCTTGGGAGCTGCTGGTTTCTAAGGGGCAATGGTTTATAGCTGTCCCTGTTGTTTTTCATCAATCTCAAAGTATTGAACTTTGGTGGCCAGTTGTTGTGGCTATACTTCATCATTGCCACATCAGCAGTTTAACTGAATGGCTTGTCCCCACTTGACCAGCTGTTTCAGGCTGCCTGTGTATTTAACTGAAGGCTTTTTCACAATGAAAACACGTTTTCTCACTTTTTTTCCTAATGGCTGCAAGGGTAGGAGAGCTAAAAGCCTGAGCTGTGCTTTGACGGCTTGCAATTTACCAATACTTGTACTCAAATGACAAATACACTGTAGACAGGCAAAAGAAAAAATAAAGATGATCTGTCTGTAAAGCTTATTTTGATTGGCAAAACTGTCACTGGCTGTGCAAAGCAAGGAGTTTTGTATGGGTATGAGTTGCTTTTGCACCATGGATTTTTGTAATATACCTGTGACATGTAAACAAATTGCCACCCTATCCAAGGTATTCAATATAAAAGGGAGTTGAAGAGTGGTGCCAGGACCAGGCCAATTTCTGAGCAAGGTCTCCTTAACCTACACAGTGTGGTTTAAAAATAAGAGGACATCCCTTGTAATAAA
Source organism: Pithys albifrons albifrons (assembly GCF_047495875.1). Taxonomy (NCBI): domain Eukaryota; kingdom Metazoa; phylum Chordata; class Aves; order Passeriformes; family Thamnophilidae; genus Pithys; species Pithys albifrons. The sequence continues at coordinate 20,174,361 of NC_092466.1, forward strand.
CTGTAAGCGCCAGTGTTATGGATAATGAGAAACGTATCTCATTACAGGCAGAATAAGCCATTTCTATAAACCTTTCTTTTTCTTCTCTGATTCCCCCAGCCATACTAGAGCAAAGCCCTTTTAGAGATATGATTGAGATTACCTAGCATACAACACCTCTAGCTCTCTGGTGTGGAGAGGAACATAGAGCCATGTGTGTGATAAGAAAGGCAGCCTTTTCAAAAAACAAACAGAACAGAGGCCAAATTCATATAATGCCATTGAAAATATAGGTAAATGCAGCAGTAATCTGACCCAAAAGCAGTTTTTTGGCTCTTACTTTAGTCTTTTGATCAAGAAACTGTGTATTCTGCAAACTCTCTATAATATTATGGTAAATGACAACTGGAAGAAATTTAGTGGTGGGAGCAGAGGTCCTTCTGTGACAGGATTTCCAAGATGCAGCAACTGTTGCAATATTTTAAGTCTCATTTCTGCAGCCTATTATGTTGATGTTGGGTAAGGTACATCAGGGACAAGGACGTTCCTTGGGTGGATACAGTTGGAAAGGGAATTCTGCATTCTCCTTTGCCATTAGATAGTCTTCCCCTAGCCCATGAAGAAGGATGTGAATCAGGCCCTTCAGTCACTTCTTCTTGATGCTTCAAAAACTGTTAATGGTTTTTGCAAATTTTGTCTCATCAGAAGACCTACATTTCTCATCCGAAATTCAGCAAAGAAATGTAAGGATTGTCCTGCCATGAAAAAAACCAAAGCAAACCAACTTTTTTTCCCTAACAGTAGAGGAGAATTATTTTGTTCTTCTAAGTTGTATTGCAGTTATATTGCTTACTGCTTGGTCTGTCCCTCTTTCCCCTTTTTGTTCTTCTGCCTTTTATTTAAAAGTTTTCACTTCTGCCGTGCTATGCCGTGTAGCAGCTGCTTTTGATTTGTGGAAGCACAAGGAGAAGCCTTGTCACATATCTGACTCCAGGGAAGATGTTAACATGCTTTTCACTGAATGGAAAAGAAAGGTGAACACAAATATATTTGAATGCAAACAGAGCATCTGCAATAACAAGAAGTGTAAAGTTAACAAGGAGGAAACATGAGCTCCTGATCAGCAGCAGGAAGAGAATCTGAGTATACTCCTAGTAATGTGAGCGTTTTTGCAGGTTGTCTTCTTTATCATTTGTAGATGAGAATCAGTTTTACCTGTCAGTGCTTTTTAGAGGTCATCTCTGACTTTCTGTCCCATTCTTTTTGACTGAGCTTTAGGAAGATTTAGTGTCCAAGGCCATAAAGGTCTGACTACAGAAGTGTACCTCCTAATTCCCCAGCCCTTGCTCACTGGTCATCTTTGTTCTTCTTCTTTGCCGTTGTTTGTAATACTAATGAAGTCAACTACCTTGTCTTTAAAATTGAGTGACACTTGCAGGATTTCTCTTTTGAGAGGGTTTCCTTATCTTGGTTTACTGTACACCTTGAGATTCAGCCCTGTCTGATGCAGATTCTTTCCATTAAATGAAAAGAAAATGTAGTTTGTAGGGGGTTTGTTTTAATATATATATGTACATGTATATATTTTAATGCATTTGACATAAATATGCCTCCAGCAAAACCTCCAGTTTTTACAACAGTACCTTTCCCTCTTAGTGCCCGTTGTTGGGTTGCTTTAGTCATCTTTGAGTTTTCTTGTATTGGGTTATAATATTTCTGAAACAATTCCGGCCTTTTGCCACATGTTGCAATCCTTAGCAGTACAATCCCTGCTCCTGAATTCTCTTCTTTCCTGAAAGCATCAGTTGAAGTTGGCACAGATTTCTAAATTACATCCGGGTAGGATGTTCCAGCCATGCTAGGCCTTCCAGCATTTGTAATTCTTGTATAAAAATGAGTTTAACTCAATATCTTTGAGGGAATAAAACCACTATTTCTCTAAGTATTTTCTAGAAGGGTAAATTGAACTGGAAGCCAAAAGTAATGCTCCGCCTTTGAGGAGTGTTAGCTAGCAGAGAAATAAAATCCTTCTGGATTTGAAAATTATTGCAGTCTTTTTTTCTAAAGCTTTCAGAAGTTCCCCTTTGTACCCAGGATTAGATCTTATGAAGATGGCTATATTTCTGTCCATTCTAGCTTCTTGATCTGAAAGTCACCCTCCTTTGTATAGCATCCCAAATTCAATTTCTTGCATTGAATTAAAAAGTATTTTCAAATTGTTGCGGTGATGGGGGAGGCTGCAGAGAAAGACAATATGGATATCAGCAGAAAGGCAGGAGAAAAGGGCTGTTCATGTGGGAACAGCAGCATCTAAGAAGACTCAAGGGTGATAAAAGGCAGAAGACAAAAATGCAGGTGTGACATGAGCTGAGATGGTGCTGGGGACAGTCCCAGTGTCTGCAGATGTAATTGATGTGGTCACTGTTTTGTTTGCTGTTCTGCTCACTTGCATCTCTCTGCTGCTGGAGCATACGAAGCAATGCTTACTTATAGGCAAAGTTTGTGTGGGCTTTGCTGGTTTTCACCCTGTCACTCTGGGAAGCAGCTCCTGTTTTTTAATCCCCATAAGCCTCTAGTCTTGCACCAAAACATGTCCCTCCTGAAATGTAATCCTCTTACTTTAGTTACACTGCTATGCTCCAGTTATGCCCATGTGCTTGGAAGCACAGGCAGGAGGGTTTCTGGGTATGCCAAGGGTTGGAAAACTTTAAATAGCCAAGTACCTAGATAAGGAGTCCCCACACAACTGTTGTCTAAAGTAGTATTTCCTAATCTTGCATCCCCAAATCCCAACACCTCTCAAAATCCCAAATCCTAACTTCTTTGGAAAAGCCTGTGGATTCCTTATGCTGTGGTGTCTCACCTGTAACAACAAAAACCAACCAAACAAAAAACAACAAAAAACCAAAACCAACAAAAAATTAAGCATCTTTAAACATTAATTAATTGTTTCTCTGACCCTCAGTTTACTTCCTCCATGCATGGGAATGAGAATGTTGTGGAGCATGTTCTGCAGTGCTCGTGGACCACCATGGTGAGAGAACTAAAGGTCATTATACAGCCAGGGATATGCAAGGACAATTTGGGATCACATTTACCAGTGGTGGCAACAGAACAATTTCATGGGTGGAGTGAATGAGATTGTTCTCCTGACTTGGAAGAGGCACTTCCTAAGGAATGATTGGCTAGGCCTTTGCCAAGTGGTAGGCACTGGGAGGCAGCTCTTAAAGCAGGTACAAAAGTCTGATACTCCATGTGAAAATCAATGCCCTGATGAGATCCAGCTTGTAGATTTACATTCTACAATGAAGAAGAATGGAAGGGAGAGCTGTCGATCATGTTCTTGCTTTGGTGTGGCTTCATGGTAGGTGAAACTCGTCCGGTGCAAACTACACACACTATTCAGCTGTAACAGGACACAGCTGCTGGCTGTGACACAAAACAGCACTGCATACAAGAGCAGTACAAGCAGAGGTGGATTTCACTCAGGGCTGCTTAATTTCCATGTGCCTTAGGTTTCTTCTCTGCCAAGTGACAGCCACATTCAGGATACTGATGTCAAACTCCAGGCGTGTGTTTTCCAAGAGGCTGTAAATTGCAAACTGGCCTCATCGTGTCTCTCTACAGGTATCATCTTGTTCAGCTCTTATTTTGGGCTGTTCGCTAGTGTTGTTCAGCACTGAACAACTTCAGTATTTCACTTTGGAGGGAATACTGGTTTGGAGGAATGCTGCTATACAGGAAGCACATGCATTGTGCACCAAAGTTTCAATCCTGCAGTACCACCTAATTTTCTGTGACAATTTGGGTGTTACCTAAATGTGTACTTGTATTAAGAGAGGTTCTTCCAATTTTACATCCTTCTTTTGTTGTCATCCATTCTGTCTTTGGGGTACTAGTAGCAGATGGCATTAAGGAACCTCTCAAGAAAAGTGTTAGGTTTTTCTCTGTGTGTGTGTAGAGATGTGGCCACTTTTCCCTTTGAACTTTTGCTTTTGTTATTTACCTCTCTGCTGTGCTGATTTGTTGTTAGCTGCAGGATAAGACTGCCTATTTCACTACTTTGAAATTCTGGAGCTTTGAGTTTTAAGTGATTGGAAGAGGTTTGTCCAGCTGCTGTTTGGTAGAGTTGGGATATTTTCTTCCCTGCCACACATTGAACAATAGTTTGCAAGGGAAGGCTACAGGAAGTATGTCCAAGGATCCACAGATCTGATACTTAAATCTCTCCATCTCCCTCTTTTGAGAATTATTAAAAATTGACCTGGAAGATGAATAGGAAGCTGTCGTAAGTACAGGGTGAACGGTTTCTTTTGATCAGTTGTGTTTATCCTTTCCTAGCACCCTTTGGATTGGTTCCCATTGTTCATGATGCTTGCTTATTTGCTGGAATCGCTGCTCACCAGCCTCAGGTCTTGCCTTACCTAAGGAATTATTTAATCCCATTGATGAATTTCCTCCTGGATGTCTGTGGAAACACAGTGGCATTTGTGACTTTCTTGAAGCAAAGCATTTATGTATGGAATGGTGACAGGGAAGCAAAGGGTTAAAATGCAAAAGACATGTAAACCATATCTAACCCTTAGATTTCCCTGGCAAATTTGATCAGTCTCTGTCATCTTTGGTAAATGTCTGTATTGAAACTCAAAACAATGAACTCTGAATATGGACCACTGTGTTCTGGTTTGAGTCTTCATGCTTTTATGTCTCTGTGTTTCAGAGCACAGTCCAGTTGTTCATGCAGGTTGCATCCTCATCCCGTGGTACTGTTTCATCAGTCCCACTGTCTGCACTGCAAGATGCAGCTCAGCAGCGTCTAATCCTTCCCCCTCTACTCCCGCCTTTCCCCAGAGTGCTTATCATGCCAAATCATCTGTTTCATCTTTTAGAGAATCCTTTGCACATTATCTGATTTTTTTTCTGGATGCTTTCCCAAGGGCCTTTTTAAAACTAAAGTCTCAGGGAGAATTTTGACATTTTGTCATGTCCAGATAAGCACTATTGCTTGCCTAGGGTTTGGCTTTTAAGAAAAATGGATTTCCAAAGCAGTAGTTACTTTTCTTCACTCTCCAGGAAAATACTTCCATGGTCATTTCAAACTGGAAGTATAGTACTTACGTTTAGGGGTAATTTTATCTTTTGTATTTTCAAAAGTAAGAGGAATCAGAAATAGTTTTGGAGAAGGGAGTGTATGCACTGGAAAGTTTTGGTTCTGGATCAGAACCATGGTGTAAAGCCATGTGGTTGGTGTGATGCTCCAGGTGCAAATGCTTATAATCTGAGGATCCTACTCCCTGACTGAATCTTCTTTACTGGATTTTAGAGCCAGTAATGAAGACCCTCTTTTATGGCTTCAGCTTTTCACTCAATTACAGGTGTAAAGCCTAAGAGAAAACAATCCCCCCAGAGGTCTGACTGTAAATATTTTCAGGAGGTATACAGAAATGCTTTAATTATTTATTGGTTCTTTGTTGTATTGTGAAACACAAAATTATGTATTTTAATAATATCTATTGTCCTCTAAAACAGCTGCAGATTTCACAGATATCCAATCTGATTTCTGCAGATAATGACTGTGTAGAGCAGTGACCATAGAAAAGATTGACACTGAGCTTTTAAAATCTAGCTTTGGTGGGGGTCAATTTAAAAGCAATTTGAGAAAACTCAAATTATATAAGCAAATACACTTTTCCTAAAAACTTTGATGCAATTTCCTATGACAAAAAACACCCTCACTCAAAGCTTTAGGGAATGGAGAGCGGGGGATTTACTGTGAATATGAGACTTACTTTATAACCCTTTACCCTTGGGAAAGAAACTTTACAAAATGCTAAGTCAGCGCATGTGCAGCAATGCAGCTCTGTCCCCAGTAGGTCAGCCAGCACACTTCACAGCTGCAGTTCATTTTCTTTTTCACAGGAATAAATGAGTGAGGCAGAGGAACCCAGAGAAGTGAATTGCTTAATACTACTTGCATAATATCAGTACTTTGGAGCAGATGCATGTGTGTTTCTATAAAAAAACCTACCAGGATTTTAGTGGAACTGGAGCATGAGAGTTGCAGAAAGAGAATGAGTAAATGTCTTCAGTTAAGTGGAAAACCTTCTATTCCAAAAGGCTAATGGCCCCAAGATTTTATTTTAGCAGAACACGCAGGCGTTCCTGGGACTGCGGTGGTAAATTTAGTTCTTAGGCAGCTGCTGCTGTTCACTCATTCAGACACAAAAACCTCGGCCCTCCTTATTAGACTGTGTGTGCTGATGTTTCCCAACTGGATGAAGAGCCATGCTCTTCTGGAAGGCTTCTTCTCTTCACCTCTTAGGTTTTATTAGTCTCCCATATGATTGTCTCAGACAATCTTCCACTGCCTTTTAGGTCTTTAGGTTTTCAGTGGTGGAAATGAGGCTGGCCACACAGAGCATCCCCTTATCAGCTAAGTCATCCCTGCTTAAGTTTTCCAGCACAACGTCATTGGCTTTGGTGTAGCTCCATCTAAGCATTGCACAGAGGTTCTCCAGGATGTGTTCCTGCTTCTCCCAGCTGAACGTGGAAGTATATGTAGCTTTCCATGCACAAAGGCAAACACATGTTTTTTCACCTGACTTTTAATGCAATTTTTTCATCTCTGCTTCTCATGCTTTAAGGTAAATCTGTATTTTTAAAACTACTTTAGGTCCTGATCTGCTAAAGTATACCTACTACCAGTTATAGTTACTGAAATACTTTTCAGATCAGGACGTTGCTAGTGGCTTGGACAGAGTTTTTGAGCCAGCAGTGTGCTCAGGTGGCCCAGAAGGCATCCTGGCCTGTGTCAGGAAAAAGTATGGCCATCAGGACCAGGGCAGTGGTTCTTCCCCTGTGCTCTGCACTGGTGAGGCCACACCTCAAGTGCTGCATTCTGTTTTGGCCCCCTTGCTTTGAAAAGGACAGCATGTCCTGAGAAGGGCAGTGACGCTGGTGAAGGGTCTGGAGCACATGTCTTATGAGGAGCAGCTGGGGGAACCTGGATTGTTCAGGCTGGAGAAGAGGAGCCTCAGGGGTGACCGTCTCACTCTGTGCAACTACTTGAAAGGAGGTTGTAGCCAGATGGGGGTCAGTCTCTTCTCCCAGGCAGCCACCAATAGGACAAGAGGACATGGTCTTAAGCTGTGCCAGGGGAGGTTTAGGTTGAGCATTAGAAAGAAATTTTTCACAGAAAGGATGATTAGATACTGGAATGGACTGCCCAGGGAGGTGGTGGAGTCACTGTTCTTGAAGGCATTTAAGGAAAGACTGGACATGGCACTTAGTGCCATGGTCTAGTTGACATGGAGGTGTTCGGGGATAGGTTGGACTCCATTTTAGGGCTCTTTTCCAACATAATTGCTTCTGTGATTCCTGAGATCACAGGCATTTCTTTTTGGTTTTGGTTGGACCAGGACCACTGTGTTCTCATGGAGCACTATTTTATTGCTTTCTCTAGGAAATAATTCATCTAATTGTATGTGCCTTAGCCTGCAATAGCTGGTTTGAGTCACCTGCTTCCTGGTGTTCTGAAGGTATGGTACATGACTGTAAAGTCTTGATACTTAGCCGTGTGTCTTTTTTTTTAATCTTATTTACTTTGTTTTAATAATTTGTTACTTCAGGTGCCTTCATATAGACCGTTCCATGATTCTATGACTTGTCTGATTGTTGATCACCCCATCTGTCTGTTGCTGAACTCTTTGCATTTCTGCAGCATCTCTTACTAAACAGAGCTTGAGCTTCTGAGCCAAATGATGTTAGTGGAGGTTAAGTCCAAAACTCAGGATTTAACATCTATTTGACCATACGCACGAGTTTTTGACCTGCCATTGTTTTTTATGTTATTTCAGCATTTGTTTCCATCTGTTCCTTCTCTTTGTTGGCATTTTGTTTGCTCTGTTGACGGCTGCTACATGTTGTAGATTCTTTTTCAAGAATCATTGCTGCTGAATACAGAAATAAAAAAAGACATCTATGACAGAATGAGACTCCCCATTTTGCTTTCAGTGCCATTGTGAAAGACTTTTCTCTTATTTTAAATGGCCACACCATCTGTTTTTTCTTCAATAGCTTCTTTAAGTAAAAAAGTTGAAATGACCTTCCTAAACAAGCATAAATAGCCTTCAGGATTTTGTTTCCATCCTGTTGGTCTCCTGTGTTGAACTTACCTTCTCTCAAAGTACGAAAATTATCAAAAACACAATGAATCTAAACATTCTGAGCACTCTTCTTCCACCAAAAGATTTCTTTAATCCAAGTTCATTTGTAAGCATAAGCCTTTGTGACAGACACAGTGAAGAAGGTGGGAACGTGATGTACACATATATCAATGATCAGCATTGGTAAACTGGATAATATCTGCTCTTAGAGATGGATTTATGTGGTGGTAACTGACTTGCAGACAGGTGCCAAATTCGTACTGTACTCCTACATCAGGGACCCACTAAATGAGTGATACACAGGAAAGACTAATGCAGCTTCTGTCCTTTTTCTACATTTTCACGTTTCTTCTCTTGATATCTGTGATGTAGAGTGCTTTGCTGTACTTTCTCTGTTCCTGCTGTATGGTTGGAAGGTAACCAGAACAAGCAGGATTTTCTCCTATGAGTAACAGATTCAAAACATCTTCTGGGCCAAAGTATCTGCTTGTGACTGAAGAAAGCAGTATTTCTCAGCATACCCTTTGTTTGCTGGTTTCTGCAGCTTGTTTTATCTGTGGCTCTTGGGAACCTGCGCTCTTAAGTACCTTTACCGTTACTGAATATGTTGACATTTCAAGTGCAGCACCCCAAATGTGGAAATGAAGTTAATGAATACAGCTCTTTAGGCTAAAAAAAGAAATACATTTAGAGTTTATTAAGAGCTTCTAGCACTGTGCAAATTATGGAATTTCTTGGTCAGTGAGAATTGGCAGTCTTGAGTCTCTGTTGTTCACACAGAACTCTTGAGCAAATGGAATGGGCCTGACAGACAGACAGACGTGTGAGACATCATCCCTTGGCTGCTTTGGCTCTGAATTTTGCAGGAAGCCTGGAGAGACACAATGACAAAAAACGCCCTGGCTGGGCCGCCCCGCAGGAGGGAGTGGTTAGCAATGGCATAGAAGGCTGGGGATGTAGCCAGGTGTTTCAAAGCACTGCCTTACCAGGTTCTTGCCGTGCACTGGTACATGCCCCGTGTCCCAGGAGCAGGTGCTAGAACATGACCTGCTCCTGCAGCAAGCGACTGCACCTGCAGAGTCCTGCAGACAGCGAGAAAGGCCAGCTCTTCACAGAGGTCTCCTAGGCTGCAGGCTTCCTCTGTCTGCTGGCAGCTTGAGAAATTACAAATTGCCGGTTGCCTGGAGCGTTTTTTGATCTATGAATGTTTAAAACAGTCAATTGTTTTGGCATATTGATATGTTTAGTGTGCCATGAGAATTCCAGCAGTTGCATTAATTGCAATTACTTCACAAATTTCTTTTAATGTGTTTATAATTGCAGACTTCCTCAGTGTTTGTCTCTTTCTGCTGTTAAATACCCAAAATTGTTTGAAATGGCATTTTACTGTAAGCGTAATGCATACTGCTTCCATTATCAAGAAAGGTGTATATTTTTGGATCATGTCTTTTGTAGTTGAAATAATTTGTTCCCTGAGAGAAGGATTCGTTTTCATGTGTTGCATCACATAAAGGTGTGCATCCATTTTAGGCAGGTTGTCTGGCAACAGCAATATAAGAACATCCGTAAAATGCATTGGGTGCCAAACTTTGCAGTCTACTTTCTTTGTTAGAAATGGGGGACATGGCATGTGAATGTAGAAGTGTGCACATGAATATAATTTTAGTGAAGTGTAACCAGACTAATGGCCTGGTACAGAAATAAAAATCTGGTCTTCCAGGTAAAGCAGCCTCAGCCTTAGGTCATCAAGTGGAAAGCTTTATATCATCTTTTAGCTCAAAAAGCTAAAGAAGGAATATGGAGATCATATGTCCGTTTTTAAAATGGCAGCTGGGGATGCAGGTTTATCCACAATCAGATGCAAATTGTTCAGTCTTTGGAAGTAAAGCAAAGCAGTTCAAAAAGCAGAAAAATGGTGTGTTGCATAAAGTCTGTAGAACAAAGCCATGGAGAAAAGGGCCTTCTTGAAGAGAATGCTCTCTTTACCTTATGCAGTGTATGTCTGGACTCAATAATGGATCCAATCGTTGTATCTCATGTAGTCCTAGGACCCAACAGGCAAGGCTGAGCACAGAGCAATGCACAATGAGTAAGGACCTATACACAGGTGGACCATACCGGGAACATGTAGGGACCTGCGTGCCTGTGAAGTTTGTGTAGTACCAGGCACATCCATGCAAGTTCTCAGAACTGTTCACAAGGCAAGCTGGAGATGGAGTGCATTGTGTTTCTGAGCACACAGTGGCGCAGACTTAGGCAAGAGCATCTTATTTAACTTCAACGTTCTGCTGTGCTGTTTGCCTTGTTCTTTGAATTTCCTCTCAGTTACATTTCTTGTTTGTGATCTGTTAGCCTCCCTGACTTGCCTCCCCAACTCCCCAAGGGCCTGGCCTGTTCTTTGCATTCTGTAGTTCCTTGAGCTTTACCATTGGAGGCAATTCGATCTTGTCTTTACGTTTTGTTGGTCCGTCTTTTTGTTAAAACCATATGATCTCATGATTTTACTTCTGTTGCTGATATTTTCTGGCACAGCTGTAAGTTCAGCACCTGGAATAAAGCTTGTTAATGTTCCTGTTTTACTTTCAGCCTTATTTTTTGCCTTCAGGTTGTTTTTATGAGTTTGTCTCCCACTATATGAAGTGACTTGATGTGAACATGAATAAACAAGTTAGAGAGCTGTCTGAGTAATCCACAGTGAATTTGCTACAGATTTTCCACTGTGATAGGTCTGAAACCTTATATGGGCTTTCTGCACTTATTCATGGATTGCTGGTCCCAAAGAATCAAGTGGGATTATCCCAGAATAGAACATACTGGACTAAATGAAAGGGGCATGGTTTGGATTCCTATTTCAGTATTTATACTGTGTCTTCAGAAAGGCTAAAAAGGAAATAGGTGGTGTGATTTCCATCACCCCCTTGGTTTCAATTGTCCAGGAATAAATACTGCACAAGAGCAGAGATGCCATTAGCATTCTTCGATTAGATGGCATTATTCTTCCTTTCCTTGCTCTTCTAGCTGCATGCAAAAGTCATTGATGAACCTTGATTGAATATTGATTGCTCTTCCACAATGACCTGGTGACTGCTAAAGAAATGAAGGACATATTCAGTTGACACGATGCAAAATACCAATTCCTAAACAAGTCATTAAATGTCGAGTTCTGTCACTCACAAGATCTGGTGCTGACAAAGCTTTTGTGATTTAACAATCCATTGGTTTTGACAAATGAAGGAAATAATTTCAAAGTGTTCTCCCACTTCTTTCCTCTCATTCTATCCACTTCAGACAATTAAATACACTTGCTAATATTGTCAGGAACAACTCCTCTCCCCAGACTAAAAGTGTACATTCTTTTTAATATCTACTGTTCAGGTATAGGGTTGCAGTGCAAGATTTGCAGAAATTCTGTGAAGAAGTTGTTAGGAAATTTGACACAGTGATGAAACCTGAAGCAGCATATGGGTGTGGACAACTGCATGTTGGTAGAACGATGCATTCATGCTCAGGTTAGGATTGGATGGAAAAACTGAGCTTCATGTCTGACTTGCTGCTTTGTCATGTAAGGATCATTCAGCTACTCAGTTCTTCAGCACCTCACCATTTCAAGCAATGCCATTCTGTATCCCATTCAGTAGTTTTCATCAGATCAAAGAGTGATAATTGCTGTATGAATGGGAGCATTTATTACTTAATCATTCTCTCCTGCAAAGTTTGTTATTAAGGAAAGCAGCTTTTCACCCAGAAGACTGTTGAAATAAAGCCCGTGACACTCACTGATAACAGTAGGAGATTTTGTTATAGATACCAGTCTCATGCTTAATCTGTCATTGTAAAATGAAATTGTAATGCACAAAATGAGATTAAAACGCTTTTCAGAGTCCACCTAGAAAACCACAAGTCTGCAGGGCTCTAGCTAGTCAGACCTGGCTTGTTTAACTGTTTCTCTTCTTGGGCTGAGACATTAGTACTTGCCTTTGAAGGATCTGTGTCTGGGGTATTGCAGTAACACCATACTAAAAACAAGGTGTCTGCGCTTTGTTAGTGAGATTTCGGTTGAACTATCAGTAGATGACTCTCTTAACCCATGTTTTCATGCAAGATAACATAACATGAAAGTTTTATTGCAAAATGAAGAATATAGTGCCCTATCAGGTCACTGGTGTGTTCAAGAATTAAGACTTCAGGAAGCTGGTGTCTTGAGGGCAGAGGAGGATTGTCCTCTGGTGCCCTCTGTCCTCTTTTCCCAAATGGAAAGAGAATAAAAGTCATCATTGGGTTGTGGCTTGCAGTTTGTTCTGTAGGTCTGTAAGCAGAGGTGAAGATGGGCTTAGCATTAACCATATTTAGGACTAAACCCAGGTAGTCAGTGATTCAGCCAGATGGCGGCTGAGCAAGCTATGAAACTGCTTCCTCTATTGTCCTTTACTTACCTGCCTTAATGACTGTAAACCAAAGTGTTGGAAACACAAAACCAGATTATTCTACTGATGTATTTTTTACCTTCCATCCTGGCAAGGACATGTATGTTGTCATTCTTTAGGGTGCCCACTTGCTGAGGCTGCATTGTCTACAGCTAAGTTTGGAGAAAGAACAGTATGATACATTGGTGCTGTAAGTGCTCAAGAGCAGCTGTGGCTACTCTGGCTCAGGTGGTAGGAACTGGTGTGTTGAGGCTTACAAACTGGGTTTGGCTGTGTGAGTTATGTAGCTGTTGAGCTTAGTGGAAAATGAGTATGTTATAGTAGGGAAACAAGGGTAAAATAATTTGAAGTGCTGAATGTATGGAAGACTGAGGTAAAAGGAAGGACAGAAGGGAAGTTACCAGCTTCTAGGTCTCTGAACTGAAAAGGGAAAGGTGTCATGCAAGAGTAACCAAGAAATGGTGGCTGAAGGGAAAATGAGCCAGCAAGATGGAGAAGGAAAGCTGAAGAGCCCTGCAGTGAGAGCTCTGTGAGCTGAAACAACTGCAGAATGAAGGAGGCAGCTCTGTCACTCAGTTCTGGCAATTGCAAGTAAGTCATCCAAAGGTAAGAATGTTATTTCACTGTAGGAATGGGTAGCAATTTTCTGTTTTTCATTCACTTCCCTAGAGCCAGGCTCTGATGAGGACTTCAGAGCAGCAACTGGCAGTGAAAGGATATGGGCAAGTGACAAGTTGCGTTTGTAATTTTTTCCTACCTAGGTGGGGTTTTTTATTGTTTTTGGCTTTCGGTTTATTTAGTGCTCGCCAATCCCTAGTTGAGTAGGATGACTCTGAAGGGCAAGATTCCCATTATCCCATGTAGAAAGGCTGAACTGCCAAATAGAGTGACACTTGCTTTAACTGGTGATAATTGTATGGTTCGTGCTGGCAGATGTTGCATTTGTCTTGACCTCTTATTCAAGTGCAAAGACAAATGCTTTTGCACAAGGGAAGGAGAGCTTTTTGGAGCTGTAATGAGCAGACTAGAGTATTACTGTGCAGTGGGAACATACAAGAAATACTCTCTGAAGATTTTTATTTGTTGGATAGTGATAGTATCATAATAGAAGCTTAGCCTTGCCACTCCCATGTCAGTGCTAATTTTTGAATAATTGATAAAAGATTCCAGGATGTAGTTACTGGTGATGGATATAGTGTGAAAAGGAAGCTTTTGTTTCTTTGCCTTTAAAACAATTTTTACCTGTTTACTGTTTCTTTTCCTCACTTAGTATTTGTGCCTGCTCCTAAAATCTACCTGTTCCAGGAGCTTCTTCCATGGCTTTACAGCTCTTTTCTATCTTAATGACTGAAAAACATACAGCATCTTAACGTATTGCAGCATGGGAAACCCCAGCAAGTGCTGGCTCCATTTAATGGCTTCCACAGTGCTTTGTCCTGAAGGGCAGATGTTTATTTTTTATTTGTGGAAGAGAATTAAACAGCACAGCTAGACTTCATCAATTGTATTACTTAGAGGTGTTTATGTTGCTGTTTAATGATTTAAAAATAAATAAATAAAATTTTTTGGTCCTTTGCAGAAGCTTGCAAGAACACACAGTACGTTCCTTCAGCAGGAGTGCTGCTCAAGTGGTCACGGTGAACTGGAAATTGCTGTTGCACAGCAAAACTCAGTTGTTTTTCAGCGCAACACATTTCGAAGTCTATGTGTATGCAAGCTATGAGACATATCAAAAACTCTGCCTGTTTAGATGACAGGCTAAGACAGGGTCAGTTGGTGTCCAAGGGCTGATGCAGTTTTATCTGGGTAATGGGGCTGTTTGGTAGTTGACAGGTCAACCAGACTAAAAAAATTGCATATAATTTCCAAGCCTGTGTTGGATCTGGTAGTGGCCATTGGAGCTGTTGTCATACCTTGAAAATACGGCTGAGTTGGTGCTTTTCCTCTGTGTTGGGGTAAGTAGCTCTTACAGAGTACAGATTTTGGCTGACTTGGGCTAAGACTACTGAATTTTCTGTTGCTGTTATATGGATGTACCAGGTTTGTGTGATAAAGAAACAGATTTTAAAAAGCACTTAGATGCCTAGGAGTCTATTAGGAATATCACAGATACCTAAATATGTGTGTGCATGCACTCCATAGCCCTTAAGGGAATATTTTTGAACACTGCTTTTTTGTTTTAGAATGGTCACACTTTCAATTAAAAAACCCAACTGTTTGCAGTCATCTCTTGACTGAAATCTCCAATAGGTATCTTTCCAACTGTAGATGAAGATAATATACATACCTGTCTCTTAGAGGCTCCTGGCATCCATCAGATAAAATCAGTTCTGAGTGCAGAGGTAGAAAGACTAATTTCTATGGCAGCAGCTAAAAGTCTGTTTGCTCTGCATCATCTACCATGTGCAGATACAGGTCTTGTCCTCCTGCCTGTTCATGCTTATTGAATTTTAGCACATCCTTTTCAACACAGGTACCTGTGTAAGTTCAGTTGCAGTCCCTTGCAGGCATCTTCTTTAGCTAGACAGCAGTATTTGGGGGCCATTGAGTTAATGTGAAGGAACTTCTGCTCTGTTTAATTTTGTCCTTAGGAAATTCACTCAGAAGTCTTTGACACCTTAGGCTGGATTTGAGACTGTCACCTGTGTGGAGTTGTACATGTTGCTTCAGGGAGGCTTCTTGCCCACGAGTCCTGCTCTTCACTATCATTTTCCTTTGTCCCACGTAGTCTTGCACTGTTTACCTCCCACACATCCCTACAAGGCCAAGCACAGCCTTCTTCCCCCACGTCTGACACAAATGCAGTGACAAGGGCTTGCCAGCTTGTGTAGGTCTCTTTTCGTCATAGCTTGAGGACATGTTCCTGCCCCCTTTTTCCTTTCTCCTGTCTTCTGTAGCTTCAATGAACTTTTTTTCTGTTGCTATAGTTACCCTGCCTTTGATGAAATCAGCTAGGTCTTTCCCTTATGGATTGGAGCAAATTCTGCTATATGGGTTCTGGCAGTAGTCCCATCCAACATTAGCCTTCACATAAGCATTATGTCCATGTTTTGGCGGGGCTTTATGTGTTCATTTCGGTTCCAGGAATACTGTTATCTATGTAACAAAAGCTCTTAGTCATGTTGAAAGCAAACTGAGCCTTTTGGGATACAAATCTGGCATTCAGATTTGGGCCACAACTATTCCAGATCCTTGCTGATTTTCATTTTGGCCATCAATCAAACCTGGCATGTGGTGTTCCCTGGTCTCTTTTCCTTGTTCTTTTGAAACATTATTTTACTCTCTTCTGAATACTCAGTCTCCTACATACAGAGGATTTCAGAACATTGTATTTGCTTCCTCATGTTTTTAGGGAAGGAAATGCAATGCTTATCTGTCAGCTGACGCAGCGCCCTGGACTGTGTTGAGAGGCAACTTGGTACTTTAAGGAAGGAACACCCTGTTTTTGTAAGCACATGCTGAAGTTTTATGCTTTGCCTTCTCTTTTCTCATGACAACTTTGAAGTTGCTCTGAGGATGCGCTGTAGGAAGAAGTATTTGGGAGCACAGGGATCTCAAATGGGTCTGAGCATCAGAGTACCCAGCCAGGCTGACTTCATGGGGGCTTTGTTCATTGAAGGGTCACTAGAATTGTCGCAAACCATAGGCAGGAGGTCTGAGACCAGTGTGTTACCAAAGCTGATCTAGCAATAACAGCAGTTGACTGTTTGGTGGGGAATTTTTTCTGTCTCTATTCGTTATATATGCAGGACTTCTGATGTCAAGCTCTGTCTGATCTGTAAGTGCCAAGAAAAACTGGAAGAGGGTGCTCTCAGTAAAAGTGTTTCTGTTAGGTTAAATTCTTTTCAGGAATAAAAGTGAAGAGTTTGTTTCTTAAAATCCATGACAAAAAGATGCACTTGTAGAAACTCTTGCCAAGGATAGAGCCCATAGGAGGAAGTAGTAAATTTGCCCTTTTTCCAGAGGGTTTAAATCTCAAACCAATTGCATTCCAGCTTACAAACTTAGAGGAATGTAAGTACTGATCTGTAATCACATGTTATGACTTGCACTGTTTGTAATATTCTTTCAGGAAAAAAATATTTTTTGTTGCATTTTATTCAGGAAAGTTTTTGCAGAGCAAGTTCTAGGCATTTCCCAGTGGAACAATTGTGTCCGCTTGCCCTTACAGTAAAGTGATGTTCAGAAACTGAGTATCCTTCAAGAATGAAATATCTTGGTGAAACCTACAGTTTATTTTCACAGGAGAAGAGGTTGTCATGCTTATCAGTCAGAGTCTGCATGTTGAAAAGTGAGTAACAGGTACAGTCATCACTGATTTCAGTTTTGGGAATTGCAGCTTCTGTGTTTCTATTTTGTATATTTCCAGTTTAATTCTGAGTTCTGTAGTAGATAGGAAGTTCCTCAATAATTCTGCTTTGTCTCCTGAAGTGACATGCATGTGGTTATTCACAATTTTTTCCAGTCAACAGTGGTACTTTTGGGTATTTTTAACAAGAGCTTTCCATTTTGGTGGTTGGATTTTTGCCATTAAGTGTAGGTGAAGTAGGTCTTCATGATACTGAGAAATGTCATTTCCAAAATAGATGCCATCTGAGTAAAGGGCCTTACTGTATTCACAGAGAGAAGAAATAATTGTTTTAGTATTTCTCAGTTTGTATTTGTCTTGCCTTGTGATCTTCTGCAAGGTGATATCTTGTTAAGCAAACAAAGCAATTTAGTCATTATCATAAATCAGGCTGATGTCAATAGAAGCAACATCCTTAAAAGCCACAGCTGTAGGAATTTCTACATGGAATTTGGTTTCTAATCCTGGGTTTAAAATACTTTCTTAACTGTGACTTGTTGCTGCAGTGATCCTGTTCTTCTTCTTTCAGAATGAGAAGGCTTTGGGGCATTCCGTGAGCCGCTCTAGTAACATCTCAAAGGTATGTTCCTTGGCATAACTCAGGCATTGATAAACCTGGGGATACTGGGATTTCTTCCATTTCAAAACTGGGGTGATACATGTGACAATGTGACCAGTAAAAAATACTTTTATGCCTGTCTGTCATTGATAGTGACTCCTGAAACATTAGAACTCTGGTGTTTTGCAGACTCTCTTTACAGGTCAGACGAAGTGAAAGCTATAGTAGGTTTTCTCTTTCACAGTGTCAGCCTCCTTAGCTTGGTAGGAGCAAGATAGATGACAGATACCTGAGATCTTATCTTAGAGGGAAAATGGCTCCAAAACCATTGCTCAAGTATGTTGCTTTATAAGATAAACTTACATAAGGTATGTATAGCTGTGCATCCCATAACATGTATAGGATATGTGGGGATTAAATATTATTTTAATGTTACTTCAACACTGAAGTATTTTTAGTGCCATGAAATTATTATCAGGGCATGACTATCTAAGTATTTTTAAATGTTTGCTTTTACAGACCCTGATAGTGTAAGAGAGGATGCTCCACCTTTTCTAGTTACACTTCAGTATAACAAATCAAACCCACAATTTCTTTGTTATGCCATTAGGAAAAAAGTACCTTCTGTCCAAGATAATTATTGCAAGACATACTCTACTCCTACTTCTGCATTGCAAATAAGATTTTTAATTAGCTGTAAGCCTGACAACTTTTTTTTTAAACAAGCAGAATTGCTTAAAGCATTCATGCAAGCAAGGCTGTGCTGGTTGACCAGTATTTTTCATGGCATGCATAAGCTTTAGCCCTTCATTGCCAGAGTTTTATATTGCTGATGGTAGTGACTTTTAATGAAATAATTGAGTCATTATGGCTGTGACAAACTCAAGTCCTCTTTTTCTATTCTGGGTACTTCTGAATCTAGGGAGCCATTCATGACTGTCTCCAGCAGAAGAAACATTGTCTGCACTAAATTTATGGTTTATACGAGCACAGACAAATTTACCTTCAGAGTCAAAAGACAGGATTACTGGGTGTCCTAAATAATGAGCAGGGCAACTGTCCAGTGCACAAAGTATTGACCAAGCTAAAGGTGGTGTTATCATGTTCTCATGCAGAACTGTGTTTTTCATTTGGCATGAGAAAATGTGCATTCACATAAAGGGTTTTGAAATAAATACTGTGTGAGTATAACTTCTCATATGAGCTTTTCTAAAATGGGACTATGCCTGTTCCTTCTTACTCTGGCTCTTATCTTCTTAGGGATCCTTAATTGGATTTTCAAGTTTTGTTCAGCAGAGATAGTAGTTTTGGCATTCAGTGTCATCGTACTTTTCCCAGAGTGTCTGAAATCAGCACAAGCCTTTTGGTAGCAGCAGTTTGGTACCCATATGAATCTGCACAGTTCGTTCTTAATTCATCAAGGACTGGTAGTGTGGCAGTGCAGTGGGAAGGACCTTGCACTCTGGCAAAGCTCTCTCTGGGAGTGCTGGCAAGTGAGACATCAGTATTTACATTCATCTTGAAGCACTGCAACATTCAGCATGATTGCTGGGTGTTGCAAAAGCTGAAGTTTTCCAGGGGATCAAAAGTCAGCTTTGCCAGTTTAATGGGGGAGACTTCGGTTGCAAAATGAGCTTCCCAGAGGTGTTGATGTTCTTACTGCTCCTCTGTTGTCTCTGTGTCTGATCCATTCCATGCACCTGCTCCACTCTGGAGATAAGTTTGAACAAGGGCAGAGAGTGGAAGTCCTGTCAGTGAAATCCACCCCCTGATTTGCCTTCTACGACTGAACACGGCCTTGTGCATCCAGGCAGTTCGGTACTAAGCTGCAAAAATTATTTTGTGGTCTACAGGTGGTTTGGCTGTTGCAAGCAATTTGTATGACAAATCAGGAAGGATTATAGTAGTGGGATGCTGAATGGAAGGTTAAGTACGTGGGAAATTTTTCTTCAGTTATGAGGTTTAATAGAAAAGTGCCTTTTGTTTATAGTTTAGAGCAGTGTAACAACCTGGCCAGTGCCAGATTGAATACATGTGCCTGCATAGCCCTTTCTGAAATCCACAGAATTTGTTGATACTACACTGTTTTAAGAGGAGCTTTTTAACCAAAATTGAGTTAAATCAATTACATGTTGCATATCCTGATACATAGATGTGCTTGTGTGTCTGTGTACAGAAATTATGGTAATGCTTTCTGCAAATGATTGTTTCAGCCATTGTTTTTCCACCTAAATCTAGCTTACAGCACAGCAAAGCTGCTACAAATGCTTGGCACTGACACTTGATTCAAAGCTTTTCTGGTACTGATATGTCATTAGGAACCTGCTGTGATTATTACTGTGTATCTTTCCACTGCTCGCAGTTCCACAGTGCAAGCTGAGTGGAAAGGATTGAGTCAGAACTCAGCCTTTAGCCAAAAGAGGATGCATTGTTACTCGATGTGACCAAGGAAAGCAATGCCTAAGGCTAAAGTGATCAAGGAGTGAGGCGGACAGATGGTGTCACTGAAAATGAAATCAGCTGGTAGAGGTAGCAGGACCTCTCCAAATATAGACTCCCAGTGTCTGGGCCAGGTGGAGCTGTCCCTCAGGAGAAAGGAGCAAAAAGGCAGCTCTCCAAGAGGCAGATGCTAGGAGAGGCAGAAGAGATGCTAGTACATGTGGCTAGGCCAAGAACAAGCAATCACCTGGATACTTAGATAGGGATGGAGACCAGAAACAGCAGAAGAAGGAGCAGGGAGTAAGATGCAGGAGGATTATGATGTGGTGCCATTAGGTTTTGTGCACTATGTTGCACGCTGGGGGATGTGGCGTTCCTCCAGGTGCTTATTTGCTTTTTTTGGTGTATATATTTCAAGCACTCCTTTTAAATCTGCTCCACGTGAAATGTTTGAATTTCTGGAATCTTTTATGTTTGTTTTGAAATAAAAAAAATATTGTCGAAGGCAGCTTAAATTGATTTAGTCAGGGGACTTAAACACTACCCAATTCCCAACTTGCCCTGTTCAAGCAGAGTGATGCTGATTGAAAGAGCCCCGAACTGGCACAAGGGAATAGAGCCCAGATTCACATCTCAGCTGTTTACCCTAAGACAGCATTTTTACCAAGAAGCCACTGATTGCTGCAAAGTGCCTTCATCATACAAGCCACACAGAGAAATAATTAAACTTTATAGAAGCTTTGTCCTCTAAATATAGAAGAAATTGCCCCTAAAACACAGCTAGTCACTGGGAACAGCTAAAAAAGGGATTTTCACAGTAGTGGTAGTTCATGCCCTATGTTTATAGAGAAAGGAATTGTGCTTACAAGCAGATGAAATGGGGTCACTGAGAAAGCTAGTCTGTAAACAGTTATCCTCAAATTAGTGGTATTGTTTAGCTTCAAAGTGTCTGATATATCCTGGAATTGATAATGGAACTATCTTCAGGTCATCTGTGTGCTGTTCCTGTCATCTGATTGCTCTGGAGTGTTGATTTTAGTGTAATGGGGAAGCACTTGGTAGGCTTATTTTCATGGCCCTCTCCAAGGGGTAAACTTTGAAAATGCTGATACTGGGATCACAGCAAAGGAATCAAAAGTGTACTCCTTAAAAAATGCAAATGCTTTGTCTTTTCTGAAAGCCTGTATAGTTTTATCTTCTGAGTAGTAGCACACTGCAAAGTATTAAGGCTATTCTTAGGTTGAACAGCAGCGAGTGCAGACACAAAATGGTAGCCTAAGCTTGCTATGAAATTTAAAATCCATTTAGGCTGTTCATCAGCTTGGAACAGATTTAGAAAAGCATATGAATGCACACGTCTACTGTGCCTGAAGCATTGATGGAATCAGTGAGCATTTATCCATAGAAAAGCAGTCCAGGTTCTTCAGTCACAGAGCTTAACTGTCCTGCAGTCTATCCGATGACCAAGGCTTACTGAAAAGAACTACTGCTTGGAGGTGTTCTGTTCAGGTATGTGAGCTTGGGGGTAGGGAAAGAGAAGTTGCTTTAAAAAATTTTTTTTTAAATACTGGGGAAAGGAAAAGACAGGAAAAATTGTATAGTGTGAAGATGAAGGTATACTCTTTTCCCCAGGCATAAGAGCAAGTAATCCTATGCTGGGGTACAGCACAGTCATGTTCATAAAGGAGCGTGGTAGTCTCTCTGCGCTGTGGTAAATCCTCTCTCCTGGGGCTGGATTCTTACTTTATATATATATGAGGGCACCCCATGAAGGTGGAACCTACAGGAGTTCCCTTTCCTCTTTTGTTCCCTCAATCTATTCAGGGTATTTTGAGGAAGATTTTATAGACAAAGGGTCATATATATTTCTTTATTTCTTCTCCTTGCATAACCTGTGCAGTTGTTACTGGTTTTAGTCAACATTCATCCTATGCTATACACAGGTTGTATGATGCTTGCAAAGATTTTAAAGGGGTAGATAGCCTTCCTTCTCTAGTGTCTTCAGCCCTTGAATCTCTAGAGAAAGTTCCTGCCAGAATCCTCCTTTTAGATTTCTTTAGGAAGAACAAAGCTGACTTCAGCTTTGCTTCTAGCTGCTAGACATAATTTTAATTATAGTCAAATACATTATATAAAGTATGGAAGTTCTTCCAACGGCTGACTCCTGGTTCCTATCAAATTGTTGTCAAAATTACTTGGCAGAGTAGATCATCCTGAACTTTCCAGATGCCTCTTTCCAATATCTTCCCGCTCCCCACCCCTGATTTTTTAACTGCTCTCCATTCTAATAATTCATTTTATCCCACTTAGACACTTGATTTTAATATGCATTGAAAGTCAAAATGGCATGAGTGTGGTAGGGAGACCTTACTAGAGAAGATCAGAAGTTGCTTATTCTTGATCCTGCCATGTTGGTATTTAGTAAAAGCTTTCAAAATCAGCCTGTCAGCAGGTCTCTCTGCCTGTCACAAGATCCAGTGTGTCCATGGCTGGCCTATTCTGCATCTCTCAAGTGTCAGGTTAGTACACTTATCCCTGATGTTTGGTCTTGTTGCACTGCTGCCTTGGCGTGCTGGTTCAGTTGGAGGCCTCCATGGCACGTGTGCTGTGAAACGACCATGCCTTTTTCACAGATGAACTTTGGAGACTGTCAACTGCAGTGCACTTTAGCAAGAGCCATCAGCTGACATGTATGTGGAATACAGCTCCTACTGAAAGCATGAAATCACAAACATGTTGCATGATGGTGGACAGCTGGAGCTAAGCCATTACATTTGTTCTGCAGTGACTTAAGAGAAATGATGAATGTGTCCCTTGGGCTTAATTGAGACCTCCCTGCCTGCCTTCAGCCCAGGCTCAGAACTGAGTTTTGCCACTGTGGATGGGACAGGGCTGGATCTGCCTTTGCCAAAGGGAGGGCAGGTGAATGGGGCCAGGGGTGGCATAGACAGAGTCAGATTCCCTGGTCTCTTAATAGATGTCCTTTCCCTAGCTGAACAGTAGCCAGGTTAGCTATGGAACACCTTGGTCCTGTTTTTCACAGGGCCTCCCATCACTGTTGCTTTCACTCCTAGATCTCTGTCTATACCTAGATCCTGCCAAAGGAACAGGTATGGGGTAGTTGGTCTTGGTTTCTGTTAGTGTAAACTGAGGGAGAAGCAGAGCCTGGGGCTTTTGCTGCCTCTGGAGATGTAGCATGCAGGATAAGTACCTGCCATGTCCATGTCTAGCAGCAGCTTTGTTTTCTTAATGTACATTTAAGTAAGATCTGTGTGATAAACACAAAATAGCTCGTTGTCAAGAGAGTGTACAATAAAGGCAGGCCCATAATCAAAATGCCAGATTGAAATTTGGGTTATGGAGTGTTTGACTCCTTACTCTGTTGCTAAATTTGTATATGCCTGAAGCTCCTTCTTACTGCAGTTCCTCCTGAGACTTACAATTGTGCTTCATTTTTCTAACTCCGTCTGTCCAAATGAGAGCTGTACTCTATTGTTAGATGTGCATAGTGCTTAATATATTAGTTCCAGATCCTTAGCTGAAACTTCTAGATATTTTTGTAGCACAAATAGTAGGGTTACAGTACTGTTCCTGTTCATGTGGCACCTAGGAACGGCAAAGTTTGCAGGTGAAAAGCTTTCTTTGCTTACTTTAGACTTCCAGCCACTTTAGGAATTCTACAAGAGTTAAATTGTTTCTGATTTTTTACCTTTTTACCTTTTTTAGAATGTGACAGGTCATGTCCTTTAAAATGAGATATAATTGCTAGTGCTGAAGTGCAGCCCAGAATGGGACAACAGCAACTATACCCAGAAGTGCCATCTCAGATAATCAGATTATCCTGAAATATTCTGAAGCCATTGGCACATTCACTATGGCTCACTTCAAAGATGACTTCATTTTCTTAGGCAGAGTGAGTTTTTTGATTTTTGTTGTGCAGCATGTAACCACAACTAAGTAGTCTTGGCTTAGTTCTCTCACCAACAAATAACACTGTTCATGAAATGGGAGCAGAATGAGAGCAACCAGCCATGGCAGCAGACATATACATGTGTATATACTCACATATATGTAAATAAAAAAATGTGTATGTTCCTGCTGGCAGCCCTCCAGAGAGATACAGGCTTCCAGGAATTACTATCTTCAGAATTGCAGTGATTGTCCAAACACCAGCGCAAAAGGCCTCACTGTGACCTCACTAAATTGCATTATTTAGGAATGTCAGTACACACAATTAATAAACTATTGACCTTTAGTCCTGAGCTATTTTAGGCAGCCAGTTGAGCTGCACAGAGTAACTCACTAGCAAATAGCTCCAAGGCTCATCACTGAAGGGCATGAAAGTCCAGAGAGATGCAGCAAGTGATTGTGGGGTTAAAATTCAGGCTCTCAAGGCTGAGGTTCTGTGTCACATGAGCATGGCAGAAACCTCCTACAAGAAGGAATGCTTTAAAACCTACTGCTGCTGTCACCATCAGAAGTTGCCAGTTCAGGTAAAGGTGCTGCTACTTGCCAGGCTGCTGCTGGGGCACTGTGTTGCCAAAAACTAGAGTGGAGAGGGCTTTGATGGCTTATTTTCCTGGCATCTTCAGAGCTCAGCCCTTTGTGGGAGCAACATCAGAGCTAGCTGGACCCACTTCACCGTTTAGTTCACCCAGCATCTTTGCCTCGTCTTTGCCCTCTTCTGGCCTAAGGCTGCCTGTGTTTCTTTTCTGTGGCACCTGTGTCTGAGTCAGTAAACCCAGGTGACCTGAGTGGACTGGCGAGCATCAGCTGCATGTAGCCCTGCTTCTAGAACTGGCAGATATTTCTTAGGTTTTTGGCAGCATCTTGCATTCTGCTATGCTCTTGTCAGGGAGTTGTGCCTCACTGTTAGAGATTCGTTGCTCTCACTGACTGATGTTCCTCTGACAGCTGTAGCTAGGTAAGTGGCTGGCATTAAAGTAATGGTTTTACCTCACCTCACTGTCCTCCTCTGAGTTGCAGTGCAGCTGTGTAAATAGTTTCATGAGCAAAAGCATGGGATGAAAGACAGACTGACTGGAGGCTCATTGGACCATGGCTAATGGTGGTAGCCACAGCTTAAACCAAGAGTGGGGCATAACTTCCTTCAATGTTTTGTTGTTCCTCTTTGTGGTGCCTGTCCAAGTATGTTGATTTCTGTTCATATTTTGGCTGCATTTTCATTATGTATGAAAACGGAGAAAAGGACCTTCTGTTCTGAAGCAGAAAGATAGGGGTAAATGTGCCTCAGATATGGGTGTTTTGCAGGCTGTCCTGGACAGTGCTGGCATCTAGAAACAGAATGATAAGCTTGAAATTAAATTCCACAATTTGTTTGTCCCAGCCTTTTGATTTCCCAAGTGGCGAGACTTTGACACTGTCTTGGTACCAGAAAATTGAATCACAAAACCAGTAACATGGTTTTAGAAGGGAAATTTTGGATCATTGAGTCGTCATCTGCTATTAGACTGTCACATCATATATTCTGTTGTCTTTTTTTGGAAAATAAAGAGTTAAGAGACTGGATTCATTCTAAGCAGGTTACCTTCTGTGATTTGATCGTGACATAAAACCTGAGACAGATTTATTAATTGATTTGTGACTTCAGTTCCAACAATATATGTCTCTCTTTCCATGGCAGAATGCAACATGCTGTTTTACTGGTTTAATATTTTGGTTTTAGAAGATTGCTAAATACATATTTTTAACTAGTTCATTATTTAAGTTTTATTAATTTTCATTTGCATAATGAAACAGATTATCAGCACATTATAGTGTCACATCTTTTAATACATTGTCAGACTTCCAGTAAAAAACAAAAGTAATTACTGCAGAAACACTTTTTAAAAGATAGGATTTGAAGTCAGAGATGTACCTGCATTTAAGAGAGGTTAAGCATCAAATAGAGACCAAATTTTCAAGTAGAACCTAAATTTACCTCACTGTATGATCAGGATCCTAATCGTACAATGCACGTAAAGATGTAAAGGTGTAAAATGTAAAGAACTATATTTTCCAGGATAAAGCAAATAATTGATCTTATAATGTGTTTTGTCACAGTCATAACATAGTTCAGTTTGCTTTCTGGTCCAAGATTATTCTCTTGGGTTTTATTCTATACATGTACCTAGCCAGGTAAGATGGGAAATAAGTTACAGCATCTTACTAAGGGTCAAGAGTTACGTGTTTGAACCTTGGTTGAGTCTTGCCTTCAATTATTGCAGACCCAGCTGTAAATGGATACCTGTTTTTTCAGCCTCAGTGCATCTGAGGCATCCCAATGTGAGGGCAAGTACATTGCTGTCTTTAGTGCTGTTGGCTAGAGAAATAAAACCTCAACAGATGAGTTCTGTGACATGGAAGATCATGATTGTATTTGTATTTATAAACTAGCATGTTATAAATCTTCTCTCACAAAGAAAGAAGACTATAATATGTAAAAAGGAACCTTGCTTTTGCTATCAGAGTCCAAAAGCCTTGAAGAGTCCCAAGACAGATAGAGTGTGTGTGTGTCACCATGACCAGAGATACTACCAAAGCATTGATGGCTGAACTAGCTCTGGTGTCTGAAGCTGAGGCACAGAGCTCCCCACAGTGTGCTTCTGTGTCGATACACCTGAGGTCTCCCTGGCTCTGTCTTGGTGCACTTGCTTGGCCCTGGTCTCTGCTGTCATTACTGGTTTCTGTGCAGCCTAGTGTGGTGATGACACTTCTGTTGTTCTGCTGATTGCATTTTTCTTTCCTGAGTTTCAGGCTTTGCTTTGCAATCAAAAGAGCTGTAAACCTTTGTTTGAATTTTGAAATGCAAGCAGTGTTTTGCAGCAGAGGGTGAGCAACACAGACTACCCAGCAGGAAGTTAAAAGATTCTCCTCCTCACGAAAACCTCTAGGAAGGGTTGAGAAGTTTGTTGAAGGGTCGCACAGAATACAGCAGCAGAAAAGGTTTTTAATAACAACACACGGAGTCCCAGCTCATTCCTACCATATTGATTTTACAGGCTTGTCTATTAAGTGTTAAATATGCCGAGAGCTTAGCTTTAGTTTTTGGAGTTAGTTCAGCTGAATTCTGAATCCTTCAATGATTCTATTTTTCAGTGTGCTCTTATTGCGACTGCTGCCACATCTCTCCTCCAGGTAGAGATGGAAGACCCTGTTTGAGTAAGAACAGGATGAAAGGCCTCACAAAGTACAAAAAGTACTTCAGGGAATGGTCTGGGTTGGCAGATGGTGCTCATGTGCATATGGTAGTATGGAATATAAGTCCCCAAGTAGTGTTTGAATTGCTGAGTTACTGATGATTCTGTCTTGTGAAGGAAACCCAAAGCCTCTAAACTCTTGTCATCGTTATAAGAGGAAGGATTAGCTATTACATGGCAGCTAAATTCCAACTAGTCTATACACACATTTCCATCTAATTATTCTAATTACCATAGTATTGCTCATTTCCCGAGCTATTGTTCTGTGCAATGTTTGACAGCTGGCAGGTTCCACTCCAGAGATGTCTGCATTTGACCTTGAGGTAAAATGTTTCTGTTCTGATCCGTACTTTTTCAAGGGTGAAGCTGTGTGACCGCCCTTTCTCAAATTCAACAGTAAAGCCCCTTTCTTGGAACTAGCCTGTGAATATCTGATGTAGAGGATATCTGACTCCATATGCTGTGTTTCACCCTGGAGGTGATTGCTGTGCAATACTGACTTGTGACATGGAGTTAGTTTGTTTGTTTTAATTCTGCTGCAGGCTGGAAGTCCAACCTCTATCTCTGCCCCTCATAGCTTCTCTCGGACATCTGTTACACCATCCAACCAGGACATCTGCAGGTAAAGTGTGTCATTTGCATGGCTACATTGAGGCTTATGCAAAGGTTCAAATAAAGGAAAAACAAAACTGAAAGCATGTTTACAGGGAAGTAGGCAAGGTGGGGTTCCCACACGAAGCATCGCATTTGTTTGACTCAACTGCTGTCTTAACACTGCTTTGTTGAATCTTACTGACTGGCCCTGCTATGTTTGCCATTGCCACACTAGCTGTAATTCTCATTTCTTCACTTTTAATTATATGTCTTCTCTTTTGTAATTGTTTTTTACTTTCTGTGCTTTTATTCCACTGTTCTGCATGCAGTTCCAGTGCAGTGTTTTCTGAGTGTTGTCATCACAGTCCAGTGCAGTCTGCTGTTGTCCTGAAAAATCCGCACTGCCAGAGCCCTCTGACACAAGGGGTCACTGTGACAGTAATCTGTCAGGACACGTTTCATGCAGCAAAGAGAAACTCCTGTGGGCAGGATCGGGGCCAGGCACTTAGATCTGCAAAGAATGTAAAGCCCACCCGCACTCTGAAATTCTCCAAGTCCCTCAATGACGTGGACCAGAAGGCGCAAAGCACCAGTGAGTGCTTTGACTATGTGGAGCGAACACGCTCAGAAGGCAAATTGACCCCGAATCAAGAGCAGTGTTTAAGGATTAACAAATTTCATCTTAAAGAGAGGAAACCGCTGAATCTCAGGCCTCTTTCTTTTAGCAATTCTAAGCACTCCTATATCCCTTCCCTTTCCAACTACTCAAGTGCATCGGGAGGAGCAGAGAACCACAGCGCTGTACATATCCCCTTGCTGGAGGACAAAGTGGACCATGACACCTCAAGGAGCAAAAAACTGTTGCGTTACCTTTTTTCCTTCTCACATACCTCCAGCATCAGCAGCCTGCACAAATTTCACGAACTGGAGAGCTATTCCAGTCATTTCCAAGCTGAGAAATCCTCCAGCATGCTGGTGGAAAGCACAGACTTCTGCTCTGATGATATGGGAGATGATGACGTCTTTGAGGACAGCACCTCGGTGAAACTGAAAACAAAAGAGCAGCGGGCACCACTCTGTTCAGTTGAGAAGGACAGTGACCTTGACTGCCCTTCCCCCCTCTCAGAAAAGTTCCCCCCTCTCTCCCCTGTGTCCACATCGGGGGACACCTGCAGGTTGGTCTAGCAGAGAACCACCTACCTTTGAACCCTCCCATGTGCAGTGGTGACCGTTCAGCTTTCCCCTTCCTTTGTGCTGTTTCTGTCTCTTCTTTCACCCTGTCCCCTTGCTATAATACGTGTGATTTGAAGCATGCAGCTGTCTCTCTGCTGTCTTGCACTCCTCTGATGCACTTAACAAGGCTACTAAGCAAAATAATTTCCTTTGGAGTCAAATAAATTCTCTTACAATTTGTTTCAGGTTTGGGATTCTGAGATGGTATTCTTATCAGTGCCCAAACTGGGAATATTATGATAGATTCAGTTATGAATAATAAAGGCCAAGCTGAACATGTCTTAGCTTTTAATGAGCAATGTGTTGTCCTGACAGCACTGTTGGTTTGGTCAGAGTGTGGGAGTCAGGAGGAAAATAGACTGCTTGAAAATGGCTTTTGAGATCTGGTCACTATAGCTTAAATTTTTTTCCCCTCAGTTTGTATGCCACTATACATTTTTATTTGTAGTACATTCTGGGTGCCTTGGCCAAAAGGGAGATCTCAGCACTGGCTGTTAGTGATAGGCCTGTGTGATGTCCGTAATGTGAGGTCCAAAAAGGATGCGTGTCCTTGTTCCAACCACAAAGGATTAACCATGTGCACAGGTGGTGGGAACAGCAAGACTGGGACTATCTTCGTGGTGACTTGACTGTGCCACTTCCAAAATGTGGCTGAGGAGCAGGAGTTATCAAGTACAGGAGCAAATGTCCAATCCCTCTATCTAGCCCTTTACTATCCTAGTCTTTCTCCTCCCTGACAGCACTTTCTACTAGCTTTGCTAGTACTTGCCAATATTATTTATTTGATTTCGCCCCTCATTACCACAAAAATCTAGTTCCATACTGGCTTGTCATCAACAAGATGCTGTTGTAATCCACCCACTTCATTTCCATTTGCCAGCTAACAGCAAGGTCACAAGAGGCAAGATGCTACACATCAGTAAGAGATTTCAGTAATGAGACAGGGATGGCAGCATGCCAGGATGTACTTCACATATGCTTAGTAACTTGTATTCATTCCCTGAGCTCCTCACCATCCCCCTTTCAATCATGACCTCTTTCACATGGTTAGAAGGACTTCACAATGCTTGATGCAACCCAAGGGTTGTGTGTAAATTGAATCTGGAAATCAAATGCCAGCAGCTGGTAGTAACACCATATTGGATGTCCTTGCTGTTTACACAGACTGTGAGGAAAATGGGGAATTTGCAGAGCTGATGCTTCCTTAGCAGCTCTTGCAAAGTAAGAATTGGAGAAGCAAAACCATTAGTCCATGTAGCGTAGGTGTGTTTTGGGGTTCAGACTCAGTGCTGCAGTTTAGCAATGTTAATCTGTCTCTAGCAATTTGCAATGGAATTAATCACTTGTGCAAAATCCAGGCTAAATTGACTATTCATGATGTTGGGGTGGGCTGTTTCACCATTGGTTTGAGAATTTTGTTTTATCTTCTATTTCAGACCGTAATACATGAGTAGCTGTACCTCTCTGTTCATATTTTGTCTTGGGAACTGCTGTCTGATCTGTTTAAATGCTATATTCAGTTAAGTGCTATTGGTCTGGATGAAACATTGTTATTTCTTGCTGTTTTTTCTTTCGTGTACTGCATTTCTGTCAGGCACTGTGTGTCTGCCTCATCTATTAGAAAGCAGCTCTCTAGTTATCTGTGTCTGTGCTCAATTATTTTGTACCTGTGTATGTGCTTGTGCAGCAATGGAGTTCTTTGGTTTTAGCTGCTTTATGGAACACATTCCTTTGATATATATGTCTCAGGATTCTCAGTGAACAACCATGTGTGATCACAGATATTACATGCCTCTTCCACATCTTTTCTGCTTCCTCTTCTCCTAATGAGCAGCTCTGCTTCTGATTCAGGATATGTCACTGTGAAGGAGATGATGAGAGCCCTTTGATTACCCCTTGTCACTGTACGGGAAGTCTTCATTTTGTGCACCAAGCCTGCCTGCAGCAATGGATCAAGAGCTCAGATACACGATGCTGTGAACTGTGCAAGTACGAGTTCATCATGGAGACAAAGCTGAAGCCTTTGCGAAAGGTAGGCACAAGACCTGCTTCCCCAAGGATATGCCTTGTTAAATAAACACAGATCCCCTCTGGGAAGAGGCTGCTGTCCTTGCCCATGAGCCTGCAGCACTCCCTGTGTATTTATTATGGTTTTGTGACTCTTTATTAAGTCTGGTTAGTGTTGTATAAGTACAAAAGTATTTAAAATTAACACTCAGCCTGGCAAATTCAACATCAATGGAATCCAGCTCTGATAGTTGGCTATTATAGCCCAGCAGCTCTTTTTGTAAATATACATACATATACACATAAATACATATATGTGTGTATGCAGCAATCTGATTTTTTTCTTTGCAGTCAGATTTTAGAGCACAAAACTATTTACAGTTCTTTAATTTTTTTTTAATATGGAGTTTTGTATTACTGTTACCTGCTTTAGTTTGCAGCTCCAAGATCCACATGGCTTTTATGTTCTCTTGAAAATAGGAGTATTTCACATTAAACTTACATGAAATCACACTTTCTGAGTGTAATTTAGTTAAATTTGTAAGTTGTTTTTTAAAGGAACAAATTTACTTAGTGAAAATATTACATTGTAAGTAGAAGGTGGTTCCCTGGGGAATGTGGTTTCATTTTTACCTTTTCTTAGGCTGTGAATGACCAGGTCTCAGTACTTCAGGTTGCTAGAACCTGTATTTTTGTTTTATAGAAAAGTACCTTTCATAAATCTGGTGACTTAAAGTAAAGGTACTTAAATACTACTTTTATTATAAAGTCAGTTTTGTGCTTGTATCCTTTTCAGTTCTCCCAAATCCTCTGAGCTTTCAATTTTAGTTGTCCCTACCATCAAGTTTCTGAGATGGAAGTCACTGCTATTCTGAGCACAGACAAATCTTGCCGTATCTACCAAAGTGGAAAAGGTTAATAACAATAACCTCAGTCTGGAAGTAGAATTAATGACAAACATTAAATTCAGTTATGATGAGCCTAAATCACATAGGGTGGGAATTCTGGCCTGCAGCCATCCAAAAACTGTTATGGCAATTTGTCCAATTCCAAAAAGTGACTTTAAGAGAAACCAGAGCAGATTTCAAACACCTCTTTATTTTTTTAGAGATGTACAGTGTGCAGAGCTTAGTGTGTCTGGTCGATAGCATGTCCTCTGCTTATGACTGTGGCAAATCGTTGCCTTCCTAGAATCACAGATTTTCCCTTGGTAGCCCCTTGGCACAGAGTGTGCAGCCTCTGAGCTGCAATACTGGCAGTCATAGGCACTGTTGTCTATGCAGACAATACTTTGCACACCCCAGCCATAGGCCAGTAAAGAAATTACTCTAGAGAATCCAAAGTAAGAAGAGTTGCTGTAGTTGCCAGTTGACTGGTTTTTTTTCTGTGCCCACTGCCTGAAGTGGGTGGAAAACTTTTTCTGAATATTTGTGCCCTGTGAGGAAAAAAATGTTGAGCACCTTCAGAAATGAGTCACACAACATCATTAGTTATATCTGAGCAGGTCATCTGTGGGAGACAGACAAGATGCCAGAAGGTAGGGGTAGAGTCATAAACTGAAGGAATTTACCTCTCAAATACATCTAAAGAGCCCTTTTAGAGGTTTGGCTGCAGCAAGAAGATAAGATGCTTCTGTATCTTCAGCTCAGCCCTTATGGTGTTCTTTCAGTCAGCAGCAAACAGTCTGGAACTGGTGATTATGAACAGGATGGAACAAATAATAGGGCTTGTGCTTGTGTGTAGGGTAGAAATGGAATTAAACTTCCTTGGCATCTTAAGGTTATTTTGCAGCGTTGGGCTGTTCAAACACTTAGTAAGGGAAGAGGATGAGAAACAAAATGTCATGACTCTAGTGACAATGAGGGGAGACAAGAGAGGTGTTCCATTTTGAAATTTCAAAGAAAAAAAAAAGACATTAAATTTTCTGCTGATGTTTTTTTGTTTGTTTTATCAACACTTCAGAAATCCAGAACTGCTGACTGTTTTAAGTGGGAAATTCCACACGCTGTGTCATTGGAATAATGCAACAGTGACCTACAGATGTGAGTTTCCTCTCTGGGCTACTGCACAGTTTGCAGAGTATCTTCTCTTTTGCTGCACCGCCTCATCTCTCTTGAAGAGGTGAGGTGGTGCAAGTTGGTTTGGTGGCTCTGGAGCCAGCAGTTCACACGAGGTATTGTCCAGCAGAGAAGCTCAAGCTGTGAAACCATAAAGATAACTATAAATTAGTCAAAACACAGGTCATCAGGGCTCTGTAAAAGTATTTGCAAATAGACTTAATGTGTTTACTTTTTGGCAAAATAATTTGATTAATTTGTGTTTTCTATCAAAAGGCAACACCTTTGTTTAGATGCAAAAGTAATTTTCTATTTAAAATAGAACATATAAAAGGAAATGGTTTGTCCTGTCTTTTTCTGGGAAGATTGAAAGAATACAGGTTTCTAGTATGACATGACTCTAGATTGTTGTTGCTGGAAATGTTCAGTTCTTGTGCCATGATGAGGTTTGGATGCCCACACAACTGGAAATCTGGCTTGGACAGCCCAAAGAGATTGTTCTCAACACAGAGATCACAAAGTCTCTGTCTTATGTTTCAACCATGCTTGTATTTGTAGCAGTGGAAGCTGTAATACAACATAATGGGTGATTTCAATCATGTTATTCAGGTCGTCCTCACCCCCTTCCACCTTATTCCTCCTTTTAAAAGTCCTCTTTTCCTGCAAATTATTTTAGGAGCCATCAAATGCATATCTCTGTGCATGAGAGGTTTATGTGCCCCAGCATATATTTTATAAAAGTGTGTGAAAAGTCTGTCAGAACTCTCTGTTCCAAGCAGACATGCTGAGGGATCTGTATCCCCTATGCAAAAACTGTCATCATATAAATAGGGGAAATTGAAGAAAAAAAATAAATTTAAAACCACATATTCTGAGTGTCTCAGGTCTATGTCTTAAATATTAAAAGCATCTGTAATAATTGTCTAGTTTCTTTCTGTCTTTCCTAAATAACACTGACCTGATTTTGTGGTTTCGTTTTGGGCTATATAAACATTATTGATAAATGCAGTTCTGGGGATTTACTTTATTATGTCCTCTCTCTTCTAGAGCTGTCATCCCTGTTCTACTGTATATTCTCAGGGCATATGTATTTAAGTGTTCTTGAAGCACTGAAAATAAACTGAGTGTCACTGCTATTAAGTGGTGTTAATTATATGTGAAGATTAAATGAAACCCCCAGAGGCAGGAAGTGAGAGCTAAACAGCCTTGAGTGTGTACCAATTGCTCAGAGAGCTCGCCATGAGATATCTTACATGCACTGGTCACCTGGGTCATGTACCACCTTTATTGCAGTGTTTTATTGAATGCCTTTCCCACTCATGATGCTCAGCTGCGACTGTGGGTACCTGGTGTCAAGTGGGCAACAGAGGAAGGAGCAGCATTGCTTGCACTGTGCAAGGCCTCGTTTGAGGGTCCCTCTGTGCTGGAACTGCCCCTCGCGGGCAATCAGGCTGTGATAACATCGTGCTGAGGCTCCAGATGGGAGCTGAGCACTGGAGGTCCCCTATGGCACCAATAGGGCTCCCATCACAGCAGGGTAAGTGCCAGCCATCACATCAGTGCTGTGAAAGAGCAAAAATGCCATCTGACTTTTAAAATTATTGTTAGGAGGAAACTGGTCTCCTGCCTGGTTTTTGTTCTTATCAATATTCTCTTTTCATACTCTCTAATAACTACACTAAACACCTAATCTCTTACTCTGGTTCTGGGTTTTTTGCCAGTGGGAGAAGCTGCAGATGACAGCCAGCGAGAGGAGGAAGATCATGTGCTCTGTAACATTCCATATCATCGCCATCACCTGCGTTGTGTGGTCTCTCTATGTCCTGATAGACAGGACCGCTGAAGAGATTAAACAGGGACAAACTACTGGTATGTTAATTTACTTGTCTTCCCACTTACTCTTTTGGAATCATTATTTTTCCTGAATGCAGAAAAGATGCAGAACATAAGTGTGCCAGTAATGTTTATACTTAAACTAGTCAGCTTTACCCTGAGGTTAGGTTGGTTTAAAAGCACAGTTCTAAAGTGAATCAATTAAATTGGTGTCAGTTAATCTGTGGGTGCTTTTTAAATCTGTTTCAGATCAATTTAATTTGCACTTGTAAAATGCACAGATATGAGAGCTAATCACTGTAGCCAGACACAAAGTTGCCCTGCCTTAGCAAATTTAGCTTTGAATTGGACACTTACTGAGCAGATAAGGAGGTAAGCATTTGTTTGCTACCTTTAAACTGAACAGAACTGGAACGGTTTTGAAAAAAAGAGAAGTAAGAGGAACCTAAATCCAAATCTTTGAGGTAAACCACCAGGGTTTTCTTTCTACTCAGTCATCTGCGAGGTGGGCTAGCACAAGTTTCCAGGTAGAGCCATGTTATACTGGAGAATTCTTTATGAATGATTGTGCCTGAAGCAGAAGAAAATCAAGGTGATTCTTAGGACTCCATTTCACACAACTGAGGTGAGACGCACTGCAGTTCACATAGTGGCTGCCACCCCACTGCACAGATGTCTTTAACTTCTTAAATAGTAGGTTTTCTTTAGTATGTCAGCAGTAAACTTACCAAACTGAAATGTGTTTACCTGGGTATGCTGGGCTGGAGATCTGAAGCTGTCACAGAACTGTTTCTCAGGCAGCCAAGCTGTGCCTGAAGGTGGAGATAGAAGGGACAGGTACTTAGACCAGGGCTGGGAGCTATTAGAAGGCAAGCTGTCCTTGCTTACAGAGCACTGCATACCAACTAACATGCAGGTGGAAAATGTTTTGCTAGTGATTGAACAGTGTCATCTGGGGAGGTAGCTGAGCATTAATAAACCTGCAAATGCATAGAGGTGTTACAGAGCAGAAGAGATTCACTTGAAATTAAAAAGTTTTCCTCTCATTTCTTACTTCAATCAGGAAGCTGCTTTGAATGAAACCTCTTAGTATCTGTTCCATCCAACTCCATGTCTTCCATGTACAGTGAAAATTATTGGCCTTTAAGTGTAAAGTTTCCATATGATAATGAAAAGGGTATGCTTTCAAGGATTTATTGTCTCCAGGTTATTTTAGCCAGTAAATATATTAGATTAGGAATAGTTTGAATATTTGGTACATGTTTTAGTGCCTTCTTTCCTTCTGTCATTTGGTTGCTGAATCTGGGGGGTGCTGTAACAAGACAGGGGTGTGAGGAGTGTGTGTCTATATATGTCCACAGAGGGCCAGGCATATCCTGTCGCTGCCTACAGATGGCGTCAGATCACCTGTAAATCAGAGGCTCAGGTATTAATCACGGCTGAGGTTTCATCAGTAGTAAGGCTGCAGTGCCCTTTGTATTTTGTTACTAAAGTATTTTCACTCTTCGTGCGCTACCATGCATTTCCAAAAGAACACTGGCCTGTATCTTGATTAAAACTTTGCAGAGTTGTAAAGATGTGATTTTACACTCTGAATAACCTGATAGTGGGTGATTCAGCATGGTTTCATTTCCATCTTGTGATGGTGCTTGTCTTTAAAGAGTAAAGAGGCTGGATGAATACAAGACCTATGTAAGCAGAATATGTATAAAATGAATAGTCTCTCATTTAAAAGTAGAAATGTCTAATAGTTCAAGCGAAAGAAATTTAGGAAAAGTAATGGTGGCAATTTTTATGACAGAGTGTAAGCTTGGAATGCTTCGGCATCTCCAGCACTTGCAGTTTTGTATCAGAAGAGATGTTACAGTTCAGCTGCAGGTTACTGGGTCTGATGCAGATAAGATTGTCTAGTCTGCCTAACGAACATGTCAAGCTGTAAGGTAACAATCATGCTCTTATGTCTCCATATACTGTGTGATCACAGAGTGAAACAGACTCGTTGGGTCACAGAGTTGAGTCTCCTGATATGAAGGGGAAACTATACCATAGAATCCCTTTCATAATTTGATTCAGTTTTTGTTTAAAAACAGGTGTAAAAGGACTTAAACATATTCCTGGTGATTGCCTTAACTCTGTGATTGTGCTACACAGTGGCAGAAAATTATTTGTTTTGGTTTTTCCTCTGTGAGTGAGAATAAATGTCATATATGAAGTAGAAATCCATGTGTGTTTCACTTGAAGGGGAAGAAAAAGGCCAAACAAGAAAAATGGCAAAATAAGAATAGTTTGCATGACCCAAACTCTGACAGTTTCCTTACAGGACATTTTTGAGACTTCCAATATAGTCCAGCTAATATTGACCAGGTACTTTTTTAATTCTTTATTTTTATTTTCTTTCTTCCAGGGATTCTAGAGTGGCCATTTTGGACTAAACTGGTGGTTGTGGCCATTGGTTTCACTGGAGGACTTCTGTTCATGTATGTACAATGCAAAGTGTACGTACAGCTGTGGAAGAGACTTAAAGCTTATAATCGAGTAATATATGTACAAAACTGCCCAGAAACTAGCAAAAAGAATATTTTTGAAAAACCTGCACTAATGGAGCCAAACTTTGAAAGTAAAGAAATGTTTGGGGTTCACCATTCAGACACAAACTCTTCACATTACACAGAGCCAGAAGACTGTGCTGCAGAAATCCTTCATGTTTGATTGCTGGGTGGGAGGGGTGTTTCTGTATGTCCTTGAAGATTTGAATATCATTGTTTACTGCAAACTGCTCTACCTTTTTAAAATTGGCTAACAGCTGAGGACTGGCGGATGATTTTTTTTACATTTGTTTTAGTTGGAATTTTTTTAAATCCCTTAGGCATATCTGTCAATGTGATCATGGTTGCATACCTCTCAACATTTTATGTCTTGTAGTGGCCAGTCAAAGAGCCACAGAATATTGGGTAGAATGAGCCTTGGGTTTGATATTGATCTATCAAGCAAGCCACTAGTGAGCTGTCACCAATTTTGTGGAGTCTGTTACTTTAGAAGATGACTCTGATTCTGGAGGATATGTAGAGTGGGGTTGGTTGGTCGGTTGGTTTGTCTGTTTGTTCTTTATGCATGATGAAGGAGGTTTTCTTTATGCATGATGAGGACACCGAGGGAAATGAGAGCTAGAGTCTAATCTACCACTAACACTGCCACTAACATTCTGTCCTAGGCAGCAGATAAAAAATTTTGCTTTACATATTGTGATGAAACTTACAAAGCATATAGCACTTTTAAAAATCTTTATTTTGTAATATGTATGTCAAATGAGAATGAAACTTGAAAGAATATGTCATTTTTGAAACATTTCTTTGTTCTTTACCCATCTATTCTTCTGGAAGATAAACCTCTTGCCTTATAAAAAAACAACTAAAAAAATTTCAGCCTGTGATTTCCAATACATGCCCACATTATCTTACTAAACATAACACTAAAAAAACATTGCCTGTTTGGGTTTTCTTTGAAGAACAATTTTCTTCAAAGGATATTGCACTTGTGTAGTGGATGTGTACAGTGTTCATTTTCAATACATAATGGTTTCAGTGTTCTGTTTTGGGGATTGGCTTTTCTTTTTTTTTTTATCCCCAACAGGTCAGACCATCAACACACTGCACATATATATCTGATGTTACCTTCATTCCAAACTGTTGGCAAAGGGTTTGTTGCTATATTGATAAAAATGTGAGCTGTTATGGAAAAAAAGAAACTTAGTCAATACAGCTGAAACTGGTTTTGCTTCTTTAGTGCTGTGTCATGTGTGAATTTCCCAAGAATTTAATGTTGTCAGAGGAGATGCTGAAATCAAAGTCTAGGAAGGAAATATCACAGTAAGGGGATGAGTTTAAAAATACCTGCCTGGTTTTACTACTGATGAGATGCACTGCATGGTCAGAGAATAGCTTTGTCTGTGCTTTTGCATTTGAGACTAGCTTTTTAATCAGTCAGCTTTCATGCAAAGAGAGGGACAGCTTTAAAATCTGTTTGCAGGGCTTTGGACAGAGTTGCCCAAAGCCTGGGGTGTCTGCTGTTGATTCATTTGTCCAGTCTGCTTGACTGCACCACTGTCCATCTGGAAGCCCTCATTTAACCAAAGTCTCAGTGT
Source organism: Pithys albifrons albifrons (assembly GCF_047495875.1). Taxonomy (NCBI): domain Eukaryota; kingdom Metazoa; phylum Chordata; class Aves; order Passeriformes; family Thamnophilidae; genus Pithys; species Pithys albifrons. The sequence goes on from NC_092466.1 coordinate 20,213,339, forward strand.
GACTGGAGCAGAAACAAAGCCCCACAAAAAGTCAGCACACAAGGCATTTGAAAGCCAGCTTTCCCTGCCTGAGCCCTATCTAAACCTCTGTAAAGTCAACGATGGTAATCTGATTGGTTTTAGTAGGAGTTGCCTGGACATCTTAGGTCAAAGTTTTTGTTTATTTGTTAAGATACTGAACTAAATTCCAAGCTTGTTCAAGTTTTACTTAGTATTTTTAAGTACAATTTTGGGTACGTTCTTTTCATAGTAAAAGTAATTACTTTAAGACATTTCAAATAACAACAGTAAGAGATCAGTGCTTTTTTCCTTTAAAAAATGTAATATTAATTTATTGCTGAATCAATATTTTAATAGAAGGCAGAGAAGGGACTACGGTAAGAGAGCACACACCACTGGTTTCTAAGAGCTGTTAGAGGTAAAGCATTGTGTGTCCACGCGTGCCTCTGTCTCTTCATGCTTAAAACTTACTGCCTGTGATCTTCATGAACATGGTACCTTTCTCTTGAGGTGTGTTAAAACATCCAGACCTCTGAGCAGTCCCAGTAAAGCTGCACTGGCATGAGTCTGTGTACTGTACTAGTATCAGGGATGTCCCGTGCTTAAGTGATACAGGCAGACAAACCCTGCATACCCTGCTGGTATCAGGCTAGCAGTCTTGGTGACCATACACATGTGGAGTTTGTTGCCTGTGCCTGCCATAATTTAAAGTGCAATTACTCAGGCCCTTTCCTGAACTCTGATGTGGGTGATTCTCCTCTATTATGAGAACCCGGGTAATATACTGTCTTGTTTTGTTTTCTGTTTTGTTCTTTGAAAGATTCATTAGATAAACTCAGGTGGGTTAAATATCAGGTTTTGCACACCTTCATCATGCTCTTCTGAAACGCGCAACTGCACAAGGCATACATGATGTCTGCGAGACACTCACGTTACAGCTGCAAGATGCACAGAATCAGCTGCCAGCCGATGCTGAGCACATTCTCATCCAGTCTGTGACCAGTAGGTGAAATGAAGATGGACAAGTTCTGGTATGAAACCTGGCTGTTCTCCAGCTCACACCCGAGAGGCACTGGTGTGTGCACGATGTTCTGACAAGTGCTGGTATCATACTGTGACTCACTGGTCCTGTTGCTGTCACTGTCACACATGATTCTTGGTGAAACATTGTGAAATCCCATTTGGTGTTTAGTGAGCTCCATGTGGAAAATGGCAGGTAGTGTTCACTGTATTCAGGGTTCTGAAGATTTTTACTGTGCCCCTGAGTATCTCAACTTGGAAAGAAAAATAATCTCCAGCAAAATCATCTGGGGGAAAATATTTGCGAATTAAAGTGTTTTAGCCAGTGTTGCTGCTAACCATTCCCTCTTCCAGCAGATCTTTTCTGAATGAAAATTAAGGCCTAATGTTTCAACTCTTTATGCTGCTTAGGAATGCTCATACCAGGAAAGCCTGCAGAACAGATCCATCTGTTAGGGGGGTTCATTTATGCTTGTCACACTTCTCATGCTGATTCTTCGTTAGTGTTAATGGTGGGCCTCTGGAGCTCCAGTTCTCTGCTCTGCATGGTGCCATCAAATGTTTGAGAAGGCTGAATGGTGCTTTTTTCTTCTTTCTCCTCAAGAAGATACTGTTAACTTTTTTTCAGCTTCCAGCTGTGAGGCACTGATGCTTGCTCAGGTGAGCTCTGTCCTTTCTGCCCAGGTGTCAGTAAGGGGAACAACTATCCCCTGTCAGATCAGGCTTTCCAATATTTTCTTCTGGCAGCTTTCAAAATAACTGAAATAGAAGTCTGTTTCTTGTACCTTGGCCAAAGTTACTTTGAGTTACCTTGGGACTTTTCTGAGCCGAGAATTTAAGTTGGAGGGAATATAGGTTTAATATCGTCTACCACAATCCCTTCCCTAGATTGCCAGAGCCTTTTCTGGTATGTCCAGTGCTCTGGACATCGGACAAGGCTCCCATTCTATTGATGTAACTCCTATCCAGAAAAGCACCATCTGAGCCAAGGAAATTTCCCCACTGTGTCACATTTGATCTATTTGCCAGGTTGTGAACATGAATTATGTTAGAAATACAGGTGTGTGCTGCAGAAGGTTGGTCCCATTTAAGAGATATGTTAAATTCCTATGAATTCTCAGGACTTTCTTCAACTGTAAGCCTGTATTTTGGGAGCAGGAGTGGTGTTTAAAATGTTGTTGTGTTCTGAAAACATGGCCCAACCTGGGGACAGCTTCCTCTGGTTAAATGTCAATGAGATTGGCTTTGCTTCAGCAGGAGGCATTCAGTGAAGGTTGAATGACCCTGCAAGGGGTTAGAGAAGTACTGGGCCTCTGTGCTGTACCTGGGAAATCCTGAGAAGCAGTAGTAGTTCTTTGTCCAAGCCCACTTCTGCCAACCCCCTGTACTGATGAGAACATCAGTACCACTTGGGGTGCTATAAGGATGGGGGCTGCTTGGCATGCCACTCATCAGAAACCTTTGAAGTGATGCTGAGGTGTAGCCCCACACAGGAGCTGGTTGCTTCTGCCCCGTGTGTGTCAGGGTAAACTATTACAAAGTAGGACCCAGGTCCAAATTTTTCCTAAACCTGAAGTGTGTTAAGATACAGATTTCTGATGTAGTCTACTGTGGAGATTGTGGCCAGCAATGAAAGGGAGGTCAGTGACTCTTGACTGAATCACTCTCAAATATGGGTGAAACTGGGCAAATAAAAAAGCAAGGATATTGCTGGCTGGATTTCCATGGCATTATATTAGATATGCAAAGAAAATTGCTAAGCAGGACCTTTTATTTTGTGATTATTTTTTAGTTTTGAGATATTGCGGTGTCTGTATATTCCAATGAAGTACTGAAAGCACTTGTCTTTGTATAGAAGATAACTGTTTAAAAATTGCAGCTAATCTTGTATTTAGGTAAAACATCTGTAGACAGGTAATTGTTTAATGTTGAACAACTTTACACTGGCATGTGTTGTATAGTTTATACAAGACACTTCACACTTCTGCAGAATTTTTTAGTTAGTAAATTTCTAGTAACTTAAATGTATAGTTTTGTACCCTTTCATGTATGTTTGTTTTCTCAGTATTGCCACTTGCAGAGTTATTTTTAGTTTCTTAAACTGTAATTGATTATTGGTGTGTAATACACAGGGTTATTGACTGCAGCAATAAAGTGTTTCTATAAAAAACAGAACAAACCAAAACCATTACAGTATCAATTTTGTTTGAAAAAGCATAGAAAGAAAAATTGAGCTCTTCAGTAGTAGATGGTGAAAGTGATTTCTTTCACTGGAGTAAACACAGAACTTGGTGGCTCTTCAACGTAGCAGACCAACACAGAGTAGCCTCCCATAGCAATTCGATGTTAAAGCAATTGTTAGTGATAAAGGTGTAGTAACCATCAGAATAATTGGGCAACTACTTTGATGTAAGGGCTTTTGCCTCAAGTGCAGGAATCATGGGGAGAATATTCTGGCTTCTGCCATGAAGGAGGTGAGGAGAGAAGATTGCCGTGGGCCTTAAAATCTGGACCTTCTGGAATCAACACTGAGTGGTGCTGCAAATGCTTCATGTCTGAAGTCAGTATTCTCATATGCATCTGTGTAGAGATGCAAAGCAGAAGATGTTTGTTAATGTGATTTTCCTCCTAGAAGAAAAGTAATTTTTTTATACAGAACAGAAAATCCTCAGCAGTTTCTGTAGAATGTATTTCTAGCACCGGTAGGTCAAGAAAGCTGCTACCTGCACTGCTGTGAGAAAGCTTGCAAATAACAAAGGCATACATGCCACAGAGCAAAGAAAATCTGAAGAGTTGTGTTTGTAACAGACACAAGGGGGCTCAAAGAGAAGCTTTTCATTATCTTTCTTTTTAACTAATAATTAGTTTTTCATTTTCTTTTAGGTAAGAAATTGAAGGAAGTCTTAAATCTGCAATCCTAGAGAGATGTCTCCCTTGCAAAGCAAGTCTCTGTCCTATGTTCCCTTGGTAAAGCAAGTCTAGCTATAGTAAATGAAGCTACTTACATGAAGTTTGGAAACCCAGTGAGATCTCTATACAAAAATACCCTGCTGAAGAGATGATAGGATAATTTCCAGGGCATGCTGTTTGACTGGTGGTCTCTGAGATGAAAAGCTGATAAATGGTTTAAGGAACAGAGCCTGTAGTTTAAGGAACAGAGCCTGTAAAACCATCTGGCTGCTTGTTAAAAAGTGTTCCTTATCTTGGGTTCAGGCATCTCAAGTTGATTATAATTTATTTCCTCTTAAACCTTATTTTCATCTGAAAGAGCATTACTGTCACTGTGTGAAGTGTGTCTGTCTCTGAGGCAGAGCAGAGCATTGGCTCAGCAGCCCATGGCACAGCTGTGACTCTAGGAACAGGATTTTTCAGCTGCTGTCCAGGAACTGGAGCTGTCTAGTGAATAGTTACTGGTGTCTGGCTGGCAGAACCAGCATGACTTGCCTCTCGGAGCAGGACAGAAGGAGGCAATTGGGAATCAGAAGAGCAGGAGTTGGGAAGATCCACAAGTGCTCTCTGGAGGCTATGGAGGTGTCAAAGGTGCAACTCCAGCTGCTGATTCTGAAAACCAAGCCCTTTCTCAAGAGCCAGGCTCATGTCTGCGCTGCTGCTCCAGCCCCCTGCACTGCTGCGGGGACTGTATGTCCTCATCCAATCCCATTTCTCACAGCTGCCCTGTGGGCCCCTCTCCTGTTACCGACCCCTCCATTTCCCTATCCCCAGTCTGATAACCCATATCACAGTGTGCTTGTCCTTTTCCTTTCACTCTACTCATGCAACCCAAATTGCCTTCCCCTTCCTCAGTTGCTCACCTTGCCTCCGGACAATAAGGCTGTGCTAGGATGAAACAAATTGAATCAATGTGTGGTTGATAAGAATGACCATAGAAGCACCCAGAAGTGACAGTGTGCAAGTAAGGGTCAATGTCCACCTGTGATGCCAGTTTTTCCTGTAAATCCTTTGACCTCTGACATATGGGATGCTCTCTGACATTTTTGCATTGTATTGTGTTACCACAATACAGACAGAAGAAGATGCTCTTTCACAGTCTTGGGATGGATGTATGACTTGAGAAAATCAGGTAAGTTTATCTCGTTACAGAAAAAGAACTGAACAGAGAAAAAATTGGTTCATCTAGGCTAGATGAAAAGAGGAGGCAGGAGAGGTTTAAAAAAGAAAACTCATAAAAGCCCTGGACAAAGGAAATGGGGAGCGCATTCAGTGCATTACACAGGGTGAAATAATTGAAAAACATGGCTCAGATAGGGTCAAGTGATGGCAAACTTTAAGAATAGTGTTTCAACTTGCATTCTAGGAAAAAGCCTCAGAGGAACTGAAATCTGATAATAGAGAGTATACCTTGCTTTGGAGTGACAGAGATAAATGAAGTTGTCACAAAGGCTTTAAGATCAGAGGAGGGTTTGAAATAATAAAACACCCGAAGGCTGCACAGAACAGAGGGGGTGGAGATCACCACTCAGGGTATGCTTATTAAATCCTGAAGTTTCAAGGAATCAGGTTTGCAATTCCTAACATTTTAAGACTTCAGTAAAATGAACCTCCCTGTCATTTTTGCTGGGAGTGCCTTGATGTGCTGGTTGGTTCTAATACTGTCTCAAAGGCCACCTGCAAACAAGGAAGGCCAAGAAGGCTTAGGAGAATTCACCACTGTTCGAGCTGTAGGGTCTGATGCTAGCACAGCAGGTTCCTTTGTCACAGGAAATGGTTATCCTTGTGGTTGGGAGAGAATAGGAAATGTCTTGGGCTGATGATTTGATTTCAGCTGATAGAGCACAGCTGTCTTGGAGAGTGTATGTAATACTTCATATCTGCTTTACCTCTGAGCATCCTCTGGATAAACTCAGGTCTCTAGAGCCCAGCTTGCCACTTACCTTGCTGTTGTATTTGCATCCTTGCTTTTGAAAGTGCTGTGTTAGAATCAGTTCTGATAATGGGATTAGCTAAACCATTATTTCTCATGCCAGCAAGATGATGGCTTATTTTATCTCAAAACTCTGCTTTCAGGACTGTGTTACATTCATGGTCACATGTAAGCAGTTGATATGTACCAGAGAAATCAGATGTAAATTAAATCAAACTATCCCTTTGAGTAAACTAAGCTGTGGTAGAAGTTAGAGGTATTATTTCAGGGATGAATTTGGACCTGCCTCATGTTGCACAAGCCTTATATCAGGACTCTTCCTTTGCTACTGGGGCATAGGGCTTGTGCAGCATTCTTCAGTCTCCCACTGCTATTCTAGTTTTGCAGTTGTCAAATATGTGCAGCACCAAATGATACCAAAAGAGTAACACAGCTGTATTACTTCTGCTTGGCTTGTTTGTGGCTTGCATGTCCCATGCTTTGGCTCTCCTCTCATCTTTAGCAGTGTTACCTGCACAGCCTCCCAGCAATGATTTGGGGAGGGGAAGCCTGAAAGCACACTGCTTTCTCTCTGCTCTCCGTCAGTGCCAGAGTAGCACAGCTATATCTGTGGAGGCAGTGAGAGGAGCTGCACATTTAGGAGGAAGTGATGAGGTCACGCAGTCCCAGATCCCATGGTCCTCACGGCTGAGGAAGATGACCTAACATCACATTAAATGGGATAAAGTATCCAAGGAGCACCCCCTCAAAAAGAGAGTAGGAAGTTCATGAGGATAGTGAGACTGTCAGCCCCTTGTGATCTGGATGGTCCCTTGCACAAAAGGTATAAAGATCCTGTAGTAAAGGTTGAGATAACAGCCTTGTTGGGGTTTGTGAAAGATTGTGCTGGTATCAGAATTGCCACCACCTGGGTGGCAGAGCAAGGACACTGTGCTGAGCTTTGCAATTCCAAAGTTCATTTCTGGACACTGAGATGGGACAGAGGCAATTCTATGAACACTGAGGTTTTTCTCCCTATTCTGGTGGATCAATGTGCAATTAGCACCCATATGTTCTCAGCTATTAGGCCCATGCCCCTTAGATTATTTATGTAGATTGAAAATTTCTGTAGGCTCTGCTGCTCCCCTCTGTTATTTGTTAATTACCATGTTGTATCATTCTTCCCCACTCCCCGTCCTTATTAGCATACTTCAGGAGGGTCATCTGGCCACCAAAAATACTGTAGCCCCAAGAGGGATATAAGATACGTGACATCTGCACAGAGCAACCTTGTTTTTCACTGGTATTGCACAAAGATAAAGAGCATCTGACTTCTGCTGTGAGTTTCCATGTTGTAAATCTGTGGGATGCTCAGGTGAGGAGGAACTGTGAGTAGCAAGCAGCGAAGTGTGCCTCAGAGGCTGCATTTCCCCTGGGTTCTGTGACCTTGCCACTTCACCAAAGGACTCCATAGCATGCTTTAAAATGCAGCAGCTGGAAGAGCAGCCAGAATTGAGGATGGTCACAGGCCTGAAGTGGGTTGGTGGTGTCAAAAAGGAAGCTGGAAACCTGGGATCAGAGCCTGCCTTGACCTGACCAGTTCGAGCCCCCCCTCTCCGTCCCTTGGAGATGTGACACATGCAGAGTGTAGCACAATCTGCTCCTTGCATCTCAGCCACTGTGCCAAGGGGGATCCAGGGTGATGCTGGCAGGGGGAAGCCCTGCAATACGAGTCTGTGTCTGATCCCATAGCCTAATCTTTAGGACACATGCCTCAGATCCAGTTATGGGATCCAACTGCCATTTCCAAGAGTGGTTCCCTTGTTGGATATCCAGCAGCCATCAGATACAACACGGAAGAGAACAGTGCTGGAGTCTCGTAAGTGTAGGTCTCCTCAGGGGTGAAGTGATGTATTCTCTGGATAAAATGGTTGGGTTTGGGTTTTGCCTATCCTGCCATTTTGTCTGGCAGGATTTTGATGAAGCATTTGAAATTTTGCCAAAAGTAAATGTCAATAAACTTCTAAAGGTGACCATGATAAAAGAAAGAGGTGCTAAAAGAACAAACTAAAGAAAGAGACACAGCTGTGAAAAGGTTGGTGAGAGGTAACAAATGAATTCCTACAAATTTCACGCACAGGATTGAACTTAGCTAGTATTTTTTAATGAGTTTGTAAGAGGAGTTATAACACTATAGGGAGACTCCTGGTCATATGTTTGCACAGAAGAGACACAAACTGAAAACAGAACTCGGCTCAGGAGAATGGAACTGGGTTCAAATGCTGCATCAAAACTGAGAAGCAAAGAAACATGGAAACCCACCAGTCAAGGTTTGAACACCACTTTGCTCCATACGTGCAGTGAAAATGAAAGTGCCCAGAAGGTAGCCTTGTGTTTGACAAATCTGTTCCTGAAGCACTTGACATGTTAAAATGGTTTCAGATATATCTTTCAGTGAAGGCTATGAACCTAAATTTAGGAACTTCAGGGCTGACAGCACTTGTGCAAAAATCAAACTGATGCAAGAGTTCTTTGAAATCTTATGTAAAGGAAAGATGAAACCAAGGAAGATGTTCATGAGTTCTGGTCCCCTTCTGTGTAGTAACATTATCCATGGAAAGGATTGGAGTGCAGCAGCAAGGACTCCTTGTTTAAATCTCAGGAGAAGGCAGATCTCTGGGCTGGGATTCTGCAGCTACCTCAGGTGTGCCATGCAATAGCTGGCAATTTTGCACTTCTGGGTGTTATTTTAAAAGTAGCAGTAGACTAGAAATTATTGCTGAGCAGTTTTGAATTTTTTCTATGTCTCTAGGTAAATGCATGTCCTGAATGTGGGAGAGCCTTGAAATCTAAGTCACAATATAGCAAATGGTTGAGTTTCTGCTTGACCCGAAGAGATGTAAAAGACCTTCCCTGACCTGTCTGGGTGAGAATAGCCCACTATCATCACACTTCTGCAAAAGACCTGGTCCCTTTTAAGAGCAGCATAGGCTGTCCCAATTGCTATGTAGCCACAAGATATAAGTAACTTACAATGTACGTAAGACAGGCCACAACACATCTTGGGTAGCTTCAGTTTTAGAAGCTCAAGCAGAGAATCCAGAAGTGTACTCTGCAATGTTGCTCAGCAGTCCAAGACACAGCAGCCATGCTGGTGAGGCACAAGGCACTTTGCAACTGGACTTGCCAGAACAGAAGCGGGCAGAGCCAACAATAACTTCCAACTATAGACTTTGTTTGCTTCCTCTGTATTTGAAAGTTAGTGGCTCATAATGCCCACCTAGTCTTATCTGTGGGCAGAGGGCCTCATACTGAAACTGCTAACAAAGTATGATTTGACTAGTTACTGCCATACACTAGTTAATTCAGCACAGCACCTCAGGTCTAAATGAGTACCATGAGTAAAGCACTTCTGGAGTGGTTTTAATTAGCTGTTCTGCATATCTATCACTAGAAATTCACAATAACCCAGAGACCAGCTAGGCAAAGTGCCTGACAGCAAGGAAATGAGAAGCTTGGTTTGATCACAGAGCAATGGTGAAAGGATATTGAGATCAGCCAAAGCCCCAGCCTGGCTCCTCTCAGCACAGCAGCGTGGAGGAAGATTATCGGTGAGGTAACAGCATGTGGTATTTGTTTGCTTGATGAAAATACAACAGTGCTAGTGGTCCTGGTGTCTAAGTGCCAAGTGTGCAGTGTCACTGCTATGACTTCATTTCTCTGAAGTTGGAGTCTGGAAGAAGCACAGACAGCTCTTCTGTTGTTAATCATAGCAGGTGCTTGGTGTACTCAGGGTGGGGCCTGTGAAATTGTGGGATTTTTAGACAGCTTTGTGTGAATGGGGAGTTGGTTGTGTACGTGCAGTTCTGATGTGTAGATATGCCAGCAGTTGGTGGTGCAAAGACAACAGGGTGTTTGAAGAGCTTAGAGTACAGGGAATAAAGCATGGGCACATATGGGGGTCTAGCCCTGAGGAAAGGGGGAGTTGTACACAGATTTGCAGATTTGGTGTATATATAAAAAGGGTGCAGTATGCTGTGAGTCATCATCCCTGGAAGTGTTAAAAAACCCATGCGGGTATGGCACTTAACAGACATGGTTTAATGGTGAACTTGGTTGGACTTGATGACTTTAAAGGTCTTTTCCAAATTTAACGATTCTGTGATAGACTGAGTAACTTTGGGTGATGAAGAGAGAGGGATATATGCAGTGTGCCTGTGAGGGTAGATCTGTGCAGTGTGTTGAGGCAGTGTAGTATGCATGGAAGAAACAGAAGAGCAGCTATGCCTGCAGACCGGGGTGGTTTTGAGGTGAGGTACAGAGTGCAGAGCAGTTTGAGATGAAGTCCTGTGAGCGTAGAAGTGGTGAGGCACACTGAGCCGTGCGAAGGTGAGGTGTGCCCGGCAGGAGCAGGGCTGCTGTGCTGAGCAGGGTGCTGCAGAGCTCTGGGCTCCGTGTTGGATTGCCAACTGTGAAGGCTATGAAGAGTGGAGGGCTGTGTGAAGTGTGTTGGCGTGGAGCTGGGTGCACAGCGGGAGGACAGGGGCAATGAGGAGGCTGAGTGCAGGGTGAGGGGCAGGGTTGGAGTGCAGGATGCAGGGTAGCTATGTCAGGGTAGGGGCACAGTGCAGCTGAGGCTGTTCGGGAGGGCTGTGTAGGGCGCTGGGCAAGGGGCGGGCAGCGCCGTGCGGTGGCGGAGGAGGCGGCGGCGCCGGGCAGGGTCCGGGCTCAGGCAGGAGCGCGGCTCAGCAGCGCTGGTCCGGTCGGTGGGACCGTGCAGAGCCGAGCCGAGCTGAGCTGGGGGGACCATGCCGTCCTACACGGTCACGGTGGCCACGGGCACCCAGTGGTTCGCGGGCACCGACGACTACGTGTACCTGACCCTGCAGGGCACGTCGGGCTGCAGCGAGAGGCACCTCCTGGACAAGCCCTTCTACAACGACTTCGAGCGTGGCGCGGTGAGTCCCGCCCGCCCCGGGGCTGCCCCGAGCGAGACAGCGCGTTTGTCCCCTCAGTGCCTCGGGCCGGACCCGCGGACGGTGCAGCATCAGCGGCACCTCGACTGCTCCCTGTCTGGCGCCCCGAGGGGCTGGGAAGGGCTGGGCTTTCTTCAAACCCTGTCCCCATGTGCCGGAGCTCCGGAGAGGGACCCCGAGACTGAGGTCCCTGCTGCCATTCCCGGCCTCCCATCTTCCGCAGTCCTGTCCCATGGGTTAGCCCTGGTAGTGGTCAGTCCTAAGGAAAAGATGGGGCGCTTTGGTACTTGCTTACAACGAACTTTCAGATCTCGTTGTACTTTCTTTACAACTACCTAAAGAACATTGTGTGCTTCCTCTTGATAGGTGTCAAGATCAGTATTTACTAGTAGTCAGAGCCCTGATATCTCTAAGGAATTAGAGGCAAGTTCTTCCAGTAGGCATTACAACGCCTGCCAAGGAAACTTGTAGGGCAACTTCAATGGAAGTTTAAAACCAGCTTGATTGTTTTAAGTGTGAGAATGAAATTGTGACTGGGCTATCACCTATGCTCTTCTTCCTAACCTAGATCTATGATGTGTGTTGTGCCCTATCCTCTCTGTGGTCTTACCACAGTATTTGGACTATCTATATGTAATTACTTATACTGTGAGCACTGCTTTAGAATGTCATTTTATTTGCCTGTGGAAATAATAGACTCAGGCCTCTTTTTCCCCTCCTAAAATGTGTATTTTATTTGGAAACCTAATTCACAGTTTCCAAAAAGTCTGCTTAAGCAGACTTAAGCACCTTTGAAAGTTTTAAAGAAGTGTTTATAAGTCACTTTGGAAGTGAGACCCACCTCTACATGTGCTCTTATGGTGCTGCTTTGCATTTAGGTGTTTTTTCAACCCAGGAGTTCACAGCCTAAGTTAAGTACATGGTCTCTTCTGTGTTAGACATTGCAGAGTATGGTTAACAGAAGTCAGCATTTTGAGTAGGTATTGATGGCATGTGTAGCTATAGTCCCAGATGTTTACCAGTTGCTGCTATTAATTTTCTTTCATAAGTAAACAGTCATTAGCTTATAACTTTGTTACCTAAGTCTTCAACATGTACATCCAGTCATTCTTTCTCTGTTATCTGGTGAATAGTCACATGCTTTAAACAAAGCTGAACAGCATTAGCAAAAGAGCTTGAAGGAGACCTCAAACTGTCCTACAAACAGAGGGTTGGGGTGCTCTCCCAGGAGGGCTGAACCCTGTCCAGCTGAGGAAGTAACCACCAGGGTCTCCAGTGACCAGGCAGGTTGTATTTCTGGGCTACAAAAGAGGATTTCCCTGTCTGAGAGATGGCTGTGATGGAGAGCCTGGTAGTACTTTGATCATCTGACTGGATTAGAGAATAACGTGATCTGAGCATTCAGTATATGCCCATCAGCAACTCTTGGACTGCCATGGCACCAAGTCCAGCAGAAGCAGAGATCCACCCTGCTGGGTGAAGAAGCAATGAACAGCAGTTGGGGATGTCAGTAGCAAAAAATGTTCAGGCAGTTTTTTCAGCACGTATTTATTGCGGGCAATGATGGTAACTCCACATTCCATGAAGTGTCTGGCTCATTGAACACTTGAAGTATAATGTGCTAAATTTTGGGTTTGAAGATGTTTTCTTGAGGAGCACAGCATGTTTATCCAGGCACCTGTTCAGGTTACATGGTGCCCAAAACACTGTGAATCTTAGTAATATGTTGTGCAAGAAAAAAAAGAAAAAAAGTACCAGTGTGGAATCCAAAAAATAAAACTGAAGCAGGCCAGAAGACTTTGAAATTGGTTGGTTTGCAAATGAAGACACTGTTTTCACAATTCTGCCTTTACTGTTTCTTTCAATAACATCTCTATAATTTTCTTTTCTGCAAAGCACTTCAATTGTTAATACATTTGCCAAAAAAAAAAATGAAAGACACTTTATAGAGTGGATGACCAGAATTTTGTAAGGCTTTGTCTACTTTCCAGGGTATTTTTTCTAAATGTCGAGCCAGCCTCTGTAGTTCTATTGTCCTGGTAATGTCTTCATTTGCATTATTGCAAATTGTGCATATTACTAGATACGAGGAAAGAGGGCTTGGGTCAGTTCTGAGTAGGAGATTTGCAAGACAGATGTTGATTGAGGGAAAAGTATGTGGAAAAATCTGAAAAGATTTGCACAAGGTAGCTCCATTGTAGTTTTTGTCTGCCTGACTTCAAGTAATGGACACAGGCAATGCTGAATTGCTGATCATACCTGATTTGCTTTACTTAGTGTCTTTTGAATGAGTTCCTTTGCTGATGAGTTGTTTCAAAGCAAGTGTTAGGGTGTTGTTCAATTTTCACTTTTCTTCCTGTTCCCCCTTCAACTGCTTTTGGCTTTTGTTGAAAGAAATGCACTCACAAGTGCTTCCAGAAGGGAAATATAGTTCTTTCTACTTAGAGCTTTGTGCTTATAGAAAGAGGGGTTGTCAGTGCCATCCTTTTTCCTCCGGTATAAGGACAGACAGTAGGAATCTCTCCTCAGAAAGAGAAAACTTAGGTTTTGAATGAGATTAAATTGCTTAAACAAGGTGCTGCAGGAGGTTAGGCAGTTCAATAGTCTTCATAGTCTTCATTAATTCTGTTCTCTCACTCTAATTTCAAACTGTATAAAAACTCTGAGCATCTCTGGCTTACCATGCACTCATCTTAGTGTTTCAACAAGATACCTTATATAACAAATGTCATAGAAACCTTGAGCTATCAACTGTCAATTCTTACCTGGACCTTTTATCCTCTCAGTAACCTGAGACACCTTTACTGTATTAGCAAAATTGTCATCTCAGGTAAGCCCATGGCATTGCTGATTTGGAGGCTCTGTGAAATACCAGGAGAGAGCCCTCCTTTTCAGAAGTGCCATTGAAATAGGATTTATGATGGTCAAAAAAAAGATTAAAAACCTTCGGGAACACTGAGGTTAATTGCATATCCTTTTTGCATTACATCAACAGTAACTATTTTAGGGCTCTTGAAATATTGCCAAGTAGATTGTTATCAGAGGAATTAGTTTCTTCTGAAGATTGGCTGTCAATGTGATATTTCTATCAACTCTTTGGATCTGATTCTCATTACTCTTTAAGTCTTATGTGTACGTATGTATGTATGACATAGGAAATACAGAAAAATGTATGTGTAAATGTGGATTTTTAAAAATTATATCTTTAGCTGAACCTTTAAAGAAGATGAATTTAAAAAGAAATTAAAGGTATCTTGGGCAACAAGAAGGTGCTCAGAAAATAAGACTAATTTGAGACTTACTGTGCCACGCTAATCACCTGGCAGCAATGCGTTTTCGTGAGGACTTGAGCTAAAAATACTGCAGTACATTTTCCCTAACCAGACAGTGGTTTTGATCACCTTATTCTTCCTCTGTACACAATTAGCCCCAGAATTTGAAATGAGTGAGAAGATGGAGCACAAAAATCCTAAGTAGCTGAATAAAAAGAGAATCTGATCCAGATGCAGTTTATCATTTGCTTCTGTAGGTCATTACGTTACTCTTTAGAGGTTTGAATTCCCTTTTATAATGACAAACACAAATGGGTAATAATTCACTTAGGTTTGTGGATTTGTTTGGACTGTGTCTCTGCAAGGCTTCCAGCTTCTGACTGCCAAATGCAACAACAACAGGATAAAATTGAAGGAGAAAATTTATTTTTTGGTTTAATTGCAGAAAGAGGTGCTCAAGCAGGAAGTGACTGAGTTTGAGATAACGCGGTATGACAGCCTGTGATGAGGGACTCTTCTGCAAAGTGCCATCTGCTCCTGGGAAGATATACAAAATTGCAGAAGTACTAAGTGTGAATCCTGAGCCTGGTAAAGAGTTTATTGACAGTTTTTATTGAGAAAACCAGGAGTTGCAGGGAAATGAATATGGAATAGAAATGCTGCAAATGCTGCCTGTTTCTGGAAAGACTTGAAGAATGGAAATCAATCTGAGCATGCTCTTCAGATTTTTCAGTTATCATCCAGAATTCTTTGTGCCAGTTGACAAGAGTGAAGTGAGACTATTAGGCATGAGGTGAAAGGCAAAGATGAGGGAGGTGTGGTATTTCAAAGCAACATTGTGGGCGAGGGGAATATCCATTTACGTAGCCAGGAGTACAGGGGTATTTCCTGGAGTCACCGACTGTCACAATTAATGTGATTTCTGAGAAAAGCCAATCAAGATTTTTCAGTGTCCAAAATCATAAATCATCAAGGGAATTAATTTATCTTTGTACATTATCCTTTTACCTATTCTGGGATGGGGTGATGAGGCTGAAGAGTCAGGAACTTAAACTTTAAAACAAATGTTTGAAATTACTGTATTTGTTTGCTCTTCAGAGAGAACTATATCTTTTCTGCTATGGAGATGCAAGAGAAAGTGATAAGCATCATTATAATGTTTTGCTTGAAATCTCAGGTCTGTAATTTTCATCTCTCAGCTCACAACCAAGCAGACAAATGCCGTCATCCCAAGCTTGCCAAGGACTGCCATACTATTTGTGGGACAGTCTGTTACCACCTGGTGTGTCTAGGTGTGCTGTTGGCATGAACATTGCAAAATTTTATTTAAGACATGATTGGCTTCCTTTTTAAAAGAAACAGTTCAATGTCTTTTGCTTTGATACACATGGGGAGAATATTGGCTCAGACTAAGATTCGTTGCAGTATAACAGTCATAACCTGACAGTTTCAAAGCTGATTGAAGAACATCTTTGGAAAGAGACAAGCGAAGACAATGTTTCATTTTCTGTAGGGTGGACTTTGAAACCTAAAGGGCTTTTTATTTTTCTCTGACATCTATGAGTCAATTAGATATGACATACTTTATGAAGGCTGGTGTTTTATGTAATGGATTGTGATAGAACTCAGTTCTGTCATCTCAAACTTTGGTGTACAGATAGATGTCTTCCTTTCAAAATGGTTATCAAAGCTGATAATTTATGAATGGCTCATACACAATGGTGCTTTGCATCAATAATGTGGCAAATTTGGGTTAAAATTATAAAGGGACATATTCCTGTGTAACGTGCTCTAGGTGACTCTGCTGTGGCAGGAGGTTTGGACTAAATGAACTCCACAGATCTCTTCCAACCTTAACAATTTTGTGATAGGTCTGTGTGCACTGTCCTAAATCTGTCAGGCAGTTTAGCGAGGCCCTTAGGTCAGCATTCATAGCAGCTGTTGTGCTGGGTGGGGGTGCTCAGCATGGGGAAGAAGTGCAGCATCATGTCCTGACCACGTAGCTGCCACTTCTTCAGTAGCCCTGCTGCAGCAGTCATTGAGAAAAGGAGAGTGGGGTATTCAGTGGCTTCCTCAGCCTGACAAGGTTCAGAGCTGTGGCCCCCAAACCTCAGGAAAGCTTGGTGTCGAGACAGCACCGGGACTGGTCTGCTCCTCTATTGGATCACTGCAAGACCAGTAATTGGAGATTTCAGGGTCCTGTCCTTGTAGTTCACTGATGAGGAGCAGGCATGTGTGGACCTCACAGGTTTCAGTACCAGCTCAGTACAAAGGCTGTGACCAGACCCTTAGCATGAAAAAGGACTAAACAGACAAGCTACTGTGCAGGCCTGGGCTGATGTCCCTCTCTGTTGCAGGAGTCAGGCTTTTGAGGAAGGAGCTAAACCACATTTCCACATGCTGGTTTGTTTTCTGTGAAAGAATGAAGTGCCTCCAGAGCTAGATGGGGTTCTTGTGAGGCTTGTTTTCAGTTAGCTACTTGAATTCCTTTGTACATCTGAGCCATACGAACATAAAATGTATCATTTTCCGAATCTTAACTGTACAAACATTAAATGTACCATTGTCCTCATTTTAAATATGGAGAACTGAAGAAGAGACAGCAAAAGACAAAGCAGATTCAGGTGGTCTGGATACTGTTCTTGGTCTGAAACATACAACTAGATATACATACAACTAGATTCCTTGTCCAAAGTTTTAATCTCATTATCATCTTTCCACTCCAGTTGCATGAGTTCCCTAGCAGTTCCTCTTTCAGCTATTGCTAAGAGAACAGTGAATGGTTTCATGACCTGCATATTTTTTCTCAGACTTGCAAACATTTCAAGGAGTAATACCATTTTTTAGATTGCATACCAAAATGTTTCTCCTTTTCTGGAGTGTTTTACATGTTCTTGTTTGTTCTTTTAATAATCTTTCTGTTGCATTGCAGTCCAATAATAGGTCTTCCTTTTCTCACCAACCTGAATCTGGAAAGTCATATCAGGAAAGACCAGGTATGCCTGTGTAATGCTGGTGATGCTTCCTGCATGTGCAGTGGATCACTGACTGTATTCTGCTCTGCAGGTTGACTCCTATGATGTGACTGTGGAAGAAGACCTTGGAGAAATTCAGCTAATAAAAATTGAGAAGCGAAAATATTGGTACCAGGATGACTGGTACCTTAAGTATGTCACTGTTAAAACACCAGTGGGTGACTATTTGGAGTTCCCATGTTACCGTTGGATTACAGATGAAAAGGAGGTTGTCCTTCGAGATGGAAGAGGTGAGAGCCATAAGAAACCAGATTTCCTGAAGAGCATCTGGAATTCTTCCATCTCTCCTTCCCCTTTCTCCATGTACTTCCCTATCTTCTCATATGGAGACCACTGCCAGTCCCCAGCTGCATCCTAGAGAATCCCTACTGACTAGGAATACTTTCTGAGCAGCTCACTGGGCTCGGCACTGACAGTGGAGTTGGGTATTTTGGGAAGCACATACAAGGAAGATTCCTCACTCTGGCTGGTTACACTGGTCTTGAATTTGAAGGCTGACCCTAATGCCAAATTTTGTCTGCTCCACATCCTCGTTGTTGAAGCCCTTTTGATCTAATCAGAATTAGTATTCAGTGTTTGTTTCATACTAAGCTCCTAAGTGGCCTATGATTAATTGCATGTAAATTGCCCTGTTTTCATAAGAGTGAAATAAAATCCCAGAGTAGGCTGCTCGGCAGGTACAAGGACCGACTGGAAGCAGCAGCTTACTTTTCACTCCTCTTTGCGTGCTGGCAAGTCCAGGACAAGGATAATGGTTATAACTGCTGCAAGTAGTGGTGACCAACTGAGTAAAGCCTTTTAACTGTCTCTGACCACCTGCTTGCTGTGATTAGGGTTGGGGCAGATATTTGTCACTGATATTTTCTTGTTCCCCTTTGTGCTACCTGGGGTAGGCTGGCTGCTGTAGTGGTCTGGAGCATGAGTGCCTGAAAACAGCTGAAACAAATATGAGATGATAGGAGATAAATGTTTATCTTCTCCTTAAGTTTTTGGCTACTCCCAGATGAGGAATTTTGTATTTGAAGCCTTTTGCCTATAATTACAACTATGTGTCAGTTTATTTTTGATCTCCAAGAGGGAATTTCCATTTTTCATAATTTGATTTGTAACATCTGTAACACTTTGCCTGGAAGGCATCTTTGCGTGGCTTTCAGAGGATGGTAAGGGAAAGGACAAGAGCAAATGAAACCCTCTTGGTAACTGAAACACAACCAGCTGGAAACCATTAGCCATATTATCAGCTGTATTATCTCTGATATCTCCAGACCCAGACCCCAAACAGCTATTGTCATGAAACTCCTGCTGGTTTTATCTGCCCTACTATTTGTGTATGTAAAGTGAGTCTTGTACCTTTCCCTTTCTGTGATCACTAAGGAAGTCTTTGTGTTATTTAATGGCATATTGAATTCATGGTCAGAAGACCAAAATGTCTGGAAATAAAACCTCATTGTTACTCTTTCTGTTCTCCTGACAGGAAGATATGATTATTGCCCCAGGCTGACAGGGAAGAGCACAGCTCTCTCTCAGGAGGGAGGTTCAGTGATGTTTCCTGGATATGTCTTTTAGCAGAGAAGATGAACTGGAACAATATTGAGGTTTCTCTTACTGATGAAATTTCTCTGAAATACTGAACTGTAAAATTAATTCCTATGACCCTCTTCAGACCATTTAACACTAGATACATACAGCAGGTATCTACACTAGAAATCCACATTTTACATAAATGTTGAGACAGATGCTCCCAGCTTGAGCTAGTTGCCCCTTGGAAGCACCATCTTAGGAGTTTATCTGCTTCCACAGATTCTCTAAGGACCTGTCTTTCTACTCAAAGTACGAAATTGGATCATGTAAGCGTTTCCCACAGAAAATTTGTAAAAGTATAGATTAGAAGTTTCAAGGTTTGAAAACTTTGCTGTCCTTCTCAACTTCTGGGCAGTGGCAGTAGAGGAGCCTCATAACCCTGTCTCTTTTCCCTGTTTCACAGCAAAGCTACCCCGAGATGACAAGACTCAGATTCTCAAGCAGCACAGACGCAAAGAGCTCGAGTCTCGTCAGAAAATGTACCGGTGAGTTTCCCACTCCTCCCCAGAAGGTCCAGGGTCTGTTCTCATCAGCTCAAGTTCGGCAGAGTATGTTCAGATTATCATACTTGACTCCTGGATGAGAGAAAGCATAAGTTACCATGTTAGCCATATCTGATTTTTACTTAGACGGAAGTCGCTCTAAGTGATGATCATCCTGGTGCAAGGGGCATTATGAGATACTTGAATCTCACATAAGCCTGTCTGGAAGGCTTAAGTGGGAATTCAGTGATACAGCCTTAGTGTGGGCCCTCTGGCACACAGTTGTGCTTTCAAGGGAGATTTGGAGGCATATTTCGTTTGCTTGTTACAAGCAGAACTACAGTTTTGGAACATGATCTGAATATGTCAGCTTTTGCTGGAGCTTTTTGTCTGCTGCAGCAAGCTACTTTTAGTTGTTTCCTGCACTGGGGTGAAGCGGAAAATCTGGCCCTGTCTGAGTGGACTGGAATGTGCTAACAGAACACAGTTGTGATACCCACCCTTATACTGTCATAGATCTTTTTCCTAATCAGTGTCACAATGAGAAAGTGCTGTCTTTTGTCAATGGATAACTCCAGAAGGCATTAGACATTTCCTTGTTCAAGAAAAATACTCTGTTAAAATAACAGAAGTTTCTTGCACTTGTGCCTCCTTATCATCAGAGTAAGGAACAGGGCAGAGGGTCCATTCAGAATTGATGAATTGAGGCTTGGTATATGTGTTGGTGTTATCATTTGAATAAGAAAGTCTCTTACTTACGAATTATGGGAAATAGAGCAGAGAAAAACATGTTTCAGAAAGGGGTGTGACACAAAATCTTATTTACGTATGCAAGAAGGAAGGCAAAACCATTTGTAATTTCAGGGAAGTAGGTATTTACAAGTCAGGTGCATAACTGATAACACACAATGCAGTCAGTGTGTGGCAGCCAGTTTGGAAATACCATTGAAACAGTATTCTTTACTATTCACTTCCTTTTGTTTTGAAATAAAAATGGGGCAGAGAATGTGTGCCTTGACCATTAGGAGGTTGAGGAATTGAATCAAGACTATCTGAGTCTCCTAGAGAGTGCCTTTTGAGGGAATCTAAATACATAGAATCATAGAATCGATTGGGTTGGAAAAGACCTCTGAGATCATGAAGTCCAACCCTTGGTCCAACTCCAGTTCATTTACCAGATCACGGCACTCAGTGCCATGTCCAATCTCAGTTTAAAAACCTCCAGGGATGGTGAATCAGGACTTTCAGCTGCTGTATCTCAGTTCTGCAAAAATGCAGCCCCCAGAATGAGTGTGCATTGGTCAGCTGTCTGTCTTGCTGTCCCCACCCCTTGGAATACATTTGAAGCTAATGCCAGGTTCAACCAAATGTGAAAAGTTTTTAGAAATGCCACAGATGCTAAATTACATTAAGCTTTGTGAAGGTATGTGGCGAAGTAGATGTCTTCCACTGTACTTGAGGAATCTGTAGGGTACTGGTAGGTATTGATGTGTCACTATTTTTGGCCTCAAATGAATCTGTTTACCTTTATATAGAGGTGAATTATAGAGGCAGAGTAGGTAAAGGGAAGACACAGTTTTCATGCTGGTAAGGTTTTATGGTTAATCAAACCTCTCTTATTTTCTCAGCTGGAAGGAGTGGCATCCAGGCTTTCCCCTGAGCATTGATGCCCATTCTCATAGTGAACTGCCTCGTGACATCCAGTTTGACAATGAGAAGGGAATTGACTTCATTCTGAACTACACTAAAGCGTAAGTGTTTGTGGGACTTTAGGAGTTTTTCAGAATCTCTTTTGGGGCAGGGTAAGGATCTGATCACTTTTTAGATTTCATTGAATCTCAAAATTAGATTCTTTTCTCCCAGCTGGATCCTTGGTCAATCAAAGTAGGAAAGAATTGAACAGATTTTTTTTGTTCGTTTGTTTGGGTTTTTTAAATTATCAATATTTAAGCTTTTCACGCTGGAAACTGACTGAGCCTCTGTGTTCTTGTTAGACATGGTTTTGGCTGTAGATAGATAAAGCAAGCATTAGGGAAAAGCATCAGCAGAAGGACTTTAGGCCCCTCAGGTCTTGGGCTTTTGACTTGGTTCTCAGCATCCCCCCCCCCCCTCCCCCCCGAAATACTCCTCTGGTTGCTGGCAATCGTGAAACTTCTCAGTCACATACCCAAAGACAATGGTATCAGTACACCCTTGACATCCTGCTGAGCAGGTATCCACATCTGTGTTCTGCCTAGGGCAACACAGTCACTGTCCACCCGCTTGTATGCGTCCTGTCATTGAGAAAAGCATTGGATGGCCATTGGATGAGTCTGAATAGTCAATCCTGCAGAGCTCTGAAATAGTACAGGGTCAGTGAGGCAAACAGGACCTCTCTGACCTGTGACTCTCCTTCCATGCTGCCTCAAATGCCTAGGTCATATCATAGTATCTCAGATACCCCACCATGCTATCTGGTGGTGGGAGAGTCTGACATGAGATAAGACTGGTCTTTATATGTTAGAGCATTCTTGACATTACATTTGCTCAGCTGAATTTCACTACCAACACAGTGAAATCCCGTGGATAGTTCCAAGAGAACCTACGTCCTTGTCTTCTAATCTTGAATGTTGGAAGCCTTAAAGAACAAATAATTTTTTCTGTCTGTGTTAGCCCTACTATAGATTTCTTCCTCCTTTGTTTCTTCACCACACTAGAATCTGTTTTTCACAACAGAATGAAGCTTTGTAACCTCGGCAAATATTTTTCGTTATCTTTTTTTTAGCAGAATAAATCTCCAGCAGGTGATGAGTGTGTTTCTGCAGCACATATGGCTGTGTGAACCTAGATCTTTCAGAGCTAATTGGAATAAGGCAGATGAATAGCTTTGAAGAGTGGGGTTCTCTAGCTTTCTCTCTTATCCAAACTGGGATGTTAGGAAAATGATAGAACAGGCCAGAGACTGTGTACTCTTGTACCTTTTTAATGCAATACCAGCTGTTAATACCAGAGAATTGGCTGTGGTGTCATACCAGGAGTTGCATTAATGGTACAAGAGATGGACAGAACCTTCTTGCTCTCTGAGCTGGCCCAATGCCACATGTATTGCCTCAACTTTATGTTTAGACTTTCAGAGAACTAAATCTCTCAACTTTAATGACTCAAAAGCTGTGGTCCCTTTTCACCTCATGAAACATCTTATTTCTCAAGTAGTCCTTTAGTATTCATTGGATTCTTAAGGCTTTACAAGTTTTTAGGAATCTGGGCTTTGAGCTTAGGGAAAACTCTAGACTCTGATGTTCCTCTTCCACAGCTTTGCAGGACCCTTTTAGTCAGCAGATAATGAACTTGGTAATGACCATCAGAAATAGTTCTTTGGGAAAATAAATTTTTAAAATAAAATAAGCCAAGAAAACTGTGGAAATTTACATATTGTTATTTAAAAGGCAAGTTATTATAAGGCCAAAAGAGATAATTTTTGATTTGTAGTCAGGCCTTTAGTACAATGCCGACCAGATTATCATTCTGAGTCATTTATTTCTAGTTTTTCTTCCCTCTATGTACAAAATACTAAGTTAAATTATCAAATTGGATAATTTAGCTTTCTTTATCTCTCAACAAATGGTAGAAGATCTCATGCTTATTTGTGAAGTGCTCTGAGATTTAATCAGGCAGAACAGCAGTACAGCCTGTTCACCATGAAACAGACACAGGGGTGAGGCCATCCTGCAAACAACAAAAATCCATCATAGTTTTTGTGTTGTGCTTCTGTGAATAAACCTGTGGCAAAACCAAGAAGAGGTTCCAAGCAAGAGGTGAAAGGTGTGAAAATATACAATCCCCATGCAAGATCATTGAGATCTTCTCTTGCTACCCTGGCAATGGCATGATATTCCAGACGTCTACAAATCCTGTGTTTTCCAAGAGCTGCTGCTTCCGGCATGACATTAGCCAGTGCAAAACAGCTGTTTCCCAGCTCATATAGAAGATCTGAGTGATGTAGGAGCAACAGCATCTGAATGCCAGAGATGAGAGGTTTGCCATTAGGACACATAACCTATTTGGAGACTACATTCCCTTTCCAGCAGTCCCATCCTGCCAGGCTGTGGCATGTTGACAGAGATCCTCAGTCACAGCCAAGTGAAACTTGGAAGCAATTCAGCAGAGTGCAGGGACATCTATCTTTGTCATTGGCTGTAAGGGGTCCTCCCCATGAAGGAGGAACTCGAAACTATATTGCAGATAGCCAGACATTCTGAATAACTAGTATGAAACAAAAGAGATTTTTCCAAAGAATAGCAATGCTTCTTGTCTGGCACATTTGGCTGATAAATCTAGACCTATGCTTTTGGTTGAGTGATCTGTGAAAGTCTTTGAAGAATGAGTTTGATACGTCTTATCTAGCTACACTGATAAGCTTTTGGACAGCTATCTGCAGGAATGGAGTGCAGGAGGTACATGGAGGAAGGCATGAGGCCTGCTTTCAGTTTGGGTACAGTAGGAAGGAAGACAGGGAGGTGTGTTTGGAAATCCAAAGGCTGGTGTAGAGTTGAAAGGTGTAGCTGTGAGGAAGGAGCACATTTAAGGAAAAATGTGAGAGCTGTGGGAGTTATATGAAACATAGGCAGTAGTGGAAGAGGGGAGGGGAAAAGTCCTCTTGTTTGGGACTGCAAAATTGAACTCAGGAAGATATGCCTCAGATATTCTTTATAATGTTGCAAGATTGGATCTTTAGGTGCTATTGGGAGTGGATACCTCTGTAAATTTACAGGATTAATTGTGTGTAGGTGGAGATAATACTGAAGGTGTCCGGTGCTGACATGACCTACAGTATCTAGCAAATGGAAACTCAGCCTGGATTCTGTGCCAGAAATGCAGGCTTGTGTTGCTATTATGGACCAGTGTTGCATTTGGGCAGATTAAGTTCTACAGTCAACTCTGCCATTTTTTCTGTGGTATGGTTTCTAGAATGTGCCGGTATGACATCCAAGAAATACTTGATTTCTTGGGGAAAACAAGTTTTTATTTTCTAAGTCCTTTGAAAGTTTGTTCCAAGGTAGGAAATGTGAAAAACTTCCTCCTTTTGGAAGAAAACTTTGAAATACCTGAGAGTGAATATGTTCCTGACACTCAGCAGGCCAAGGTCAAACCCTACAGCAGCTTTGTGACTACATCTCAAGTGCTGTACCTACTGCTTGGTTTGATTGGTAGCCCCAGGTAAGAAGAGCATCCGGGCAGGACAGGAGCAGTACGCAACAGTTCATGTGTTAAGTGTTTTCTAACCATAGAGCAGTTCTGAAGGAGGGCAGGGGCTCTACAGGACCTTTAGTGGAAACTCTAAAATAAGACAGTCTCAAAGAACTCTTCTCAAGCTACCGAGTTATGTTTTTAAAATAATTCAAACTTCCAGTGATGGTCATACTTCCTTTTGAAGTTCATCTGTGATTCAGATACCTAATTCCTATCTAGAAATTTCTGCCCAGTAGTTATCCTTGCTTTGATCTTTTTGCAATCATTCCATGTCCCTTTCAGTTGTGAAGAGACCTCTGGAGAGGTCATGTCCTGTTGTAGGCTAGACAGTTGTGTGAGTTTTGCCTCCAGGCACCTCTTAACCTTGACTGCCACGTGCAGCAGCAGAAACAGCCAATTATATGTGTCCCCCATCTGGGCTTAGTAAAGAAGCAGCTTCTTCATGTGGGTTATAGTCCTGCTAGTCTAGAGCCCTCCTTTAGGTTACCACTTGCTGTTTCTCCAGGCTTTTGGTCCTCGTCACCCAGTTCTAATCCAGTCCTCTCTGTTAGTTTGCTCATTATAAATCCACCCTTCTGGGATTCTTCCTCCTCAAATGCTGTTTGGGAGGACTTCCCTCAACACTATGACCTTTCTTTACTCTCTCATCTACCATGTGGTGTGTGCACATTTGAAGTGTTAGTGGTAAGCCAGCTTTCTTTTTCAAATTCATTATTTGCTCTTTGGTCAAAGTAAAGGATTTCCATTTAATAGCAACAGTTCAGGGTTTATGTAATAATTTAGGACTTGTCCCCTCATATAAAGGGAACTTGCTGGACTGTGCTGTAGGCAGAATACTTTGCTGAATTAGCACTTCAAGTCAGACATTTCTGGTTCTCAGCCTGCTGTGTCCATGTGATGTCTGCAACCAAGTGACTTGGTTTCTGAGGTTAGAGGTGAGTGCCAAGCTTAACCAGCAGCTAAAGCAAATAGAAAGCTCTCAAAAACTCAGGCCTCACACTGTAGGGATCCAGTCTGGCCTTGATCATGTAGAGACTTACAGCAGCTGTTTAGGAATAGTGATTGACTGATCCTGGCTTATGTTTGTTCTGACTTCACTTGTTCTGCATATCCCTCAGTCTCTTTGTGTTGCCATACCTCTTTCTGAACCACTGTTAATAATAATCTCAGCACTCTCAGCTGATGGTAACTACTGATGACATGTGAAGCACTTGTTTTTCTGACTACAGTTTTTATATGACATAAGTTCTAAAGCACTGCCATTGTAGGTTGCCAAGAACAACTCCAGAATGGAGTTCTGTAAATGCAATAGCAGGAGCTGGGACCTTCATATGTCTTTCAGACTTGTGTGTAAAGCTACAGCCTGCAAATTAAATTCTGTAGGGTAACCAATTCCACATTCCATCACTAAACATTTATTGTGTTTAGATATATAAAAGGTGGAAAAGAATGGAGAAAGGTATTGAGGAAGCTGAAGATGGTTTTTTTCTGATATGTTTTGTTTTGGTGTATTTTTAGGATGGAGAATCTTTATGTCAACCGTTTCATGCACATGTTCCAGTCCTCCTGGAGTGATTTTGCAGATTTTGAAAGGATCTTTGTCAGAATCAGCAACACAATCTCTGGTGGGTTTATCAGCATTTGTTCATGTTTGCATCATAGAATGACTAATTAGTTGTACTGTACATGTCTGATTAGGGTGGAAGTGGCTCACCTGCTCTTCTGCTCTCCAATAAATAGACTTTAGTCTTAGACTGCTGATCACAGCATCAACCCACAAGTCTGAAGAACAAAGATATGATCTCAAAAGGAACTAGAATTACCAGTAATGGCGTAGTACCCTTCTCTGTCCTTAGCTATACTAGAGGTCAGGCCAGTTGGGCGTTAAAGTCCCTTTTGGCTTTTAGAAATGTATTTTCAAGTATGTTCAAGTCCCATAGGACTTAGTTTTGTAAATATTTTTTATCTAAACCTAGAGATATCTTAGTGGGGGTGCTTTTCAGATTGCTTTAGTTGTTAAGCCATCTTTGAAAGTTTGATTGTGCATGTCCCACTTCAGCCATCTGAATAAATGGAAAATCTCTGAAGAGGCAAGTCTGGTACTGTTCTCTGCTAAGGGCAAATATGAAGGTGACCCCTCTTGCCTCTGACACAGACCAGATAAAAGGCTGTTGCCTAATATCTCAGCCATGTGCTCAGTTGCACTGCCGCATAAAGTCCTGGCTTCTCAACCCGGTTCCAACACAGGAAGGGTATCACTGCCTCAGTTCTGCTGTTGTAAGACCTGTAGCTGTAACAGACCTGTAACTTTCCTCAGTTGATTCTCATGGGCCATTTGTGTCAGTGACATGGGGCAGCTAAAATGCTTTCTATGGGGTAAACTTTTCCTCAGATGGATTGTTTTGACAGAACTCAGGTATGAATGTCCGTGTTGTTAGGCCAATGGATCTGGGATGGGTTGCAGAGAGCAGGGAATAACCTGGGAGCTGTAACTTCATTTAGTCCTGCTGCACCCAGGGTGAGTTATCAGCCCACAATCTGAAGAACTATGGTTCTTACTGGAAATCAAGTGTGAGCTAGACCTGAAAACGCATTTGGCATTTATCCAAGATATCTCTTGTCAAATCAGTTTGAATTGGTTAGGCACATTGCATTAAATATCCTGCTGTGCTTGCCATGTCATACTCACATCTTACAAGATGACAAAAATCCCTGTCTAAGAGTATGAGTTTCACTTTTCGTTTCAGGGATGTTCAGTTTTTGCAGCGTCTTTCCTACTGTTAAAAACTCCACTGATGTAGTATTAGCAAATAAGAGACAAACTACTGCTTTTCTTTAGACATTTTCAATACAAAAATCTTGGCAGTTACTTGAAAACTCAGTAAAAAGAATTTCAGGCAGTCATGGGTTTTGAAGTTCATGGTGCCATTTCTGTAGAAGTGGGCTAGGGAGCTTTGGATTTGTGAGCCAGGCCCAACCTTCCACTCTCCACCACAGTTAATTTATTTTGTTGTGTTATTGGATATAAGAAATGCAAAGCTACTTTAAATTTATTAGTGTGTGACTCCTCAAATGTGTGCAAATAGGCTGTTCAAACTCTGCAAAGGAAAATCTTTTCCCTCCTGCTCTGAAGCTTTACTCTTCTTCAGGCTGCCTAAGGATCAGTTTGCAGAAATGAGAGTAATTATGCAGTCTTGGGTATAAACCCAGGCACGCAAGGTAGCAGAGCTATTAAAAACTAATTACAGCAATTTGTTACATTTAATAAGATTGGTTCCTAAAATACTTTTAACACAAGAATTAGATACGATCCACAATTAATTTCATTGATAACATTTCCATACATGTGAGGAAAGCTCTAATTCTGTGACATTTAAACATTAAGTGTTGGTCTCAGTTACCTTAATACAACTCTAAATTTGCTTTTTTGCAAGCCTTGGCAGAAAGAAGGATAATGGAGAAGGTGGTTCAAGGCATTTTTCAGTCATGCAGTTTCTGTCCAAGGTGATGAGTAATTTTTTGCTTGGTGTAAACTTCAGATACAGCTTCAGACTCATTATGCAATTGACAGAGATAATGTAAATGTCACTTTATGTAAACTTAACTTTTTTATGTGTTGTTAGAGAGCATTGTGGGGTTTAAGACTTTTTAGTTTTGATTATCACTGCATTCCTCTGGGCATATATTTTTCATCATTTTACCCTTTTTAGAAAAATAAATTGCTTTCAGAAAAAGTCCTGCCTTTTCTGAAAACAGACAATAGTGGGAAAGTTTATTACCTTAATTTTTCCTCTCAAGACATCAATGGGATTTTTCACATAATCATGTCTTTTGTGACTCTGAACTTGTAGACTAAAGTGGTGACATGACACTATGAAATGGAAACCTGCGACTATGGAAAGCATCCATTAGTACTACACATGTAATAGTAAAGAGATGAAATAGCCCAGACTAGACTTTTACTGAGATTTTAATCTGGGTTTATATTAGCACTTGAAAAGTCAACAGAGGGGAAAAAAATCACAAGCAAAACACTGAATGAGGAGTTTTACTAAGTCAAAACCCACACCTGTCCCCAGGTATCCCGTGCCCAGCTCCAGCTAAGAAGATTGCTCCAGCCACTGCCGTTCTTTCCCTACACACATTTCTGGGTATTTCCCTTCTCCTGCCTGTGCCATCTGTTTTTGGACTTATCCTTGTGTACTGCAGGCCTTACGAATTTGAAGAATGAGATTTAAAAATACAGTGGAAGACCTGAGAAAATCATTTGCAGATGCAGAGAGTTTTTTCATAGAAGTGGAATATTTTACTGCTCATTGCCTCTCTACATGGAGAAAAAAATTATTATCAATTAAATTTTTCTCGAAGTGAGAAGCAAAGATTAAATTGTCCATTTAGCTTCAATGTTTTTCTTTTAAAATTCTGTGTCACCTTTTCAATCCTTTTCTTCCGCTTTCTGAAGTCAAAGTTGCAGTGCAGTATAACAAAAAGCAGGGGGCAAGGCAGGAATTCTACAATACAGTAGGATATTGATGCAGTAGGCTTATCTTTCCATTAGAATATGTGATGCAGCACTGGAAGGAAGATTTTATGTTTGGCTACCAGTTCCTGAATGGATGCAATCCTGTGTTGATACGGAGATGCACAGAGATACCCAAAAAGCTGCCTGTGACTATGGATATGGTAGAATGCAGTCTGGAGAGGAACCTGACGCTGGAGGAGGAAGTGAAGGTACAGCTCTGTGTCAGACTGGACTCCACCTGTTCCTTCTTACCTTCTCTAACCTCCAAACTCTATTCTAACTGCCTTCAGCCACATCTCTCTTCAGGCTGTGTGGTTGGTCATGGCAGAGCTGTTTGTCTCTGCAGACTGGCAGCGCTTCTGTTGACTGTTTTCTCCTGCTGTCCTGGAGCTGCGGACTCTGCCTCTCTACAGGTCCAGTGGAAGAGCTGTAACCAGGAGCTGAAGGATTTTTTTCCGTGGTTTTCTCTGAAAGGTTAGGGATTGACTGAATGCCTCAGAGGGGAAAAGTGCCTCTTCCTTTCCTGTTAGGGTCTTACACTGTTGTCACCTGTGGAGTTGAACTAACATGCTGAAGAAGGGATGACAAGGGTGGTGCCTTGCTTTTGTTTGTATAAGGAGTATGGGGTTCTCTTCAGCTAGCAATGTGAAACTTGTTTACATCTGAGTTTCACTACATGAGTGCCAACAACATAGTGCTCTTTACTGAAAGGCTCACTGCTAGACTCTGCCAACGTAAGTCAGTTAGTTTGTGAAATGGTACTTGTTGTCTCAATGGCATCATCCCTGAGCCACCATGAGCAAGGACAGGCCAATAGTAGCTTGTAATCACCAGGCAAAAGTCAGTCTTTGGCCAAGACTTCCCATTCTTTTGTTCTGAGCCTTGCTACTTGCACACCATTAAAACACATTGTGCTTCTTTTTTATTTTACTTTTTTTCCTCAGCAAGGAAACATTTTCATCGTGGACTATGAGCTACTTGATGGTGTGGATGCCAATAAAACAGACCCATGCACAATACAGTACTTAGCTGCACCCATTTGTCTGCTGTATAAGAATCTGGAGAATAAAATTGTACCTATTGCAATCCAGGTGAGCCTACTGTCAGAGTCTAAAGGGACACATTGCTTGTTGTCTCATTTTAAACATGAATGACTTAGGGTTTCATGTTCTTTTTATATCTTTCAGCTTGGTCAAAAGCCTGGGCCAGACAATCCCATATTCCTTCCTTCAGATGCCACATATGACTGGCTGCTAGCTAAAATTTGGGTCCGCTCGGCTGATTTCCACGTCCACCAAACAGTGACCCACCTCTTACGGACACACTTAGTCTCAGAGGTGTTCAGCATAGCTATGTTCCGTCAGCTGCCTGCTGTACATCCCCTCTTCAAGGTTGGTTCTTGTGTGAGGGGATGTATGGGAACAAGGGTGGTTATCACATCAGTTTGACAAACGAAAAGGAAGTTCTGGTGATAGTTCAGCTGAAATAGTTTAACTGGCTGCCCTGCAAGGCAAGATGCAGCTAAGCTACCAGGACTTTCAGGAGTTCAAACTTTACGTCTGGTTGCTGTTGAATTTAATCTAAGAATTTGCCTTCATTGTTTGTCCACTTCACAGCTTTTGGTGCCACATATGCGGTTCACAATAGCCATCAATACCAAAGCCCGAGAACAGCTTATCTGTGAATGTGGCCTTTTTGACAAGGTAGGTAATTCTCTTTGTGAATCTTTATTGCTCATGTTTGTTCACTGTTCTTCATTGTTCTTCATAGTTACAAATGTACATATCCTTTTACTCATCACATATTGCCATCTTTCTTGACCTTTCTACTGAAGGGCAAACATAAGTAATATCACCTGAGAAACTGCCACACAGAACTGATGGCTTGGTTTGCTAAAGATGTTCTCTTCTCACCTCTGAGAAGCCAAATCAGAACTGGCCAATATCAGTCAGTATATCACTCATTGTTGATGGGACTTTGGGTTATAAGAGTGCAAGATACCATGTTGTGCACAAAAATTCCTGCACATGTATACACACAGTTAAGTCCCAAATTTCTTTCAAGTATTCAGTTATTCATCTGTGAGAAAAAAAATTTGTGATTGCAGATGGAAATTTTCATCACAGAAAGACATATATGTAAGACATTTCTGAGCCCACAAGTAGTGGGTGTAGATTCCAGCCTGTCTTCTTGAATTCCATAAACAGCACATTTGCTAGGATTAAATCTCAACTTCATCTGAGCCAGTAAAACATAGCTGTATGTCGTACCTTTATTGATGATTTGAATGACGAATCAAATGCATCCTCAGTAAGTTTGCAGATGACACCAAGTTGGGTTGGAGAAATGGAATCCTGGATCTGGCAACCACAATAAGTTGGCACACAGCAGTCTCTGTGACAACATGCTAGCAGCAAGTGGGAAGTTTGGGGAGGTCCTTTCAAAGAGGGAGCCTGTGTTTCAGAACAGCTCTGTCCCCCTTACACCACTGGCCCCAGGCCAAAAATAGCTTTCTTGCTTCAGAGTTTTTCATCCAAGTCGAATCAAGAGGATAAATCCAGATGCCTTCCCGTGTCATCTGTACTCCACTGCTGGCTGTGGAGACCTCCCATTCCTTTCAACAGAAGCATCATGTCCGTACCCCATGCATGTGGGATGACTGTGCAGCTAAAACCTGCCAGCAAAGATCCTTGAGTTCCAGAATTTGTTGGTTCCAGTGTAGATGAACAACCAGCTGGAGGACAGTCAGCATAAGGTGATGACTGCTACAACACTCCCATCACATGCTAGAGAACCAACATTTGGGAACTTTTGTGCAGTGATTATCTAAAGACTTTTCGTGGTGCTATCTGTTGTAGGCATGCTGTGTTTTCCAAATAAAAATATATTGAAACCCTGGCCAATCCTCATCAGTGGTCAGTCACCCAGCAGGATTGATCTCCTGGCATAAATTCCAGGGTGACTGATTGTAGCCTGCATCCCTAAATACTTTCTCCTGAACTAGTCTGTAGTGGCAGTGTGTAGTTCAGCTAAAGCCCTCATCTAACACACTCATGGGTGCCTTCCTTCACACATGCGCTGGTTTGGAGCATAGGACTGGCAGAAAGTGCCATGCTTTGATGTTGTTGTACTTAATTACTGTATTCCAGTATAAGCAGGTGCTGTACCTATGGTGAAAATGTGGATATTTACTGTGATTCATGGGAGAGGTGTGAAATCTCTGATGTCAAAATGCACAGTAGTACAGAGTAGACTTCTGCAGTTTGGTACTTTGTGCAGAGATGTGGTTTTCTCCTTGAAAAACAGATTAATCAGCAATCTGAATGCAATCTCCTGTGAATTTGGAAAGCCAGTCTTGGCACAAAGTGGGCATAATCTCCTACTTTTCCCATCTTGCCATTCTTCCTGCAGGCAAATGCTACAGGTGGAGGAGGACATGTACAAATGGTGCAGAAAGCAATGAAAGATCTGACTTACAGTTCCCTCTGCTTTCCTGAGGAGATCAAAGCTAAAGGGATGGACAGCAAAGAGGATATCCCCTACTACTATTACCGTGATGATGGCATTAAAGTCTGGGAGGCTATAAAGAGGTAAAATACCATAGTTCTAGAAATGGATAATAAAGTTGCTGTCACGGAGACAGAGACCTCATTTTTTTTTCTACTTGCTTTGGTCTTCATCACATGTTGTGAACAATACATGAGCTGTTTAGTCATGTAGTGCCTTTTGCATCTGAGTCAAAAATATACAGTCAAGCACGCATTCTTGAAAGACTTAATTCCTGCTTTTTTTCAGTTTTCTTGCATTCTGTATTTCAGAGGACCTTTTATAAGGACTCTTCTATAGGATTTCACAGAATTTAATGCGTTAGAATTTAGCCTGCAAAGGGAATTTGATAATAATATTTTTTAGCTATGCCGAAATGAAGAGTAGACCCAGCTCTCTGAATCAGCCACCTGAGTTCATCAAGGTTTTTGTGGAGTGAAAATGTAAGCATGACTTCCATGAGAGTTGTGTTTTGAAACTCAGTAAATTAGGTATTAACTGATCAGAGCAAACCCTTTCTTAAAATGACTTAAAATTGCAAGGTCTGAGTTTAATCAGGAAGGGCAGCAATTCTGAGTCAGGAGAGGTACTGCAAGGCTGCTCGACCACACAAACGTAGCTCCTTTCCGGATCTGAAACACTGCCTCAGAATGGAACGATTTATACGGTTTTTATTCTGCTGCAGCGTTTAATTTAGCAAACAACACATTTTGGCATGACATGCTAAATATGCAGCTGTTCCTGGTCACATGACTGTTGAAAAGCAGCATGTTCATTAAAGCTCAGATCTTTTGTGTACAGAAAGTAGGAGGTGTATGATGCAAGCAATAGTATTGAAAGTGTTGAGTACGTCTTTGTCTCCTGTGTTTTCTCTGTGTTTTGACAAGGGGTTATCTTGCAATAGCTCATGCAATAGTTAGTGCCCATTTGAGAAAAAGGTAGTCGTGACTTTGCAGTGGTTGTTTTCTTTATGCAGTCAGGGGGGTTTTTTGTCCTCTTTCCTGTGTTTTCTTTGTATTTCAAGGTATGCCTGTCAAATACCAGGTAGTACTTAATCAACTCAGTTTAGTTTGAGTGTTTGTGGGTGTTAACCTCACTGGAGGTTTATGCTACACTGCCTCAAACTTGACTGAGAGATTCTTTGTAGGTGAATAATTTGGTTTATAAATGGTGTGGGCAATACCCTTTAAAGTGTGGGAAATCCTGGCACATAAACCCATGGTGTGCATGTGTCTACTTACCATGAATCTTCTACACTCTGCAGGAGTATCAGTCTTCACTTTTTAATGAAATAATTTCTATCCCCAGCATGACTTCACACGTGGTCGATGGCCAAGACTTAAAAAAGCTGTTAAGGTTGTCCCTATAGAAACAAGGAGTCTCACACGGCAAATTTGTAAACTCATTCTCTAATACTCAGCTTCCTCTTTTTGATCTAACTACAGATAGATATATTAACCCAAAGATACTTCAGTGCAAAAGGTCTCATCTACATTTCCTATACTAATTTATATTTGTGTGGAAGGGGGTCTAAAATACTGCCATTTTCTAAGAGAAAGATTCCATTCCATATCACCTGACACCTGTGCCAAATGCGTGGAGGCAGAGCTTATGCAGGGCAGCTTTCTCTGCATTTTGCAGAATTTTTCTTTTCCTTTGGCTTCTTCTAGAAGCTAGAATTACTTAGACTTGGTGTTTATACAGTTGTCTGCCTAAATGGCAACTCTTGACTTGGCTGACTGATAGGAGCCACATTGACAGATTTATAAAAGTCTCCAAATTGCAATAAATTTATAAAATTTGTAAATTTTTGTCTTGTTAAGGGATAAATTTCTCTTGGATAACAGTTCTTAATTGCATCAGTCAGGTTCTGCAGTCAAATGTTTCACCCTATGGGTTGTTGTCAAAATATTTAGCAAGAGATTATAGGTATCTGCAGAGCTAACACAAGAGCTCAGCGTAGCCCAGTT
This sequence comes from Pithys albifrons albifrons, assembly GCF_047495875.1. Taxonomy (NCBI): domain Eukaryota; kingdom Metazoa; phylum Chordata; class Aves; order Passeriformes; family Thamnophilidae; genus Pithys; species Pithys albifrons. The sequence continues at coordinate 20,247,833 of NC_092466.1, forward strand.
AAGCAGTCATTCAGTTATGAAATGCAAATCTTCAGGAAATCAGGCTTACCTGATTTTCCTGCCTTCAGAACTATTTCTGTTATGTTATTATTTTAAGAGCCTTTCTTTCAGAGGTGAGTTAACCTGGGCAGCTTTCATAGAAAGTGGGATCTTGAGAAAAGGAACTGAACAGGGAGGAGATATTTTCTGTAAACCGTGGGTGTATGAAATAGCTCTAGACATCTTCTTCCCATAAGAAGTTTCCTAGGCCATGCCCATTTTGGAGCGTGCCACTTGTGTTTCATGAAAAGGATGTCCAGTAGGAGGGCTCAACTATTTGAATGGTATACAGGAACAGCTTTGAAGGGTCCCACATACAGGGGATGATACTGGTATCACTGTTTGGGAACCCCACTTCCCAGTGTGAGAATCACACAGGTATGAAAGAAAGTCTGTATTAAGTGAAGGATGTAGATCTGATGACAGAGGTCTGAGCAGGAGCAAAGGCTCAAGTAAGAGAATAAAGTGCACAGGATTGTTTAGGGGATGCAGTGTAGTCCAGCATCTTCTTGTTGGCAGAGGAAGTGATGCTGCACTCCCTAATGAATCTACATTGCCTCTGTACATTCCCACTGTTTGTAGGAAGGAGGTAAGAGGTTGCTGAGACCTTCTCTTGCCCTTATTCCATTCCCCACACAGCATCTGCAAGGGCAATAGAGGATCTTGAAGAATGGCAGACTTGCTTTCTCTTTTTGATTTTGTTTTGTTCATTTGTTCCTGCCCGCAGTTTTGCAGAGGATGTTATTCACATCTACTATGAAAGTGATGAGGTGGTGCTTGAGGATGTGGAGCTCCAGGCTTTTGTCAAAGACATTTACGTCTATGGAATGAGGGGTGTGAAAGCTTCAGGTAAGTAAGGTGTGATGGCCCAGCCAAGTCTGCAGCTTGTCAAGTACCTGCTGACAGCAGTGTTGTGTGCACAGCATGCCTTGAGCTGTGAGAGACCCTCTCCCTTCTTGGCCCAAAGATGCTCAGTTCTATGGGTGAGACCTCAGAAAGACCTCAGGGCTTCCTTCAGGAAACAATTCCTTCCTTTCCCACAGATTCTCATCATGAGCCTGGGCAACTTGTGTAATCTGTCTACACAGGTCCTTTGATCTTGTCTGCTCATGCTTTAAGCACTGGGGTGGGGAGGGACAGGTGCTGTATTTGCTGTTGAAACTACCAGGCAGACTGATAGAAATCACAAGGAGCAGCAAGCCTCCCTTGGATCCTCTCCTTCAAATCTTACACCAAATAAGAACATCTAAGAACCTCCCCAGGAGTATCTTGCTGCACTTTGTTCAACATCTGTGTCATCACTGAGCTGTTTCTCCTCTCTTCAAGAGAAGATACTCATATTTCCAATAAATATTTTCCTTTGCTCTGTCTCTTCTCACTGCCTCTCTTTTCTTGCAAACCATTACTTGCCCATGGGAGCTCTCACCCATAACATGGCTCAGTTCTCCCACCTGACTTAACACTCCCCTGTCTTTCCCTAAATATGTTTTTTATCTTCCACTCACATTTTTTCCAAGCAGATTTTCAGGAATTTATAGAGGTAGGTGAGCATTCTTTATACTGTCCTGACTGATTTACATCTGACAACACCAGCTGACCAGTGACCTAGGGCAAATGGCTTTGGTGTTGCATGCACACATTTGAGTACAAGATGGTCAGGCAAGCCTGTGATATTACCAGTATGTACTGGTGTATAAAAGCCTTCTGGGCTCTTATCTGCCTGGACAGGCAAACCATTGGGGTACACCTAGTTGCTGTGATTTTTTTTGACAAGTTGTCTCTTAGAAAAAGCTTAGAAATGGCCTTCCAGTAGGAACTTCATGCTTGATCTAAGCATCTTGATATAGGACAAGTACTGAGCCTTCCCAAGGCTACAGCTGGAGTGGAATGCTACAAGCACCACCAGAGGCAGGACTGCCACTACAGATGGTGAACCTACTAGGTCTGCAGCATCTGTGTCTGCACTGCTGCCATGCCAAAGGCTGTGTCATAGAGCAGGTGGACTTGGCTGGTTCTGTAAAGAATGGGAGGAGGTTAAATGGGGGAGGCTACAACACTTGGGTCTCCATCTCCAGTCTCTGTTTCATCCCTGGGAAGGCTGCTGTGACTGGGAGAATGACAAACTTCTTTAAAGGTGAGCACAGTGGATAACAGAACACGGGAGGGGACAGTGTGTCTTCTCCTCTGTGGGCTTGGTAGCTGGCCAGAGCTACCACGTGCCTTTTCCCTCTCTCAGGTTGAGTTCACATGTGCATCAGGTTGGTGGTAGAGATATGAAGGAGCTGGCACACACAGTCTGAGCAGGGGCAGCTTGCTCCAGGGTGCTGACAGATCTGTTGGTTTACTGGGTCCTGTGGTCACATTGAGATGGGACAGGAAGTACAGCACAGGAATCTGATTTAGTGAGGATAAGAGAGATACAGGCCTGGGGTTGCCTTAGTTGCAAAATATTTCCCTAGTCCCTGACTATTCCGTTTTTTCTTTATATAGCTCCATTTGATTATTGTCCTTCAACATCAGCTTAATGCAACTATTTCTGTTCCTCATTCCGTTGTTTCAGAAGTTCTCATTTCCTCACTTCCCATTTCAGTGAATAAGCTCTCCCTGCAGTCTTTCTCACAGTACACTTGATTGCTGAGTGTCAGACCTTTATAAATAGGAGCACATGGTCACTTCCTCCTTGGCATGAACCTTCCCTGCTTGCACTGCAGACTGAAGAAAAATGGAGCACCTGAGGCCCCTGCCCTGTGGACTCTCTGGGTTCCTTGCTGCAGGATAGGTAGGATAGGGACATAGGTTTTTTTTTTAAAGTGTAATTAGACTTTGTCTTTCCCTTATGGAACATCACATACTTTGCAAATGGTGTTGCCTCACAAACCTGTGTGAGGTAAGGCAGGATCACTGTTTTTATAACTGCACAGCCAAGGCATGGAGAGGTTCAGTAGCTCCTGTCAGACCATGCAACAAGACTTAGAGAATGCCCTGCTCCTCAGTGGCTGCTTCATGGCCCTCTTTTCCTTTGATTACTGGTGGATAAAAGGGTTACTTCATAGCTGGGTTACTTAAGCTTTTCTTCTCCCTCATCTAGGGTTTCCTAAGATGATCAGGACACGAGAGACACTAGCGGAATATCTCACAGTGGTAATATTCACCGCATCAGCTCAACATGCAGCTGTGAACTTTGGTCAGGTAGGAATTCGTGGGAAGACTGTTCTTCCTTCTGGGCTGGGAAGTGCATCTACCAGGGCGAGGTCTGAGAAATATTTTTTAGTAGATGTACAGAATTACATTATTGTTTCTGGTCAAAATAACTGCAGAGCGATCTGCAAATCCCCATGAAGTCTATGGAAACTGCAGTATTTTGGAAGCTAAGAAAGGCATTTTGAGTCTTACATATGTACCAGAGCTCAGATTTAGAGGTTCAAACTTCCATATTTCAGGTATACTTATTTTACTGTGGGGACAGGGAACTTTTTTTTTAAGCATTTAAATGAGTTGGTAAGACCTCAGGAATAAGGGTTCAGGTGCACAGCCTAGCTACCAGGCTTTTCAGAAATCACCTGAACTCCCTGGATCTGATATGTGCTGGTAGTGTGAGGCCCCCTCTACAATGCAATGAATTATGGTGTGTCTTTACTCTGCCTTTGCTGTGAGTGCATGCACAGATGACTACTGTGGATTGCTCTTGCAAGTGTGCTAATTTCACAGAATCACAGAATATGCCAACTTGGAAGGGACCCACAAGGATCCCTGAGTCCAATCCTTAGACCTGCACAGGACCATCCCCAAAAGTCACACCATGTGCCCAAGAGTATTGTCCAAACACTTCTTGAATTCTGTCAGGCATTAGTGCTGTGACCACCTCCTGGGGAGCCTGTTCTTGTGCCCAGACATTCTCTGGGTGAAGAACCTCTTTCTACTATCCAATCTAAACCTCTTTTGAGACAATTTCAGGCCATTTCCTCAGGTTCTTTCACCGACCACCACAGAAGAGAGATCAGTGTCTTCTCCTCCTTTTCGCCTCACAAGGAAGTTGTAACTGCAATGAGGCCTCCCCTCAGTCTCCTCTTCTCCAGGCTGAACAGACCAAGTGACCTCAGCCACTCCTCATATGGCTTCTCCCTCAAGGCCCTTCACCATCTCCATTGCCCTCCTTTGGACACTCTCTAACAGTTTAATGTATTTCTTATATTGTGGTGCCCCAAACTGCACACAATATTTGAGGTGAGGCCTCCCCAGTACAGAGCACAGAGGGACAATCCCCTCCCTTGACCACCTGGTGATGCTGTGCCCGATGACCCCCAGGACAGGGTTAACCCTCCTGGCTGCCAGGGCACTGCTGACTCACATTCAACCTGCCATCAGCCAGGATCCCCAGTCCATTTCCATGGCACTGCTTTGCAGCCTCTCATTCCCCAGTGTGTATAATCATCTGAGCTTGCCCCCTCCCAGGTGCAGAATCTGGCACTTTCCCTCACTGAACTTCATATGGTTGGTGATTGCCCAGCCCTCTAATTTGTCCAGGTCACTCTGCAGGGCCTCTCTGATTTCGAGGGAGTCAACAGCTCCAATCAGTTTTGTGTCATCTGCGAACTTGCTTAGTATCCTGTCTAGTCCTGCATCCAGGTAGTTTATGGAGACGTTGAAGATCATGAGGCCAAAGACGGAGCCCTGTGGAACCTCACTAGTGACAGGACACCAGCCTGATGTCACCCCCTTCACGATTACCCTCTGTGCTCTACCCATGAGACAATTACTCACCCACCCCATGATGTGTTTATCCAGTTGTGTGCTGGACATTTTGTCCAGAAGGATACTGTGAGAGACAGCATCAAAAGCTTTAAGCTGAAGTGCAAGATCTCAGATGGCAGCAAAACTCAGGGTCATATCTGAGGCAGAAAGAGACATCACCAGCTCACAACATTGAAGCAGGCCAGAAGTCAATTCTGAGTTCCCAGTCTGCCACTCACCATGGCCATATCTGCTTGCCATATTTCATATACCATAATGAACCAGCATCCTTTATCGGTCTAGTGCCTGACCACAGTACTGTGGGCATGGTCTTGGAGGAAATTGTGCAGAAAAGAGAAACTGAGAAAAGGGGAATTTTTTTTTACCCCCGAGACCACCTTAGTTTATCAGAAAAGGTCTTTGTTTAATAAAAATGGTATGCCCTTACCCTGTCTGGTGAGTTTGGGCTGTGTGGCACATGCCTATGGCTAGCAGAATAACTACTCCCATTTTGGTGAATCTCATGTGAGTCCTGAACAAAAACAGTGGGGACTTCCTTGTAACCTCCAGTCCTTCTCTAGAGCATCTCTCTGTCCTTAATGTCCACCCTTTCTGAGAGGCTCATATTACAGAAGCAAACTCCCTGTTGTCAAACTCCTGATTTTCTTTGCTGTGTTCCTAAATACCAACCACTGTAGCTTTTCACTGTGCTCTCTTACTCTGTTGTGCAGTATGACTGGTGTTCCTGGATTCCCAATGCCCCACCAACAATGCGCTGCCCTCCTCCAACACAAAAGGGAACTGTCACTATTGAGCAAATTGTGGAGAGTCTGCCAGACAGGGGACGTTCTTGTTGGCATCTTGGAGCTGTCTGGGCCTTGAGCCAATTCCAGGACAAAGAAGTAAGTCAACCTCCCTTTTCTAGGTGGTGGAGATGTATGTGAGATCACAAGGGCCGTGGCAATACTGTGTAAACTCAGGAGGATTGTAGTGCTGCTCTCTGCTTGGCTTGACCATGTTTACCTTTCTGTAGAGATGTGTCAGTGATGTGCAGTTGCCTTTGTTCTGTCAGATGCACACCAGCTCTGAGCAAGAAGTTACACTTTTGCTCTGAGGCTGTGTTTCAGCCATAATGAAAGTTTCTAAGGTCAAGCATGGCATTGCTGAACAAGGATGCTGGTGTGCGAGGCAGAGGGCTGCAGAGCCATAAGGGGTTTTTCCATTCCTTGCCCCAGCAGTGCTGGGGAAGAAGGTAGAACAGTTCTCTGTCCCCATGTCCTGTCCCTTTGGAAAATCTGCTCCAGTGCCATGTGCACCACAGTAGTGGCTTGTGCCTGGCTGGTGAGGAGTAAAAGCAAAACAAGTCTATGGAAGGCTTTGCAAGCATGGTCTGTAGCCATTTCCCTCATGCAAAATGATGTAGGTTGTTTCACCCAAGGGCTCTGTCTGGAGGATGTGATTTGAAATCCTTAAATTGAAGATGATGGACAGAGGGTGCTTCAAGTTTCTGTCTAAAAAGAAAGTAGTACTAGCGGAGAAGCTGATACTAAGGGTAGTATCATGGCAAATAGTCACCTAAAGCAATGCCAGTGTGCATATTGACAATGCAGTATTCGGAGCACTGTTAGAGTCCAAGCTGACTAAAGCAACTGTCATATTGAACTCTGAGGGACAGTTTTAAGTCACCAGAAACTGTCACTGAATGAAGTAGTCATCTTCCTTTTTCATCTCTGGCTGTTAATTCCACTCTCATGCTGTCCTCTTCTCTAGCAGCATAAATGTTTGAGTGACTATGCAGAGATCTGGCTTAGGAAGCTCATCTGACTGACTACTGGCCTGAATAAAAGTGGTTGTTTTTCAGCAGATAAGCTCTCTGCAGGTGGAGGAGGTGCCACACAGACACCTGAACTAGTGCCACAGAAAGATGCAGGGATGGAAAGAACCAGGCAGCAATAGAGGGAAGGTAGCAGAGCATCTTTCATTGGCAGTGCCGATGTAGGCTAGCTTAAATATTGCTAGTACTATTTTAATAATAGCATTTGTGAGGTGATGCTCTGGGTGCTGTTCTGCATAATGTTGAAACAGAATTGCCTTTGCTTTCTCATAGCATGATTTTTTGGTGTTTTTCAATTAGCTGTTTCTGGGCATGTACCCAGATGAACACTTCGTGGAGAAGCCAGTGAAAGAGGCTATGGCGAAATTCCGCAAGAATTTGGATGAGGTTGTCAACACCATCACTGAACGCAACAAGAACAAAAAGCTTCCTTACTACTACCTTTCCCCAGATCGTATTCCCAACAGTGTTGCTGTTTGAAGAGACAGCCAGGAGAGTTTGGAAGCGTGTAAACCTAATGATGCTTTTCTCTTACATATGCTTCTTCAATTAACTTTCAGAAATGGATAAGAAACCCATTTCCTCCGTCAGAGCTGGCCTAAGTCTATCTGAAATTTCAAAACACATCTGGTTATGACCAATCTTGCAGACAAAGTCTAGTTGGCAGTAGGTCAAATTTGCTACAAGTTTATTTTCCCAGGATTTTTAAATTAATCTTAGAATCAATATGCATGTTTCTGTTATCTTGTCCTCTCCTTGACAAAACAATGTAATCACAGATATTCACCTACTCAGTGGAAAAATACCATGAGCAATAAGCAAGTCACATCTTTAAAATCCTATTTTTCCTAGGAGACATAGAAAAATGTAATATTTAATGTTTATGCATTGTTTTTGACTGGTTAAAACAAATATTAAATGTTTTCACTAAAACTGTGAACATCCTAATCAGGATGAAGGTAAAAGCAGGACATTTTCTTAACATAGCTGATGGGATTTTATCATTTTTTTACCAAGCTTGTGGGAAATAGCATCTCTTAGGAGATTAAAATTTTGTACCTTCTTAAACTTAAGTATTTTCTACATAAAATTAGGAAGGGTTATTTTAGCCTCTGCCAGCAGGGATGATGTCATTCATATGTATAGACAAACATTTTACTTTGCACAATGGCATCAAGTACAGGCCTAGCAGTGCTTATGCTCAATTTCTGTTTCAATGCTTGAGGCTGCTGGGTTTTGTGGACAGTTTGTTCTGTTTTGTGGGGAATGAGGATGTTACTTTGTATAATGGCAGAATTTCTGGAGAGGGCTTGATTGACAGCTTCTAAGAAGAATCTTAGATGTGGCAAATTAAATATAACTGGCATGTTCCATATTAGAGAAAACTGGGTTTGGTGTGGTTTGTTTAGAGATGATTAGGTTCAAATACTTGGGCCTGGGCTAAAGCTGAGAAAGTCACTGAGATAATGAAAGCAAAATTGAGTTTTGGGAAATTGAAGAGTTGTGGTTTGGGTGATAACAATTTGGGTTTATTTTTCTGAGAATTTGTTCCTTATACTAGGTTTGCTGGCCTGCAGTGTGTTTTTTCAGTACATAAGAAAGCTTCTTGTTCTAATAAAACAAAACTGAACATCTAGCTTTTCCTTCCTAATTCAGTATATAATGCTGTATGTCTTGAAAACCTTGTAGGAATAAACACAACCTGCTGTGTACAGAAATTAAGCTTCTGCTCTTTGAGAAATATAGTTATTTCTATAATTCCTGGGTGATCTGGAAAAGAGTACTACTAAAATATACATACTTTCATATGAAGCAGGTGTGAAAACTGATTTTAGGCCCTTTACAGCAGATGGATTCCCTTTTTCTCCGCCCATACTAAAGACTTGGAGAAAGAACTGGAGGGTAAGACCAGTTCCAGTGACTGAGGAAGTACATTTATGATTTGTGCATTTTCTTACTGCAGCCTATGAGAAGGGATGAGTGCAGGAGCAGTCATGCAAGTGTGCAGTGAACCTGGAACAGGACCAAGGGATCAGAGGCAACAACCCATGAGACCACTACTTCAAAAAAACCAGGGGGGTAAAGAAGGTGCACCTTGAATGCAAGAACTTGAAAACAAAATTGCAACAAGCTGATGCAATTTATGCAACATACCACCGTACTCTTGTCCTTCCCCTATATACAGAGACTGTCCTGTTGCTTCAGCTTTTATGTGATGATTTGCATAGTCAAGTACTTATCTAGAAAACCAAATATGGGAAGACTCTGATGGACGTTCTCTTGCATCTGTGCCCTCTGCTGTAGCCCATGAACCTAAGACAGTTGGTGGGAGGTTTGGGGAATTGACTGTGCAGCTTTGAAGACTGGTGGTAACAGTCTGATTCAACTGCAGGAGAGGCTGTGGAAGGAGGTAAAAAGGTTAAAAGTAATATTGGCACCAGAAAGGAAGCAGATACTTGCAAGTATTAAAATGCTTACTCTTCCAGGGCATCTGAGTTCACATGTTGCTGTGCCACTCCTGGCTCTCTTTTCAACTGGTCACCATCCACTGGAAAATCCTCTTCCTCTGCATGGGCCATGGATTCCTCCCCTACATCTTTAGCCGTGACTTGCACAGAGGTGTCTCCTAAGCCATGGTACTGAGGTACAGTGTCCACTTTCAGGATGCCTCCTAGGTGGGAATGAAAGTATCAGCTCTCTCTGAAGTGTGTCATGCACTTAGCTTTGTGATAGATACTACAGCTTGATGTGCACCAGCCCAGTGGGGTTTGACAGATAGCGTGTGTCTTGGCTAGATGCTGTTGCTCCTGGCCAGTGCAGGGGAATATAGCCTGACTCTTCAGCTCAAGGTTCCTTGCTGTCTTTTCCAATTGCAGTGATTCTCAACTGACTGGAAAGTAGAACTAGGAGATACTTGGTTCAGAAAGTCCTGGCAGTAACTTGGTAGGCTCTGTCATCTCAACTTTTCCTCTTGGCATTTGGTCACTGAAGAGGACACTCAGCTATAAAACACCATTGGTGCTAGTGAGAAATGAACTGGTTAAGGGTTGTCCTAAAGGACTGTCAACAAGTAGAGGAGAAAGCCTAATGTTTTCTCACAAATTCAAAAAACCTTCCTTTATTCTAATTTTTATATATTCTTGTTTTTCCTGTATTTATATATTGGTCAAGAAGCATTTGGGCAACATTCTCAGGCACATGGTGTGATTTTTGGAGTTGTCCTGTGCAGGGTCAGAACGTGGACTCAATGAGCCTTGTTGGTCCCTTACAGCTCAGGATATTCTGTAATACTGTGATTCTCATAATTTCTGAGGTCTTTCAGGGATTGATTTCACTAGATTTCAGTGTCGATAACGTCTTGAATTCTTACTATTGACCCATCACCTGTGGTCAGTCCCACTGAGTCTGCTTTGGCAGTTCCCCACACACTAGGTCAACTGCTGAAGCACAGATTCCCTTTTCATGATTGATAACACCTTTTCTGTGAGATTTTTTACATAAGCAGAGCCAAGAAGAACCTTCATCCAGAACTAATCCAGACTGCGGGTGAGCTGCTAATTTATCCCCATAGTCACATTTCTGGATCTCCAACTGTATAACCCTTAAAAAACCTATGGCAAGAAATTTTGTCATTACATGTTTGGAGCAATTAATGCCTCTGAATATGAGCCCAATATGATCCCATTACTTCAACAAAGCTCCTGATCTTTCTGTGAGTTTCTTAAATGCAGCCCCTTCCTTCTTGCTTCCAGTAAATGCATTTCACAAAGCCTCCTGCATCCTCCCATTATTACCTATGTTGATTTTCTTTTGAGACACAGGTACTGTTATAAAAGTTTCTTTCCAGAAACATTTCCCACACATGCTTTGAGAAAACTAGTTCATATCTTTGCTTTCAAGTTAGCCCTATAAAACAAAAGGGAGAAGAAACATAACTAAATCTTGGCCATTCTTATTTATTATTTCTGCTTGCTTCCATCTATGCAGAGAGAAGTACGACTGCCCCCACTTTTAAATCATGTAGCACTCATTAGCCTTTTAAGATGTAATGATGCCAGAAAAAATAATGTTTCAGCAATGCACATCCTGGGAAGGAGAAGGCTTCCAGATGGCCTTTCATTCCTCAAACAGAAGAGCCTGCTGTGAAATGCTTCTGCTGAAACAGCTTGAATACACTGAACAACCCAGGCTTAAATAGTATTCCAATGGTGTAAATCCATTGCTTTTAGGTTAAAATGTAAAACCCCATTTTTCTTCATGCCAAAAACCCACCTGATTTTCTGTAGACCACTATTAAGTCTGTTATGTAGGTACTTTTACACTGGGCCAAATGCAGTGGCCAAGTGAAAACAAGGCAACACATACATACTTCCCACAAACGTGAGAGACTAGTGAGTCTGCTTCTGACCTGTTGTTTCCACAAAGCCAGAGAAACCAGATCTGCTTGTTTTAGGCCTGCCCAAACATAGCTTTCCTACCATCTGAAGCTCAGCAGTGACCAGGTAAGAACCAGACAAAACCAGACTGTTCAAAGCTTTACCCAATACTTTGTGAGACCAGATCATCAGCATATCAGGCTGACGTCAGCATGCAGGTCTGGTGTTCAACAAACATGTCCTCCAGACAGATTGCCCCACAACTGTTAGGATAGTGATTAATGCTGATTATTGATTACTGTTCAGTTTGGTTTCACTGATTTTTATTGAAGGAAGAGCTTGGCTCTTCATTGCCATAACAGGTAAGATTTAAATTCTATCCTTTTTTCCATAAAGATGGTGGCATCTTGCTGCAAATGGTGCTGAATTTCGGGCTCTGAAAATGACTTACGACCACTTGTCTGAGTTGGTGTTACTCAGATTGAATCATATGACCAAGATGGCCCTTCACATACTACAGCATGAGAACATACTGACAGTAGAAAAAATCATGCACTGCTTCCCCATGACCACCACACTGGTGAATGCATCAGGAGTGATTTTTGAGACCTCTGCCAGGTCTCACATCTCTCTGTGTCACCAAGCATGTAGTGTCTGTGGCCTGAGTTCCTGTGCATAGAGTGCTGGCAGAGGATGGCTGTGCATTCAGACCTGGAGGGGTGATAAGAGAGGGCAGATGTGATGCTGCTGTGGGAGAGTTTTCGCTTTCAAGTGTCTGGATGTGAGCCAGTGAAGAAAAACAGAGAGAAATACCTGATGTGAATTCTGATACGAATCACATGTCTTTGATATTGTGGGTGTTCCATGGGTTGTCACTACTATTCTCTTGCATTCCTGAAACACAGTTTTTTTAAAGTGGAAGGTGGTTTGGTTTGGAATCAGCTTTGTCAGTGTGTTACCCAGTTCAGTCCACTGTGCTCTGCAAGATCATCAGGAGGGCTGAGAAAAAGAAACTCTATCTTCATAGCAAAATGAGGAGATCAGAGTTTTCTAGTGTCTTATGATGGATTTATGAAATGAGAGTCACAGTGGCCATGAATCAAATACCAGGTGTGGGTCATTTTGGATGGTGGGAGGGAGTGGTGGAAGCCTTGGAGGGATAGTCTTTGGGCAGGCACATCAATGGGGGAGGTATCACAGGGTGTGGGTCAGGCAGGGAGATGTACTTGTCGTGGGACTCCTTCCATCTGGAGCAGGGCACCTGAAGTAAAGAGGGAAAGGTGTTGAAGGGCTCAGAGCACAACTTTTGAGGGTGGGAATGGCCACGGAATAGGCAAGGATCACAGGGGGAGGAGCTGGAGTGAGTACTATGACAGATGAGTGGAACTGAAGCAGGACCCAAAGCTGAGTGGCCAGAGAAGTGATGCAGCCTAGCAGAGGTGCAAAGGAGAGTCCTGGAGAACTGCCAGAGCCTCCAAGGCACCTTGCAAGGTGAAGGGGACTGCCCTGGCCAGGGTTACTCTGAGCTCTGAAGAAGTGAGATGTTGTTGTCACTAGTGCCCTCTGCTGCTGCTAGATCATGTTGTTAATTTTTTAGAAATATTTCTTGTCCTTTGCAACATTGTACATCTTTACTGCCTGGTAAAGGGACTGCTCTGGCACCTCACTGCAGTATTTCTAAGAAAGCATGTGTAAGCATGGAGATAGGATTTTCCTCTTTGATAGTGTCTTAACTTCTAACAGCAATAACATCTCACTTCTTTACAGTCATGCAGTTGTCCTTAGTGCTCCCTGCTAGTCTGATTGCCTTTGGAATCAGCACTGTGCTCAGATTCAGATTTTCCCAGAGCTTATGTTTTTGACTGGCTATTTCTGACATTACACTGGTACAGTGATTTTTCCAGTTTTAATAACACAGACATGGCTTTACGTGACTGCTATTGACTTCGCCTTTCACTCAGTGGTTATCAGTATAAAAACGCTGAGTCATTTTGTGTAGACACCATTCCCATGCCTTGGGAAGGTACAACGTTTTTGCCCTGATGAAGAGTTAACAGGTCTCATTATCTGAGGTTGTACAATATGTTGATGACTTTTGCTGAAGTTGTCCCCAGCACTTCCTCCAGGTATGACCACATAGAAGACTCTCTTGCTTTCTCAGCCGTAGCAGAAACACCAGAGCAGTAATTTCTGGAGTGAGTGGAGGAATACAAGGACTCCCCCACGAGTGATGATAAAAGCAGTCCCACAGCAGCAGTGATGTGTCCATGACGTACAGGAATCAGTGCAGGGGCCTTGGGGCTGTCCCAAGCTCTGGGACTACTGCAGTGCTCTCAGGTAGATCATTCACCAACCAGTCAGTCCCTAAGCTCCTTGTCTATCTGCACCTCCAGCACTTTTGCAGTTGAAAGCTTTTGCTACTCTCTTTGGGTATCTTTTGATAGCGACAAGTGTGCAAGCATTAATTAGTATGTGTGGTGGCAGAAACAAGAGGGTCCAGGAAGCATGAAGTATAAATTTGCTTATTTTAGAAAGTCTCTGCTTATGCAGACCCATGTGAAAATAACATTCAGAGCAAAGCAGGAAGAGAAACGTCAATTATTTTATCTCAGAAAGCAAAGAAGGAGACCTTAGAAAAGGAATATTTACTGTCTAACTCCACAGCAGAATGATCTTCGGCTTACTATCAATGGGCTTTCTCTATACTTATTTGACATTTATAATAATTTCAAAACTGTATCGTAGCTTTTCCTTCTCCAGGAGCCTGCCAGAACAAGGTTGAAAATCAGTTATCATACTGTGGAGAGGTCTGTTTGAAGATGATGAAGGCATTACTGGATAACTCTGCACTTACTCATTCCCATGGTAATCGGGAGTGTTTCTTCTGAATTGAATTTCTTCATATTTGTACCAGGGTGTTGGAGTAAAGAGTCCTTTCTCATACAGAGATTTTCTTTGATGACCTGGTGCCTGGGTTTGTCATTTCTTGAGCTGGTATCCCAGACAACGTACAAGAGGATCCTTCTAGGTAGATAGAGGAGTGAGACTGTTAACTTTGCAGCCTTCCTGCTGCTAAGCCCTTCCCATAGAGTAGGAAAATCATCATGTAGCTGTAACACTTTGCATGAAGTGTTCTGTGGTAGTGGCTACTCTGGCCTGTGTGCATTTTAAGGAGCTGAACAACAGGGGAGGGAGGAGGAGGATTCCTTCAGCCGTATTTACAATATAGTTTTAGAGTTAGACCCTGATCTTCCACAAGCTGCTGGTAACATGTTGGACCCTGGCAAGCCCTCCCAAGTCCAGCTATTAGAAAGAATTATCTTTATTTCTCCAAACAAACAAAAAAAAAATAGGAGAGGTGGTTTTATGAATTTGAGGTAAAGAAAGTAATAAATAAGAGTCCAACTGCTTTTAAGGAGACTGGATGGCATTAACTGGCACTAAAAAAACAAAGATGGAAAAAACAAGATGTTGCACCTCTGCAAATCCTCAATTTGTGGCTGATGAAAATTCCAGCACAGTGAATACCAGCCAGGAGAGGGCAGTGGTACCTCAAAACACTCGGAGAAGCCTGAACACCTTACACAGTCACAGATGCTTGTTTCAGGAGCAGCCTGTAACACAGAAAGAAAAGTGTCTGGATCTTAGGTGTTACAGCTGTGTAGGCATCGAGCTTCTATGGGCACAAAATGATCCCTTTCTCCTTCAAGGAGTATATGACTTTCAGCACAAGCTTTAAATGAACGTCACATGGCTTTGCCCAAATTTTTGTAGCCTATCTACAGGTTGCATATATCCCCATGTTGCAGGCTCATGTATGTCAGTTATGATCCACATGACCCCCCTCTACTGGTGCAATCACACTGCACACGGCCATTTTGATTGTACAACACATTGCCATTGCTGGGGCAAATAACGTGTCTGGCCAGAAGCCTGGAAAGAGCGAGCCTTCACAGAACATCTGAGAAAGCAGCACCTGCCCCTCACCTTCTCCAGCACAAAACTTGGTGAGCAGTGAACTGAAGCAATAATTTTGTTTATCATAACAATGGCATGGGGAAACTTGATTTGGACTTTGGAAAAATCATTTATTACTTAAAAGTTCATTTCTTCCTTCTCGATTTTTCCCTTATTAAAGCTGAGACATTTTTAGCCAAGCCTTTGCCCTCACATGATCTATAGGTAGCCTCTGATACAGCTGGATAAAATAATAATTAGTGTAATCCTTTCTTAATAGCTCTTAGTCTAAAGAGTCAATGTACCTTACATGAAAGGTGCAATGAAAGAGGTTGTGGAACACTGAAAGAGGTCATGGAAGTTCAGTATTCATTTTCAGCAAAACCTAGTTACAAAGTCTGATGTTAGAAACCTTTCAGCTAATGCCTGGATTAACTAAGTTCATTAAGAAATATTTAACAGACTCATTTGCACTGATAAATATTCTTCTTACCAAATTGTGAAATATCAGATAAGATGCGCAATGTTTGTTTTGCTTCTAGCAGCAGTGCCATCTGAGCTGTTGAATGCTAACAGAATGTATTGTGCAGTACCATAAGTGGAACACTCTGCATCTTTTACCTTAGCACTACTGGGAGATTCACTGCAATTAATAACTTCATTTGAAAGTCACAGAGAAAAAAGGCAGAGGTACATATGCAGTTTTAAAATTTTCTTATTGACAATTTTTCATTGAAATATCATATATTTCATACCTCTTTGGTGGGAAAAATAAATCAAAATTGATATTCTCCTCTTTCACTATTTCAAATTACAAAGGATAGGGGACATCTTTCACATTTATGAGAGAGAATGCATTAGGCACCATCATTTCCAGACAAAGTGATGTATACAGGAGAAAACAGTGGTAGGGAAGAGGGAATGAGTCACCTGTCACACTTGAGGGAGGCAGGGATGAGAGCTGCAGCAGAAGAGTCTTTGCATGCACCCTGTTTACCCAGTGATCCCATATCTGAAACCTGTAGTGAGGGAAGACTGGAAGAACTTGTTACATGCTTTGGAATGAGGCAAGAGAATCAATCCCTGAATCCAGACAGCTGCCATGGAAGAGAATAGTTCCTGTGGGCTCTGAACCAATCACTATTAAACATTAAATAAAACTCTAATACAATGATTAGCATAGAAAATCTCACTTCAGCATGAAGTACTCACATATTTTGTTTTAATCAAGTGAACTCTGCCTTTGGCTCACTGACAAGTTCATCTTTTATGTCATCTTTCTAGCCATTGCTGCTTGTGTCCTGCCAGGAAAACACAGTCTCTTCATCTGCTACCCAGATACTGCTTTTGAGTTCATGCAGTTCTTGTTCCTTCTGGGAGCATGAATGATACGACAGTTCTCCATTCACTGTCAGAGTATTTCATGACTGATTTCCACCATGTAGAAAAGACATCCTACAAACTCTTCCTGGACCCTGCACATTCTCCTTTTCCCTCAGTCACCATAGAATCATAGAATCGATTGGGTTGGAAAAGACCTCCGAGATCATCGAGTCCAACCCTTGGTCCAACTCTAGTCCATTTACTAGATCATGGCACTCAGCGCCACGTCCAATCTGCGTTTAAAAATCTCTAGGGATGGTGAATCCACCACCTCTCTGGGCAGCCCATTCCAATGCCTGATTACTCTCTCTGTAAAGAATTTTTTTCTGATATCCAACTTAAATTTCCCCTGGCAGAGCTTAAGCCCGTGCCCCCTTGTCCTATTGCTGAGTGCCTGGGAGAAGAGACCAGCCCCCACCTGGCTAGAACTTCCCTTCAGGTAGTTACAGACAGTGATGAGGTCACCTCTGAGCCTTCTCTTCTCCAGGCTAAACAACCCCAGCTCCCTCAGCCTCTCCCCATAGGGCTTGTGCTCCAGTCCCTTCACCAGCCTTGTTGCGCTTCTCTGGACCCGCTCCAGCACCTCAATATCCTTTCTGAACTGAGGGGCCCAGAACTGAACACAGTACTCAAGGTGTGGCCTCACCAACGCAGAGTACAGGGGAAGGATCACTTCCCTGGTCCTGCTGGCCACGCTATTTTTGATACAGGACAGGATCCCATTGGCCTTCTTGGCCACCTGGGCACACTGTTGGCTCATATTGAGCTTCCTGTCAATGAGTACTCCAAGGTCCCTTTCTGCCTGGCTGCTCTCCATGTAGCTGATGTAAGCTGATGCAAGCACTGGTCCTCCCTGTCTCACTACATACTCACCAGTTCAGCATGGACTTTACAGAGAAAGGCCTCTCCCAGGCAGTGCCCTCCACCCTGTCCTGGGCTCTCTGCATTTCTCTTTGACTTGTAATAAACATGCTTCTCACACTTGTTCCATCTGCTGGCACAGCTCTTCTTTCTCAAGTTGTTCTACTTTTCTTTGCTTACCAAGGAAACGTGATATATACATTTATTGCACTTGTTATAATTTGTCATATTTAGGAGAAAAGCCTAACTGACAGATACCACTGTCTGCAAACTTGAAGTTAAAATGTTGCTAGTTTCTAGAATTTTCTTCATTCAAAAACAAACCTCCCAAACAGTAAGAAAATATGTAAATCAATCAGTGGAAACTGGTCTGGAAGACTAGACCAATAAGAAAATTAGTCAATGGTGTGTTCTCTGGCTGACACCTGTATAGTATTGCAGTAGGGGCCTCTCACACATACTGAGGAAATTGCTATAGCCTGGCTATCTACGCAACTAATACGGAGATGGTGTCACCAAGGTGAAGAATCCTCCTCCACCACCACCTCCTGCTAGAATGGTCCAGTGCTGGCTGTGATGCTGGTGTGGTCCCTTCTTAGGGCTGTTCTGTTTCTCCGATTTCCTCCTTTAACTGCTCAAGCCTCTCTGCTACTCTGTGCTTCTGTCTCTGGCAGGACTGAAAGGCATAGTGGAGGCATACATTATATCACTTGGCATCAGCATCAGTTGCTATTTTTTTGTATTTTAAGTGCATGATTTATCATCTGTTTTCCTTATCACTACAGTTACTTGATCTCATGAAGTGTTAACAAAGGTTTTGTTACTTGATAATTGCTGAATTCTTCTTGAATTTTAAATTATAATTTGGTGATTTTTTTCATTACCATTTTTCATTATGATATACACTATTTTCAGAATATAGAGACTACCAACACATTACAAGTTTTCAGGATTTTTTGGGATGATGATGATGATGATAAGCAACTTCTTAAAATTTCAGAATGCCTCTAGTTAAGGACCTAGCCTGAGTTTGAGCAGGTCTGTGTTGTCCTGTTTGTACTGCAGATTCCCTGTTCAGCCTTTGGAAAGGCATGGTGGGCACTCTGCCCTCTGATGATGGTGTTATAGATGGGGACAGCTGATAATGTTGCCCCTTTGCTTCTTTATCTCTGAGGGCATGGACCTTTTGGATGACCTGCTATATGTTATGGTAGTTCTGCAGCTGTCTCAGGAGGAGCTGTGCTGGTCATGTAAGCATCTGAGAGCAGCAGTCTTAGGAACTCTGCTAAGCTCAGACACCGTCTTTGAAACTGGCAGCCTTTACTTCTGTGCTTCTCTTTACCATGTGTAGTTCCTGATTGACTTTTCCCATTTCCTCACTCTTTTTTGCCTGGCTTAGGGAAGTGTGTGTTCTTTCTTAATGCTGACCATAGGCTAGAAATAAGCACCTTGGCTTTATCAAAAGATGATGGGGTATAGAAGCAATATAGTGTTGGTGGAATCACAGTACAGGTCAAGGGAGAGCGGTTATCAGCTTCATTTCCTTGTCCTTCTGATGACTAAGAGGCAGTTTGCCATGTATTGCAAATGACTGATGAACTTCATTGACTTCATCCTTTTTAAGCTGAGTTATGTTTTGGGTCCAGTGAGTTCATACACAAATATTTAACTAAGTTTTTTCATCTATCTAGTCAAATGTAATTTCTGTGATCTGAGAACTAATGATGTGGTTTGTATCTTATCTCTAGTACTACGTGTAGCATTTTACAAATATGGGTGTTACACAAATTTTGAATGCTGAAGTTATCACTGAACCTTAATATCTGCTGATCATGGCAGATCCTTTGTCAAATTGCTGCCAGAAATAAGGCAGAGGTTGATATTATTTTTTTCATGCCACCAAGGGAATTCCTATCTGAAAGTAGTAAGAGTTTAGTAGCTAAGATGTTGCTATTCACAGCAAAGCAGGCAAGATGATTTCCACAGGCTAGTCTGCTAACCTGCTGTCCTGGTTTTGGATGGGCAGCATTAGTTGTCTTCATAAGAGCTGGTATAGGACCATATTTTGGATTTGTGCTGGAAACAGTGTTGATAATTCAGGCATGTTTTAGTGATTGTTGAGCAGTGCTTGCACAGCCTCAAAACCTTTTCTACTTCTGCCACCTTGCCAGCAAATAAGCTGGTCTTGCACAAGAAGTTGTGAGGACACCTGATCCTAGCTGATCAAAGTGGTATTTCATACCATATGGCAACACGCTGAACTTATAAACTAGGGGGAAATAGGCTGGGGGCCACTGCTCAGAGATGGCTGGGCATCAGTTTGTTGGTCATAAGCAATTTTCTTAAATTTCCCTCACTTGTCTTTCTTGAGTTTTATTTTTATTTTTTTAAATTTCCTTTTCATCATCATCATCATTATTATTTTCATTATTATATTATTACTGTTGTTGTTGTTGTTATTATTGTTGTTATTATTATTATTATATTTCAATTATTTGAATGTTCTTGTGTCAACACACAAGTGTTCTCACTCTCACTGTTCCAATTCTCTTCCCCTCCCATCCTCCTGGGGAGTGAACAGCTGTGTGGTACTTAGTTGACAGCTGGAGTTAAACACCTCAAAGAAAATGTTTAGTGAAATGTCACATTATAACATAAGAATATAGGAACCTGAGGATGAATGTACTGGATCATGACAGTAGTCGAACCAGTACAGAATCCTGCCCACCAGTAGCTTAAAAATTAGTTCCCAAGGAACAGACTGCTTCAGTTTTCAGTGATTCCCAAGCTATTGGTGGTATCATTGTGTTTGAGTATCCTTAATGGATTTTTCTCCCATGAATTTCCCTTGCTATTTTTTGGACACATACATCTTGCAAAATGGTGTTCCACAGCCCAAGGGCATTTTGTATGGAAAGTCACCTCCTTTTGCCTGTTTAAAAATACAGAAAGGAACAAGTACTGAAAATTGTTACATTTATTTGTGTCTTGATGCCAGGGAATAGACAGTGGTTAATAGTCTGTAGCCAGCATTCTATTGTGCAAACTCTTGATCTCTCTTGATGAGGAGGAAGAAGACTCTTGAAAGACCAAAAATTATAAAAACTCCCGATAAAAATAAAGACAGTTAAGCAAAGAACTCTCCGGACAGATTTTGCTACAGGGCAGCTCTGTTTGACCCAGTGCTGGAAAATGCTGGCACCAATCTTTGAGCACCAGTTTCATAGGTCAGAGATAAACAGCAATAAACAACCTCCTTTTGCACTGATTCTATTTCAGGGTGACTTTAAAAGTAATGTCATGTCTCTTTCTTATTACACAGAGACGTCCTTCAGTGATTAAACTGATTTTTTTTTTATTCCACTAATTATTCCACTGCCTTTCTTAAGCTGCAGTAATTAGCATCTTCTGATTTCTATGCATGTCCTCTTTCCTTGTTGATTTGCTTCCCTACTGGAGCTTCACTAGTCTACATTACCATTGCTTTAGTATTATTACATAATTCACAAAAGTCAACTTTAGTAACATTCATTCTTATCTAAAGCAGGTTAATAAATAATCTCATATCTTTGCCGGAATAGGAAGGCACTATTGGCTAATTTCAACCACATGCTTTGGTATCACAGCATATAAATAAGCATGGATTTACAGGTCCAACATCAGGCTCTTCCAACACTTCTTTTCCTCAGCCCACCATGGAACTCCTGGGAGCGACTACTATTTTCTTGCTTGTCTGCATTTCATGCCTTCTCTTGGCCACACGGAGAAGCATATCGCAAAAAGGGAAGGAGCCTCCTGGTCCCTTCTCACTCCCCATTGTTGGAAACGTACTCCAGCTGAACCCGTGGAATGTGCCTGAAAGCTTGAAGAAGGTAAGGGACTGTCTCCTTCTTTTCTATGTTGTCCTCACTGTATATAAAATAAAGTTCAGTCCCTACAGTCTCAGCTTAATTCACAAGCTTAATTTGCATTGAATAAATGTTAGACTCAAACAGAGATTAAAGGTTTCCCAGATATATTTGCTTCTGAAATCTGTATATCTAATTTGATATATTACAAGTCAGTCTATGTATTTGCAATGATCATACCAATGATGAGTCCTGTGCTGAACTCACAGGATTACTGCAATTTGCAGTGGATTTGCAATCAAGGCACTGATGCAGTTGCAATATTCACTATAATCCCCCTGTGCCCAACTCTTCACGATGCTAGCAACATGGCCTAGCCCTTTTGGGGAAGAACCCTTCTTCATTTTGCTGTCTCTGCGTCCTAGCAGATATGGGATATCCTGGGAGTGGAACTAGAAAGCAAAGAAATTGAAGCAAAAAAGTTTGGAAGTGAATGGTGCTGTCCATTCCCTTCCCTGGCTGACGTCACCCATCTGGTAAAAAACCCCTGTGTGTTACAAGGTTTGGAAGGAGAGTTCAGGTGGAGTGCTTGTTCCATAGGGGATTGTGAGGGTATGGTGGCAGATACATGGAAAGAGCAGATGTCCCAGGGTTCTTAAGAGCAAAACCGTGGTGATGGCCAATGTCGCTGTGTGTATTGTCAGCTGCACACATACCCATATCAGCTCCATTCTCCATTTTGCCTTGGTGCTTGTGAATGTTGAAAATTATGAGCACCCTCAGGCATTCTGCTAAGTTTCAGAGCTAAGTGGTTCTGTTTTCCACCATAAAAAAAAAACAGGACTACATCTAGTTTGGTCTTATGAAGTGAGCATGAGAAGCATTCCAGGTCAGAATAAAGTAGCCCAAGGATCTACAATTGTAGCCAAAAGCAGATACCTGGGAAGAAGTACATGATTAGTGCAAGGATGCAGTGACTCTCTGGTGATATACTTGCTCAATTTACAGGGCTCTGTGGCCCAGAAGATTTGAGAGATAGCTTTGCGGTTTGTGCTCAAAAACCCTTTAGGCATTTGCTTTCGTATGTGTATATTAATTTGGTTTTGAGCTCATGTAAACTGTTATCCCCTATGCCCTGCAGAGAGGTCTTCCAGAATGTTTTGCCAGCCCTATGAAGGGCAATTTTTTTTATTGGATTTGGACTTGATACCTCACTTTCATTCATATACCCTATTTCTTTTACAATTCCCTCTTCCCTTGTCTTTAATTCATAGTTGAAAATCTCTGCACTGCTGTTACTCAGTGTCATGTCTCAGCAATGCTGGGACAATGGGACATCACCTCTTGATCCCCTTTGCTACAAAATTCTTTTCACATGATTAATGTTCAGACTTGTTCTTTGTGTTCCTCTTTCCTACAGCTCAGTGAGAAGTATGGTCCTGTCTTCACAGTACATTTAGGCCCACAAAAGGTTGTGGTACTGTATGGCTATGATGTTGTGAAAGAAGCTCTGATTGACCAAGGAGATGACTTCAGTGGAAGAGCCATTCTACCACTGATTGAAAAACTCTTCCAAGGCACAGGTATGTCCTTCATAATATTAGCATAAAAAAATGCATGTTTTCAGTGCTTCAGGAACACAGCTGAGAGGGCAGTGGAGGAGGGGGTAGTGGATTTCATTTACTACTTTCCTGCAGGCAAATTCGTAATTAAAAGCCTAACTCATGACAGACCCTTGAGTAAACTGGTCCCCTGAAAACAGTTTAAGGTCCCAGGCAAGCTTCACTGAGTGCCCTTCTATTTTCAGCATGCCTCAAATTCTGGCTAAAATGTTCTTCATTAAATGTGCCTCTAAGACCTTACATTCATTCATCCATTTCTGAAAATACTCTAAATTAATACACAGCTAAGGAACCAGCAAAAGGAAAGTCTGCAGCACAATAAAGATGAGATAATAAAGGCTGACCCAGTAAGAACCACATTAAAGATCAGGCTGTGAGATTATTCACCAGGTCAGTCCCCAGTATGGTATTTATCTGGGTAAATAGTACATATTTCATGGTATTATATGTAGTGCAGTTCCAACACTATTGTCAATAGCTCTGTGAAGAGGTGTAGCAGAACATTTGAGTAGTTATGTCAGTGCAAAGGCCAAGTGCTTGTGGCCAAGACCGATTCAGTACCAGAGTTACCTCCTTAGTTATATCCTAAGATAGTTTTTCTTATTCTGGGGATAAAGTCAGTTGTATTAAAAGTGCTGTGGGATCAAATTTGCCACGTCCAGAATTTCACAGAAGTAACACTTTTGGGCATGTAGCAATTGCAGTGTAACTCCACAGAGAGGCGTCTTTTCATGTTGAATAGCTCATGTTGTGTAGCTCCCATTCAGGGAAAAAAAATCTGTTTCCTCATGAAGGTCTATTTTCCTCCCTGTTTCAGGCGTTGTGACTAGCAACGGTGAGACCTGGAGGCAGCTCCGACGATTTACACTCACCACCCTGCGGGATTTTGGGATGGGGAAAAAGGGCATTGAGGAGCGAATCCAGGAGGAAGCTCATTTTCTGGTGGAGAGGCTCAAGAATACACATGGTAGGATAAGGACTTTGTGCCTTCTGGGACGCTGTGCATATCTGCAATGAGACAATGAGGAGTATAGGGCTGCTTCACAAACTCTGTGACCCAAGTACTGGGCATATTGTTGCTGTTTCTGCTCCCTGCTTCAATAGCCAAAGTTACCACTACGGACAGCGGGTCAGCCAAAGGCACTGTGACACTGGGGAGGGTAAAGGTAGGAGACAGGGTTATAAAGTATCCTTTAACCTGTTCTGCTTGAGGAACAAGATAGGAAGTGGCATAATCAACAGCTCTGTCACAAAACCAAGGGTTTGACGGAATTCAGCCATGGAGACAGGGCTGGACACTGCCAGGTAGCCAAGCAACATGCACTTGTCTCCTGCAGCTCCATGTAAACAGATCTTGAAGAAGTGGGTGACCAGAGAACTCATTTACAGATATTTGGGGTTGGGTCCAGTCCATCTGAACACTAGACTTACCTCCCATTACTGGTGGGGCTGTCCAATGGGAACAGGGGCTATAAGCTGCTTTTGAGGGCAGGGTATAAGGTAACCCCCTTGGTTTCCACCTATAAATGTGTTTTCTGGTAGGATACAGGTCAATGTTACTTCTAAGTACTTCCTCTGAGAGTGACACAGTACCAGCCTGGACCCCAGGCTTCCATACCACATTCCACTGAGCAAGCCCTCAATGTGTGCTAATTCTGCAAAGGGGAAAAAGCAGATGGATCTAACAGAATGATGAAGAATCACAGTTTTCATGA
Organism: Pithys albifrons albifrons; assembly: GCF_047495875.1. NCBI lineage: Eukaryota > Metazoa > Chordata > Aves > Passeriformes > Thamnophilidae > Pithys > Pithys albifrons. The sequence continues at coordinate 20,272,199 of NC_092466.1, forward strand.
GCCACTAATTCAGTTTGGCTTCATAGATAAATATTCCTGTTATAAATAGAGAAAACACTCTCAGCTGCATTGCTTTTATCCTTTGACTTAAACACTAATATTTATTTCTTATGCCCTTATATACTTTATAAGTATTCCTTATGCCCTTGTGCAAACCTCCAACTCCAGCTCACCTTGTTACAGCATCTTTTACTGTGTACTAAAGGGTTTTGCAAACAAGATATATACAACTGAAAAGGATAAAGCCATTTTTACCTTAGTGCAAAAAACCCAAATAGCTATGACTAGTACCTTCTAAGTTCAGCATTAACATACCACCTCTAATGAGACATATGCTGTGTCTTCAATGGCCAGGGAGTCACCAGACAGAGAAGGGTTGGTGCCATTGCTGCTTGGAATAGGCTGATGCTCAGTGCTGTCGAGTGGACATTTTCTGACTCCTTGATTTTCCTTCAGGATTTTATAACTTTTCATGTTGTTTCTCTTCCTGAAACCTTGAGATGCAACCTATCACTGTCTGTAATTATACCTTTCCTTTTTTTCTTGGATCTAATCTTGCTTTTTTCTTATGCTGTAGTTTTCTTCTTAAAATGTAATGCTGTTGTGCTATCAAAATTAGACTTTGATCACAGGCATTTGAACCCCTGGCAGAGGGTTATACAATGGAATTTGTGCTAATGGGGTTCATAAACAGAATGCAATAACCTAAAGACATGGTTCAGGAAAGTCCTCATGGTTTCACTGTGATTTTGTGGGAATCCTTAGGCCATTTCTAATAAATAGTCTAGAAGGCAGACAGGCATGTGCCAGCTGAAGAGAACTAAGGCATTCAGACAAGTGTTCTGCGGAGAACAGAGCAAAAGAGATACTTAAACCATTCTAACCATTGCTTAAACCATTAAGAGATAGTTAAACCATTCTGTGAAATTAGTTCATTTCAAGAAGAGAAGAATAAATTAGATAAGCCATTCACCACCTTTTCAAAGGACTGCAAAACTCTGGATCCCAACATGTGAAACTACCTCTTGTAGTTTGAGTGTCAGAGAAGGGGATGATCCCTGAAACACTGAAAACAAGATAACATTTCTTTTGTTTGTTGTGGCAGAGCGTCCCTTCAACCCTGGCAACTTCCTAGTCCATGCTGTTTCCAACATCATCTGCTCCGTTGTCTTTGGGGATCGGTTTGACTATGAGGACAAGAAATTTCTAACTTTAATCGATTTGCTGGATGAAAACAACAGGCTCCAGACTGCTATACAAGCACAGGTGTGTATGGTTATATTTAACACTGTCTCGGTTTGACCTGGCTGCCTTGCCAAGCCCAAGCTGCCTCTCCCCTCTTCCCACCCGCTCCTCCAAGCAAGGGAAATAAAAAAGTGAAAGAAAACGGAAAACCTGTAAGAAACTGAATTAAATCAGAATATATATATTTCAGATATCTACAATTATATATATACAATCTGCACACACAATAAGAAAAAGGGAAAAGGGAGGGGGAACAGGGACAACAGAGAAACAAAACAGAAACAGGACAAGGACAATCAAAACCCCCAACAAACTGGCAAAATACAATCTCACCAAAATTCCCTCAAGGGAAAAACCAGCCTCTCCCTGATCTCCTGTGCGGCAGACGATGGCAACCACTGCAACAGGGTCCCGGGCTCTGAGAAGTGAGACTTATGCCTGGGCTGACTGCTCCCAAGCCTCGCCAGGAGAAGAGGAAGAGAGAGAAACTTCCTATCTCTCTCTTATGAGTACTCCCTTGTTACATGACAAAACAGTGTGGAATACCTGGCAAGTGGGCATTTCCCTAGTTACAGCTAGTTACTAAGGAAGGATTGGATCAAAACTATCACAAACACATTTATTATTATAATATTTTAGTAATGAGCATTTACTCATGTTACTGGTTTGTAATTAGAGGGGATTTTCCTTAAATTGGAAAAAAATGAAAGTGAAAAAGGCAGTGAAGTAACCAATTCTTGCTGTTTTTTCTTTATCTTACATAATTGCCATTGCATGTCCCAAGGATATAAATGCAAACGGTGCTCAAGTGCAGTCTATCCTTCAATGTAGTGAAAACAGAGAGTAAATGGCGTTAAAATCCTGAGTAGTAAGACCTACCATTCCAAAACAGTTTAATTGCCCCATTTTCATCGTTACAATTAGGGGAATGTTTTCTTGTATCTGCATTAATCACAACATGCTTTTTTTTATAATTTTATTTTTACAGTTATATAATTTCTTCCCAACTGTCATGGAGTTAATACCTGGACCTCATAAACAACTGATAAAAAATATTGAAAAAGTTGATCAATTTGCAACAGAAATCGTAATGGACCACCAGAAAACTCTGGATCCCAGTTGTCCTCGAGATTTTATTGATGCTTTTCTTAACAAAATGGAACAGGTATTGTAAGAGTAGAGCTTTATCAAATTATAAGGAAATCACTGCTTAAATCACATCTTTTCACTTGTGATGGGGCATTGGGCTTTTGCAAATACAGAGGGGAACTTGCTCTTCTTGGCACATCGACTTCATTCTATCCTCTCCATTTCCTTATCAAGGATTTTTAAACACAGAATCAACAGCACCAGCCAAAGTTAGGAAAGCTGAAGATCAACTTGTTTAATGCAATTCAATGCTACTCTTATATTAAAAAAGGTTCATAATATTACTCAGTAAATGTGCCATAAATTCTGGCCTACAGAGTGTAATATTTTTGCAAGGACATTAGATGTGTTTATACACATGTTTATTTTTATGTTTTATTTTCATTATTATGTTAATTATGGGTCCAGGACTTTTCCTTTTAAAGAAGCTTCTTGGGTTTGTCATTCAACACTTTCTGCTAAATCTTCCTGCAGGAGAAAGGGAATGCTGATTCAAAATTCACCGTTGAGACCTTGACCAGAACCACACTTGACTTGTTCCTTGCAGGAACAGGGACCACCAGCCTCACACTGAGATTTGGAATTCTGATTCTCCATAAATATCCAGAGATAGTAGGTAATAGAAAAGGAAATCAATAATTTTAAAATTTTAGTTGGTTGGGGGATCAGTTTGGACAAGTTCTGTCACCACTACATGTGGCAATGGTTCCCTGAATAAGGAAATGTGGCAAACAGATGGGCAGCTTGTCCACTCAACACTTACTTATTTCCTAACAGCGAAAATGCAAAAGGAGATCGATTCCGTGATTGGCCGAGACCGAAGCCCCCGCATGGCAGATCGGAGCAAGATGCCCTACACTGATGCTGTGATCCATGAAATCCAGAGATACATTGACTTCCTTCCACTTAATGTCCCCCATGCTGTGATCAGAGACACCAAGTTCAGAGATTATTTTATCCCTAAGGTCTGTTCCACTGTGTCTGAGAAAGGTCATAATCCCTTGAAAAACAATTATGTGTTTGTATTTTATTTAATTTTCAAAGGCACTTAAATGTGATATTGAATTAGAAGAATTTTGTTTGAAAGGGGATTCTGGAAATTATTGAGTCCAAGCCCTTGTCTTAAAATAACAAAAAAGAAAAGACTTTTCATCATCTGTGTGAAGAGGGCTGTAGAGTTTTCTGGGTTTTCCACATAAATGTTAGCTGTATTCTATTTGGAAGCAATATTAAATACTCTAAACGGACTCACCACTAAAATTCATTACAAAAACATCTTTGCCATACCACCGGCATACATTTTCACTCATAAATGCTCATTTTAAACTATTTAAACTTTGACTACCCTTCTATTTAGCTCTGGGAACTTCTTAATGCCTTTTTTGCTTTAGCAAATGTCTATTGTACTTCTCTTTTTTGTCAATTCAGGGCACTACGATATTCCCTATGCTGACTTCCGTCCTACATGATGCCAAAGAATTTCCAAATCCAGAAAAATTTGACCCAGGACATTTCCTGAATGCAAATGGTACCTTTAAAAAGAGTGACCACTTCATGCCATTTTCTGCAGGTAAGACCTCTTCCTACTTCAGATCCTAGATTATCCTTTCCTAGAAACTCTTGGAAGATTTCAGTGGCTCCATTGCCATGGTTTGTACAGTGATGTCTGGTGACATCTGCTAAAGTCACTTCTGGGCAGCTCTAACCCTTGCACTAGAGTTTCGGTGGACTTGCTTTTTTTACCAACCACAAAAGCTCCTTCAATACCTTCTACAAGAAGAGGTGTATAAAGTGGAACTCAGCCATGCAACTTCTCTCTCCCAACTTACCATCAAACAGTAGCAGAACATGAGAAACCAGAGCCTTCAAACCACCTTTCCTCACTGAGCCTTCTAGACAATGTCATTAGTTCTGAGTTTAATTCATTTGCTTCACCAAAATACTGCAGTGCTGCCTGTGCGTTCTCAGATGTCTGAACTGTCATGGAACAGTAGTTAAACTCAGGTATCAACGAAAATACTCCACTGTCACCTCACTTTTTATTACTTTTTTTTCTTGCAGGAAAACGTATCTGTGCAGGAGAAGGTATGGCCCGGATGGAGATATTCATATTCTTAACATCCATCCTGCAGAATTTTACTTTGAAGCCTGTTGTGGATCCCAAGGACATTGACATTACTCCACTAATCAGCAGTCTGGCAAACATGCCCCGACCCTATGAGGTCTCTTTTGTTCCACGTTAGCCAAGTGAAAACAGTTGCCAGCTCTCAAACTCATGAAAGCTCTGGTTGAACAGCAGTCATTTCCCAATCTGTTCAGACTGAAACACTCATATAATTTCCTAGATATTTTATGGAGACATAAGTGCTTAGAAAAGAAAATTGTATGGTGCTGTTATAATCACCACAGCCAGCTCTAAATAGAGTAGGCAGTTGCATAGGGAAGAACACTGTTTTCTATGCAAAATTAAACAGGTTCTCCTCTGTCCCTACCTCGCCCAGCTCTGTTTCCTGTCTGGCTCCTGACATGCCAGGGTGTGTGGATCAGTTGTATGAGAGCCCTGCTGCTGTTGTTACTATCACTTGATCCCCTTGGCACAGCAGAACAGATGCTTGTACTCCAGGGTTTCCACAGACTCGGCTTGAGGTGCCTCTCTCCTTTCAGTTTGTTTGTAAGCTATTTGTAAATGTAAGCATAAAACAGTGAGGGTTTTTTATGTTAGATGATGATCATCTACCATATTCTTGTCCCAATACATACTGTCTGCTGTGGTGGGATGGAGTTAATCTATGCCTAGGCAGATGGGTCCATCTTCTGTAAAGATTATAATGAACGTTTGTGTAATTACAATTTATATTGCAAAATAAAAAATTGTACACTGAATTGTTTTCCTGAGATCCCAGAAGAACATCTTTTACTGAAAAACCTGCATCCACAAAGCTTACATTGCCAAATGTCTTTCAAGTCTTGTACATTGTTGAAATATGATTGTTTCATTTTACTCCACTCATGTATATGAAATGTCCTATGGCTTGACGAATGAGCTGGCTAATGACCTATGCACTTCCATTCCCAATGTGGGACAAAGCTGCACTGACTCTTTGGGACTTACCAGAATCCCAGCTTTGGTTACAGAGCTGTCCACGGTGGCAAAAAAAGACAAATTAAATAATACCAAGATGCCCCCAGTGCCATTTCCTAGATAAAGAGCTTCCATTTTCCCATTATTTTATGAAGTAAGTAAAGATCACTACGGCAATGTTACAATCAGGCAAAAATAAATATAAATAGAGTTTACATGAATTGCCAATCATACATGTAGAGATCTAGGACTGACATTTCCTGTCTTGATCACATTCCCTGCAATGTATAATATATAGTGATTACAGTGAAGACAGTTGAATCTATGCTATGTGTGAAAAGACAGCAACTGTAATACTTTAGTGATATTAAGAGGCCAAATTTCTTTCCTTTGAAAGTATTAATAAGCTAGATATACCATGACTTGGTAGCATAGCATTGCAAATGCAAAAGCCACAAATGTCACAGAATCATAGAAATAAGATGAGGGGCTCTTAGAAGGGTTTTCACAATTGCTTTTGCCTTTTAAAGCTCCAACTCGTCCTCACTTGGCTTCTCTCTCTCCCTGAAGACTCTCAGTCCAAGGAAGACAACTTTCCCATTCTCTGCAGTATGTGGCCCTCATAATAGTATCCCACCAACATGAACACTTCAGTTACTAATTTTTCAGATCAAGTTGATCACAGAACTGGTGTCCAAGGACAGATGATGCACTTTACTTCCTGGCATCTAACTTCTGTTCCAGCCAGCTCCCTGCTCAGCTTCCTGATGTGTTTCATTTGCAACTGTCTGAAATACTATTGGAAAAACACAATAAAAAACCCCAAACCCTTCAAGACCTTCCTGTCCTATGCTTGCACACTACAAGAATTAACAAGCTCTGAGGGCCATATAGGCTAATCTAAGCATTCTTCAAAGGCTCTCTGTGGCCTCTTTTATAGGAAACAGCTTATGATAACCAGAGTAAAATGACTGCACATGCTGGAGGTTAGAAGCATGAGTAACCACTATGTGCATTTAAGCTCTAGCAAGGGTTTAGGTTGCACAGTCTAGAGAACATTAGTTGTAAGAAACTTCAGAAGAAAAAAATAAAGTGGTTTCCTGCCATAATTCCCAGATTAAATGCTTTTTAGGATCTTTGAAAGCAATCTCTACCTTTAAATTTGAACAGCTACTCACACTTCTCTCATTGGTTCTCATTTTAATTTTATATTATTTTTCAAATTGCAAACAGTTCATACTGGTTTATTACCTGGATTTCCTATACCATGTCTATATTTTATTGCTCTCTTTAACTATTCTCTGTAAAGTGCCTTTAGGTAAAATTCTTTCTTGCTATCATATCAGAGAGATGTCTGGTTTCTTTATAGCAGTTTGGCTGAACTTCATTTCTAGTTAAAGTTTTCAGAAGTAAGGGAGAGAGAGAGCAAGCCTGCAGTGAAAGCAGTCCTGGCTATCTTAGGACATACCTGTCCCCACTAGGATGCCACACCCAGTTGTGTGAGGATGCCTCCAGAGCCCTCTGCTCTCCAGGTCATAAGCCAGATCTTACAAGGTGCAACAGCTAAAAGCTACTACAGCAAGAGACTAGGACAATTTAATGGAGTGAGTCAAAGGTCTTTCCAGATTCTGCCAGGCTTTGCTCCTCTAACACATGAAACATCAAATCTACCCCCACTACATCCTACTCAAGCAACACCTCTGCCTAGGGACTATCTCAGGAAAAAAGTGCCTGTTCCCCTGAAGAACTTTTGGAAGAATGGCATAAGTTCTTTTCCACCAAACTCTACACATCTGTCAGTCAATTTCTTTCACAATGTCCATACAACAACCAACACATTGTACTGGGCCCAAACATACTGTGAATGTAGTTTTTAACTGAGCTGCAATTTATCAAAAAGGAACACAGTTTTTGAGTTACATCCACTTGCCTCAGGCAAGCTATTCTTCAGCTGCAGTATGTTTCTATGAAGGACAAAGAAAAAGGCCCAGGAGGCAACTTCCCTGTTTCAGACATCTTGTTCCATACTGAACAGACAAGGAGGGAGGCAATGCACACCTGCACTGATGCTCTCAGGGATTCCACTGCAACTTGGAACAGGGACATGGGATCAGGGGGCTGAAGCTGCATCCTGGAATGTTCACTTTATGAAGGCTACAGTACAAAGGTAACGAATAGCTGCTCTTGTTCACTCTAGCCTAAACTTAATGGTTAGGGGAAAAAAAATCACTTATTGCAAATAAACTGCTTTAAATCTTTGTGTCCTTTCTTTAGGGTCAACCTCCTTCTACTGCAATATCAGAAACCAGGGACAAACATTAATCATTAGCAGATCTTGCATTAACAAACCCTGTCATGCTTTCAAAGCAGGATTGTCTTCTGTTTATTACTGTTGCTTATATTTGCCCTCTGACAGATTATCACAATGGAAATACCACAATGTATCTATCTTCAGGCAATTATATCCACTTGTGATTATCATCCCATTGGATATCTTTTAGCATTTTTATTGAAGACAGAATTTCAGATTAAAAAGTATACTCAATTTTAAAAGTAATGTTTTTCAGCTGTTGGACAAGTAGTTTCCAATAAAGACTTAAGATCTGATTCTGAAGACTATGGACACCTTCACAAAGTACTGCTCTGAAAGTTCAATGACTTCAGAATAACCTGTTAGAGCAGTGGGGCAGAACTGTCTTGAGATGTCAGGAGACAACAATTCTCCCCTGGAGCTGAATTCTGGTGCTTCTGCTAAAAGAGCTGTATTTGCCAGGCTGATATTCACCCCCTGGCTTGCAGCTGCAGTCCAAGTCCTCAAGAACTGCTTCAGCTCTGAAGCAGTTGTATAGACTACTTTGATGAGATATCCTGCCCCTTGATTGTCATCTGTCAGTCCTCTCTTTTCCCTGTTTTCTTCCTGCTTTTCCCTTCAAGCACCTGCTTTTTATTCTATTTTTCCACCAAACATCCTACAGAAAACTGAGGTATTTCATGTCCCCCTGTACCTCCTCTGGAACATCTCAGGGACTCCAGGTGAAACATCTGATCAGTAACCAAGTTGTGCCTGTGCTTTTGAATTATACATTTTGCCAGTACAATGCTGTTCTCACACACATAGATATGTATCTTATGTGGTGCTACTCTTCAAGGACCTGCCATCCTTGCTATGACTTGGATTCTACCAGTGGCACAGAGGGCCTTTAGGCAGGGAGGGGAGAGAGACAGAACTGGAAATACTGTGAGCTCTTAGCCTAATGGGGGGGTGCCACTGTCATGCAGTTCTGCAACCAGCTTGGAAGCTGGTCTCCAAAATTTCCTCTTAATAAAGTCACTTGTGGGACAAGCTTCCCTCCACATCTTTGCTTCCCAGACATGGGATACTCAAGAGTTTGAGAAGGAACTTACTATTTCTTACCTCTCTTACCTGAAAACACTTAGTGCTTTGTGACAATGTATGGCTAGATGGATTTCCACCTTCAGAGTCCCTGGAGTTTTAAGATCACATCGGGTTTTGTATGCGCAGAAAAACCACCTTTTCAAAGAAACAGGATTCGGGCCCTGTGGACACAGCGCCCCCTCCTGTCCCCCCGCAGTCCTGCCAAGGGAACGCCGTCAGGAACGAAACGTGCTTCTATTTCAAACCCAGGATACTTAAAGTGATGGTAAAGGCTCTCGAAGGTCATCCGGCTCACCGTTTTAAAACAGCAGTAAGAAAAAACGTCCATCCTGACCAATTACAGTGGTTGTACACTGCTCAACAGCATGAGGATCTTTACCACATTATTCTAACATTATTCTCCCTATTTCTGATGTATCAGCACTTGTACTATTGTCAACCACAACTCACTCAAAAGTCAACTTGAAGTACTTATGGTCCACAGGTATGGAAAAAAACCCTTGAAGGAGGAGGCATACCTGTGCAATAGGCAAGGTTCTGCCAAATTAGCAATTTGGAAATTGTTAATCTGGTAGAGAAGCAGCTTTTTGTGATGGTCATGCCACTTCAAAACAACTAAGATCAAAATTCACTGGGTAAAGAGAAAATATCTAAGTTAACTGAGCATCTGATAAAGCAGTATGTCTTGCAATTTCACCTGAGGTCCAGACAGTCCAAGAATGCAATTGCAACAATACTTGATACAGAGTCTAAAACACGTTCTCTTCTATCATCTTCAGTAGCTGGAAAAATTTGTAAAAACAAAAAAACCTCAACTTACATAATATCTCCAACAGCAAATTGAGATTCCAGAGAAGCAAATGCAGCAAGTTGTTTTATTGTAAATTTATAGTAATTAGTCTCCCTATTTCAAACAGATACCAAAATTAAAGAGTTTTTTTAACACCTCACTTGTAAGTCCAAAGACCCGGGGATCTTCTCCACACAGAGCTCAATGAAAGAAAAAGTCAAGTTTTGGTCCTGCTGCTGCTATTGAGGGAAAAGGTCTTTACAGATTATGGAGGACTTTTCCTAGACAGAGTATTCCATGTGGAAACAGGACTAACACACATATAGCCAATATTAACACGGATCAGGGACAGGCTTCTACTTTTCACTGCAAAACAACTGAGCAATAGAACCTCTTGAAAAGAGGAAAACATTATTCAGCCTTAAGCTTGAATACAGCCTACTGTATTCAATAGCTAGAAAAAGTTCCCAGTCTTGATGTTAGCTGCAACCAAATCCTCGGCAACATACAGAACTGCTGTTGTGCAAAACCAGAAATCAGTCTGACTCATTGCCCAACTCCAACTTAAAGACTGTTTAACTTCAGCGTTTCTCCAGTTTTTTGTACTTGGCTTCTGCAAAAGGAAAAAAAACAGTATTTTAGTACTGGGTAGGTAAGAGCTTTGCGTCTTGTAAGCTGCTATGCATCTTAAAATTCAAGGTAATTTACTGTATCATTCAGGACCCTTTTTTACTAATGCATTTAGGCAAATGTAATTGTGTAATGATTTTTTGTTGAGCACACAGTGCTTAAGTCAGACAACTGATCTTAAGACAATATAACTTGAGTACTCAGGGGAACTGTATGAATTCCTCTATTTGCAGGATTAAACAGGTCTTTAAAATTTGGGTCAGTGCATATTGTAAAAGAAAAATCAAGACTCTCTAAGCAGCTGGAGTTTAGTAACACCTGTACTAGTTCACCATAATATAACTTGTTATATTAATCTTTTCCCAAAGCTTATAATTTCACATATAATGTTTTCTGCTCAAAAGCAGCATAGGCAACTCAGCAGATTGTGTTTGTTAAATAGAGTTTATTTCTCTTTAAATACCCTTGCAAGGCAATATGCTGCTAGGTCATAACAGTAAAGGACAATAGTTACCAAGTTTTTTGGAATATGCATCCAATTTATAAGCTGCCTGCTCCAGAGCTGCAACCTGTTCCTCAATTAGGTTGATTTGTTCCAGATATGGCTGAAGATCAGCATCTTAAAAAAGCAGGAAAATTGCATCTGTCAGTTTTCAGTAATCCACTTCCAAGAAACACTTGAAACACAAGAATTTCTCGTAACATTCTTCAGACAGAACAATTTAAAAGCTCTTTCTTTCCCCTGCCCTGTGGCACTGACAGCTGTATTCCAGGAAAGCATGAATTATTTAAAGCACTGGCTAGACCCTAACACAAGTCGTAACAGAATGTGAATCAAAAGAAGTGTTATTCCTATCAGATCCAAAATACAGGGCAAACCAGCACATAAATTCAGATATATTTTCTCTTATACTAGTCTACAGCTGTAAAGAAATATACGAGATTAGCATTGTATAGCAGCACATCTATTTCAGTGAGTTAGTTTTCTTTCCTTCAGCACCTAATGGAATGGAAACCTTCTGACTCTTAGGATGCTTCATTTCCCAAACAAGTACACCATTCATTATACCCCTATATTATTTGAATACTTACATTTTTGATTTAAATCCTTCAGATTTCTACTGATGTTTATAGCAATATCTTTCATTTCTAGGTACTTCAAGCTAGTCAGCTTATTCATGTTTTCCAAGAGTTTGTAGTCTTCACTGGTGGCTTAAAAAAGAATAAAAGTTTATTTTAATTAAGGGTTCATGTGGTTTGAATCATGTGCAGACTCTTCAAAAGGACAAGAGATTTCAAACAAAGAGACAAAGGTAGCAGAACAGTTTAGATGGCAATACAGGAATTAGTATAATGTGTTGAAACTTACAAGAGAGACAACTTTCTGTGAATTGCAAAAATTAACTTGATAAATTCACTTGTAATTTTCTTCTGAGAGAAAAACTTACTAATTCCTCACATTTTTACTCTTCCTCTGTCAGTCAGACACTTATGTTTTTACAAAACTGATAGCACAAATCCAGACTGGTCATGTGTATTATGTGTCTTTCAAGTCTGTGCAAATCAGTAGTGCTATGGAGTACTTTTAAAATTAGAGCCTACGGAATGCACTAACTTGATGAGCAGTTTGCTTTGCTCCAGTTAATTTTGCACAGCAGTTCATTCTAAAGTATCAACATGTTGGAAAAGATGTGCATGATCCTTGCTCTCAGAAACTAAGTAACTGCACATGCTCCACTGTCTGTTGTGCTTCCTTTCTAGTCTTTCTTAAGCTAGACTGCTTTTGTTTGCTCACTTTTCCATGTACAAACTTTCACAAGACAAAACAGAATTACTTTTTTAAGCTGCTGATACCATACTGAATTATTCTGAAAAATATTTATGCTATTCTGGGACTTCATTAAATTAATATGACCAATCTGTGTTGTCAGTAGCCTAGCAACATGCCAGACTTGAACTGACCGTCCTACTAGATGAGATCTAAATAAACTGGGACAAACTATACAACAGATTTTTTGAAAGAAGCAAGAACTTACTTGCAGGTCAGTATTGCTGTTCCTTACCTGTCAGTTCACCTGTTAAATAAGTGGCCATTTTGTTGAACATGTCTTTACAGAGTTCATTGATGTCTGCCTCCGCTGGTTCCTTTGCTTCCTCTGCAGTTTCAACAGCAGGATCCTCTGCTCGGGGTAGACATTACAGAGTTAAGGCAAAGCTATAGCAGGTACAGAAACACACCGGAAAGATGGTCTCATTTTTTTCTCCCTTTAAACTGCCCACAGCTACTTCGCATATAAGTTGTGCACTTTACGTTAAGAGGTAACAAACCTTGGCAGCTTCCTTAAAACAGCACCAAAATTATTTCAGAATGATAATGTGGCGAGTATTCAAGCGGCTGGCAGGCGCCCTGACCGCACTGGCAAACACCAGCCCCCTCCTTGGGAAGAACTTCTATGTGCCTCTGCGCAGGGTGCTCATGTTTATTTCCAGTCACTGATTCGGCACAGAACAGCCCCCGACCCTTCACGGGGCCCACAGCAAATCCGAACTGCTGAAAGCGGCAATGGCCGCCTTTCTTCTCCAAACCCGTCTCTACCACAACCCTCTGCTGTCCTTCCCCTGCGCAAGTCTGGCATCTTCACCCAGCCCCACAGGCCCCTCTTTCCCGCGTCGGTAGCGCTTGCCAGCTCGCACACGGGGCTGCCCGAGGGCCGCGGCTCCCGCAGCCGGAGCGAGGGAGGCCTCGGCCGGGCCCTGGGGCAGCAGCAGCCGGCACGGTACAGACCAGACCAGCCCGGCCCAGCCCGGCCCGGCCCGGCCCGGTCGGTACACGCGAGGCCGCGGGCCCGCCGGGGGCTCGTCCCTGCGCCGCGGCCTGCCCGGCCCCTGCCCCGCCCCGCGGTTTCGGGGCGTCCCCGACCCCCGGCCCCGGCCCCGGCCCCCGCCCCTTACGCTTTGCGGGCTGCACGCCGGCTTCGGGCGGCCCCTCCGCCGCGGCCGCCATGGGCACAGAGCCGCGCCCCGCCCGCCTCCGCCGGCCCCCGCCGGGCCCGGGCCCGGGCCCGCCCCGCGCCCGCAGGGAGGAGCCCCGGCCCCGCCTTCCCCGCGCTGCCGGCGGCGCGATGGGCACAGCCGCGGGAAGGCGCTGCTCCCGGCCCGGTAGGCGGGGAGGCACAAATACCGAGAAGTAAAGCGTCGCACAGTTTACTTTTCACCAGCTGTGAAAGGCCGTGAAGCAGCACAGAGAGGGTGTGGTACAAACGAGCACAACTCGGTGCGGCTGTGCCGTCGGTGCGATCGTTGCTCCCTTAGGGGGCACAGCCGCGGTGATCCCGACAAGGGCAGCACCAGCAGCGCTCGCACCACGTGCCGGCCCCGGGGCTGCTGCCGGCCCGGCCCCCGCGGGCAAACCCTCCCGGCCTGTGTTTGAGGAGCTCTCCCTTTGGCACCTGGTGCGCTGCATGTGCGGATCTTAGTGCAACTTAAAAGCACCGCTGCTGTTGCTGAGGATGTGGTGAGGACACAAGTGCTGGCACACCGCAGGTTATCCAGGGGGGGACTGCGCTGTGTGTCGCTGGAGTTTTCCACAGCAGTCTACGTGCTGCTTTTGACTCCACATTGTAGTCGCACTAGATGTAGGTCGTGCAGCTAAATATTAAGTCTGTTGTTAAAAAACTCTGCTAGTGTGAAGCATACAAATCTTTATTAAAAAAAATAATAAGGGAATGTCATCTGCTTTGAAGTATATTTTTTGCTGTTTGTCATATGGGGGGAAAGGTGTTTGGCTTCATCTTGGGGTACAGTACAACAGTATGTATTTCTCACTCTTCTCTGGTGAGATGTGTTGCACCACACTATTGTTTCGTTTTTACTGAAGCAAAAGTTGTTTCTTCAAGTAGCATCCATTGAGAAGCTACCAGAAGTGTAACTATTCTTGCTTAGCAAGGAGCGCTTGGTCTAACTTCAAATTCAAAGGCATCTCCAACACATTAGGAATAGTCTCTAGCTCTCCTCAGACCTGACAGGCACTAGCAAGGCATAAATGCCACCATCACCTTATGCTTTTTGTGGAGAAGCTCACATGTTAAAAGGGATATTTTCTGTATAAGGTGGCCACAGAATAATAATGCTTTACAATATATAGTTTGATATATACCCAAGGAATTAGGAGAGTCATATTCTCTTAGAAAAAAATCACTTATGCAATGTACATTAAATGCATTTCTTCTTAAAAACCACAATCATACAAACCTAAGGAGATCATACTCCACAAACAGGAGGACAGGGTTCCCATCTGAAGTCCTGTGAAGTCACTTGAAATATTCTGGCAATCTCCACTAGGCCCTAACAAATTTGGCAGTTTTCAGACCTGAGAAGCTGCAGAGCAATGCAATACAGGGTTCTATGTGAACTTTCTCATAAACCGGAGTTTTGCATAAGCAATGCTAAGGAAGATAACAGTCATGCAGAAGAGAGCCACTATGTTTTCCCACATTGCCCAGCTGGTCGGTGTGATTCCTTGGCTGCACAGGTATGCTTCACCAGAACAACTGCAAAAAGGCATGGGGCACAACTTAGTATTAGTGTGGTGAAAGTCATCAGGTAAAATTACCTTTTATTCCTGTTTCACCAAGATTCTTTTACTCTCAGCTCTGCAAAACAGTTGACAGAAATAGAGTAACTTCATAACCCATCACCAGAAAAAGCTTAAAGGACAAATCTAGATCTCTAGATCTCATAATTTTTCAGTAGTAACCTAAGAGTTGTATATAGATAGCTGGCAATTTGAGTAAACCTCAGAAGCACCTTCAAATGTGGTAAATACAGAAGCACTTGAAGCCCACAGCAGGAATTTGGGGACCAAAAGATGTGGAAACTGCTCTAGCACTGTTCCCTGCAAACCCCTCACTTTGCCAGCACTCCAGCATGTGTCCTGAAATACTTGCATTGCTACAACTTTGGGTATCAGTAGTTGAGAGTATTTCAAATTAGACAAAACGGAGCACTGCGAGATAGATACCTTAGCCCTGTGCCGTATCTGCAGGGAGGTTAATATTTACAAACAAGCTGTGTGTGGGAGGTATGTTTCTGATCACAGATCTAGCGTTTTCCAACACTTTATGCCTGTCATACATTGCATTTCTATTGTTAAATGATCCTGAGTTTGTTTAGGAAACCGGTAAGTCATCTACTTGGCTCATCTGCCTTTTTTATGAGTAAAGTTTCACCCCTGCTTCACTCTTGGGTAATTGTGGAGTTTTACTATATAATCCTAAATTACATTATTATGGGAGTTACTATTGAGACTGACTTGTGAGTGGTTATTTTGTGCATAGTACAAAAATTTGAAACAGCCAGGCCTCTCTTTAAGCAAACCACCACAATTCAGGCCCCAAACTACCGTTACTTACATTTCTTCTGAAATACTGGGGGGACAACTGCCTGAATCTCCCACAAACACTGTAGCATTTGGATTCTTCTCACCACAGAAGTAGAGATCTCTGTACTCATTGACCTGAAGAGCCTAGGGAAAGAGGTAGACACCAGATTTTTGCAGTTAGTGATCTTTGGTCTTAAAACTGAAACACCTCAAAGAAACTTGATTAATAGAACTCATGTATCTTCCAATTTCACCTGGTTCAATCTACTGATCCAGAAAACCACGTGGCTGCATGAAGACACCTCAACACCAGCACCCTGAAGACTTGTCACAGTCAGCCAAGGCAAATGGTAAAGGGTTCCCTTGCACTGGCATCCTGCTCACAACAATCTCAGGGGACACTTTCACATTCAGTAACACCTTTAAAATATCTCAGTGATACCCAAACAGGGAAGTCTCACACATCTCCCACCCTGTACCAGTTCCAGCATTCATTTCTCTCATTTTTACTCCAAGGTAAGATACTGTTCATCCCAAATAGTTCCACCTGTGACCAGTGGATGACCTGCTATTTCAAACACCTGCACCCTTAGATTTCTGGTACCCCAGCTCCTTATTATTCAGAAATGGCAGCAAGTCAAATTTTACTTCAGAGGAAGGCACACTGAAGACCAAGACACTCAGGCATTATAGTAAATCCCTTAAGCAGTTGGACAGTCATTGACCTCAGACTGGCCACCCAAACAGTCTTTGGAGAGGCTGTACAATATTTGACTTCATTCTAAACTGTAGGGATCAACAATTCAGGCTAGGAATTAGTGCCTCACTGGACAGCTCACTCTGCTGCTGTTCAAGCAGCACTAACTCTAACACAAAGTGTTCAGTCTGAGCCTTCCATCTGTCACACAGAGATTAACTTTTGCTTCCTTTTTCGGGTTGGCTGATTTGTTCTTTTTTTACCATGTTCGTGCAAGGAAACAAACCAAATCTGACTTTTAAGAAAACTTCATTTATATTCAAAACCTCTCCAGGAAGTAGCAGTGTGGCTACATTACTCACAGAAGACAGATGCTACTTTCTACTCACAGTGAGGCCATATCGGGGGATACTGAAGTACTTGAGCCAGTTCAGCCAGCCCATTATTGAAGGAAGGTTCACTAAGAGGCCTGAAAAGATCTGAAACAGAACAGAAGAGACTGATGAGTCACAATCTCTGTTTACTGCAAACAATGCCATTCCTGCAAATATGTTGCAGTTGCCCAGCAGAGGTGCACTGGGGTTGATGGACCTGCTACTGCTGTCATGCCCTCGCCTACAGGCTTGAGGTTGGAGCCTTGCAACACTCCTAGACAGCTGGGCCAACAGCCGAGCCAAATACTGCAGCTGAACTGCTTGCAAAGAAGTCAGAAAGGTTCTCCACATCCACATGTGGGCTAGGAAGCATGCATGCTCACAACTTCTTACTTGGGAGGACTGTGTCCTATAGTCGAGCTAGCCAGAGGCTAAAGGTTGATTGGGAGATGAGAAAGTGGAGAAACAAGTAGCAAATAAATGGGGAACCTTAAGGGCTGTTTTCAGTTTTCTCCTCTGGTTTACATCTTTTATCCATGCTCTTTTATCCGTGCTCTGGAACAAGATTTGCATTTACTTCTTAGCACAACTGGACTTCATAGAGAAACATGACACTTCAGCCTTTGCTTCATCACAAGTGATCTTGTGCTTACCCCACTGTCTTTCAGAGCATGCATGTGCCACTCCTTATATACTTTGACTTAACTGCATGTACACCAGCTGCCCTTCACTACACATGCACATTTCTTATCAACAGAAAGCATTTGACGCAGTACACTATCACTTGGCTTATTGCAAAACCAGATTCAACTGCAAATCAAAGAATAAGGGATGCACCGTGTCTCAGAGTACATACACAGCTACCAGGAATCACCTGACAAGGAATATCTAACTTGGCAGTTTCACCACCAACGTTACCTCTTTAAAAAATAATTCACAGCCCTAATCTGTGAGTAGCCAAAACTCTTATATCTCTCTCTCTCTTGCTCTCTTCCTTAGAAGTCCTTGAGGAAGGCTATTGAAGTAATTTCTTGAATCCAAGATCAATACTGAATTAAAGAGAGGGTTTGCTCCTGCTAATCACACTGGGCAACAATAATTAATGCAAAAAAATAAACAGATCCAAGGTAAATTTCAAGACTTTTTCCTTTTAAATGATCTAGTTGATCACGTAGATTTCTAATCCTGGAAATGCAAGGGTTTTTTTAAGTTTTTGTATGGACAATTTAAAAAAAACCCCAACACTTTTTGGGGGCACACTGTTTGGAAAGCTCTGGGGGTATCACACCTACTGAATTACACCTGAGCAATGGTCTGACCCTTAGACTACAAGCTGGCAGAAGTACATTTTTTACTATAGTGACAATAAAATCACAGGCATGGGGCTGACATGCCACTAGATTATGAATTTTTAGCCTGCTCAGGGCTGGCTCAATGCAGTCCACCCAGGTCTTGGCTCTTTCCTCCCCTTCACCAAAGGAGCACACACTCTTACATACTTACAAGCATCAGGACAAAACAAATAGTGATGAGCAGATTTGCTACAGCCACCACATCCATCCCAGCACTGATAGCCAGAGACATAGCTGTGGCAGTGTAGGACACCAATACCAGGGTCAGCATGAAGAAGAAGAACCGTCCTGCAACAGCTTGGTATCCTGTCAAAAAACAGAAAGGTCAAGTCCAGTAAACAACCACATTATGAATCCCAGAGAGGTACCCTGGACTCCTATACAAGATAGGCAAAGCAGGAAGGCCAAGTTTGGAGCTAGCAGGAACTGTGCATCTACCAAAGGCCCAAAGAGTATTATTAAAAGATGTTGCTCCTGTATTAGATTGCTGGTGTCTCCTGCCCCCGAGTCCTCTGAAGTTAAGATGCCAAGCATTAAAATAAGCTGAAGGTTCAAGTAGTTTCATGTTAAAGATTTGGGAATTAAGCTCTGACTAAGTCAGAAATCCCATGTGTTGGAAGATGACAGGTTCAAGAAAGCATCAATTCTTTACCAATCATCCAGTAACTGATGCATGAGAATATGATGACTGGAGCAGTTCTCATGGGCAGCAGATCTCCTATCATCAAGGCCAGGAAGTAGGCAGACACACGGTAATATCCACTGGTGTACTGATGGCTGTGAGGACAGGAAGGAGGGGAGTTGTACAGTTTTAGAGGTTATCTAGGAAGCAGGCTTACCATGCATGTTTGGTTTATCGGTTTCTGCTCTTTCTACCACTGCCTCCTTCTCTATGTGAAAGTTGATCTGTGCTATCACTTTCCACTTGGTAAAGTAAGGGCTGATCTGTCTCACAGATCCTGCAGTCAAACTGACAGCCTTCCAAGGAAAGTGAACGAAAGGCTGTGTGATTGCTAAGTAGTATTGGAAAAAAGCTCCTGAATCTGTTTTCAGAGAGAAAGATCCCTAACACAAGAGCACAGAAAAGTATTAAACTGCTACGAAGCTGGAGGAATACTTTATTCACTGGTAACTCATACACCTGGTTCCTGAAAATTAAAAATGATACCCCACAATGGGAAAACACCTTTAGGACATCAACTCATGTCCAGTTCACAGGGCAATTAAATGTCATTATTGTTTTGCTCCCTAATAGCATTCATAAAAAGATGCTTTGATTGGTGAGGTGCCTATATCCCCACTGACACATCTGGTAAGCTACACTGGCAAGCAGGGCAGACTGGCAAGAAATGGCAGCACAGGGGAGTTTCACTCCCGAGAAGCTGTTAGGGACAATATTAAGCTGCTCTGAGCAACATGTAGGTGGGCATGTGCCTTCCAGGCATAAATATCCAATTTCCTCCTGATTGCATAGGATCTGTCTTTTGCCCTTCCATCATATGAGCTGGAGGCTTCTCCAAACTACATTTTCAACATATATGTATATATACATGTGTGTATAGTATATATACATGCAGTTACATATATATACATACATGCAAACACATATACATATATATAATTATATATATTATAATAAAATAAGTATAACTATAAATAATTCTGTATAATTAGGTATAATAAATACAGTAACAATGTAATGATCAAACACATCTCTCTAAATAAAGAGATGCTTGATTATTAGGGAGGTCTTGTAAGCCAGCCAGCACCCCCCTTCATCTGAGCATCCCTTGCAAAGCTTTTCCAAGAACTCTCCCTTCATCTTTGCA
The DNA here is from genome assembly GCF_047495875.1 of Pithys albifrons albifrons. Taxonomy (NCBI): domain Eukaryota; kingdom Metazoa; phylum Chordata; class Aves; order Passeriformes; family Thamnophilidae; genus Pithys; species Pithys albifrons. Next base: position 20,292,124 of record NC_092466.1, read on the forward strand.
CAGTCCTGACACTTTAGGACCTTGGCAAGAGTGTTTCAGCCTTGTGAGCAAGAGGGCAGGCAGGCTTCAGAGTCTTCTGGATTCACATGCAGACCTCAAAACCAGCTGTTACCAGAAGTGGGCAGAAAAAGCACTTTGTAGAAAACTGTGAGACAGCAAGCAACTAAAAGCATTTCCTCTCTCCCCCAACTCTTAGTATTTCAGCTCCCTGCTCTACAGACTAATTTGGCATTACTATTACAATCTGATGTTGCAAGGGAGCAGTCCAGTCTTTGGTGGAAATAATTTTGTTTCATTTTGTTTTGTTTATTCCCCCTACCTCATTCCAGGGTATGAGACAGTCCAAGTGCCTTACTACTTACACAAATAGTTTCTTGTCTCTGATGAATAGTTCAATTGCAGAGACACTGGAAAAACACTGGTTTGTGGTGACAAAAAACAAGGATCCAACCCTAGAAGGTAAAACAGAACAGCTGAAAAGTGAGGCAACAGCCTAGATCAAACACTGGCAGCCTCAGACAGCATCTGCTACCAAGTAGGTGATTTTTTTCTCTCTGTCCACAGAATGGAGATATTTGATTGTGCTATTGCAGATCTCAGACATATCCTTTATCTTCCCTTTCACATCCCCTTTGTACATACGTGTGTTATAGGCTCAAAATCTTTCATGGAATTTTTTTTTGTCCCTTGCCAACACAGAGATTTGGGAGTTGGAAGCCAGAACGAGATGGCTTGTTGAAGCCCAGCTCTCTCACTACCTGCTCCCAGAGCCAGCTGTCTAAAGCCTAAACAGAGGGATAGCTAATAGCTTTGCATTCCAGCATGATGGCTAGGGAGAGGATTGAGGGAGGTGTTTTCTTTGGGGGGAAGACTTCACTCTTTCCCTGTTTTGGGAGGTGATCAGAGAGAGGTTTCCCAGCACTCATTTTTTTGCCAGTGCACTACACCTTTGTTTTCTATCTGCTTGGGTGCCCAGCCACTTCTTGCTGGGCTGGTGGCAACAGTGAGGGGGGGGGGGGGGTCCTGGCTTGTCCCCCGACTCCACATGTCCTGTGCAGTTCTCCTGAGTAGGCAATCACCTCTGCCTGGATTCACTATGGACTCATCAAGGGGCCAGCGCCATCTGCAGCGGAGTTGCTAACCCCCCCACAATGCTTTCAGACAAAAGACAGTGCGAGGGTCCTTGCACTGCCCATGGGAAAGGTTCCAGCCCATCCCTGTGGCCGCCATTCCCACGGGAGCTCCAGAACCAGCACCTCTCCCAGTCCGTGCCTTTGCCTCGCCGGAGCCCAACAGCGCCTGCTGCTGTCTGTGAACACAACTGCACAAAGGGGCACAGATACAGGACTTGGTTGGTTTGAAAGTTTTGGTTACGGTGTCACTCTTTGTTCTGTTCTGGTTTTTGGTTATACCTATACATACTTGTAGTGAAGAACTGTTATCCTCTTTTCTACATTTTCTGATTAAAGTATCTTAATTTCAAAGGTTGTGATGGTTTGAAGAGAGAGAGGCCCCCTTCCTAATCCAGAATGATTTCTCACTTTTCTTGAAAGACAAAATGGTTTCTTTTTAAACTGGGACAATGTGTAAACCTGACAGAACTGTGGCTCTTTTAGGACCTCCAGCAATCCCATGCTGCAGTGCACAGAAGCTTGTGAACCCAACACTCCTCTGTGTTCCAAGTGGATCCCAAGGCCTTTCTTCCCCGTGCCTCAAACCTGTCTGCTACCAATAGAAAAATGAGCAAAGCTGTGGCTTTTTAACTTACCGATTCTGAATACCACTTCGGTCCAACTTTACACCAAAAAAAATAGCACCCACTACCAAGGCTAGGATTACAGTCACTGCAATCTAGAAGTGAAAAGAAGGAGAAAAGGAGTCCTTCAGACAAGTAAACAGGAACTAACATTATTAAGTCATATGCAGGGTTTAAGATTCACACCTGCCTAAAGCCTTGCTATTTTGAGGCAATGTATACCCATGACACACACAATTAAAATCCTTATGACAGTTTTCCAGATTTTAACCTCTTTACTTTTCTACTTCCTCTGATGTTCTTTGGCTGAGAGAGGTCAGTAGAAGTCCACTCATAGAATAACTCAGTTTAAAATATAAAGTGAGGCACAAAATTAACATCACCCTAGAAGCTCCCGATATGAATGGAGCATTTCCTCCCAATCCCAATCTTCAGTGCAGTAGTCCTTGTGTTACAGAAAAATGGAGATTTTTTTCCAAAGGCCACAAAGGTAGCTGAGCATCTCACTCCACTTATGTGGCAGTGGCACAGGACTTTTCTGTTTTGCTATATGCCTTTGAAAACAAAATTCTGTCCTACAAACTGCACATTGTGGGACTGAGAGCAGAAGGAGTCTGTGACTTGTAGCAGTGTTTACCTACTTGTGCAACAGACGCCTGTGGGTTCCTGATGAGATTTTTCAGGGAACGTTTGGACACCCAGTACAGCTGGGTGAGGAATCCATTTGCATAGGTAATCTCATGCTCCTGCTTGGATACTATCTGTTTGCTTCGCCGTCCAAGCTCCACTTTCCTCAGTGCTTCCTTTGTGCTCTGATACAGGTTGGAGCTGAGATATTTCTGGTGCAGCACATCTACCACACTGCTGTCCACGTTATCTTCTGCCGCTCCATTTTCACTGCTCACGTCTGAGTGGGAAAAACAAGATATGGCTTGTGATTCCTCATGAACCTGACCTTCAGACACAGCCCATCAACATGCTTGTCAATTCTGCAGGCTTAATAAAAAAAAAAGCAGTAAAAATGGTCATATTCTTAGAATGAGGCACCTGTAAACCTTCATTTCACTGAATTTGCGGGAAATAAACATTTGCTTTGATTCACTTCCCCATCCTCAAGAAGCACTATTATAAAAACTGTTCCCTTATAATCCTTCAGTCATAGATGTGCTACAGCATTTCCAAACAAATATTTCCCAACATTTCACTCACTATATTATTTAGAGAGTTTGTTCTCTAATCTAGTTCCAGTCTTTCTCACTCTCCTGTAAATCCATGACTCCTTAGCATATCTGCCCTGTCTCCTCTACAGCAGCCTCTTATGTAACTGAAAACTTCTGATTCTGTCAGCTGCCTCTTGAGAGAAGGGAATTCTAGTTTTTCCAGTCTTTTCCACACAAGTTTTTTTTAAATTTCTGATATTTATCACTTCTCTTCTATATTTCTGAAGGAAAAAATTCCCTTTTAAAAGTTTCTGAGCTCTTTAAAGAAGCCCAAAGTATATGTATTAGTAGGAAAAATAAAAAGACAATGAAGTGCCCTTAGACTGGAAGAAACTCATAGAACAAAAGCTTGCCATCACTACGCACAACTTCCCTTCTGTTATCAGCTAACAGTGGGTTTCTCCTTCACAATTTACCTTTTCCTGCATCCACAGGTCTGTGATCTTCCTTGCTTGCTGCCACAGCCGTTGAATCACCATTTATTACATCAAGGAAGAAGTCAGCAGGATTGTTGAATGGTTCACATTCATATCCTTAAAAAAAACAAACAAACACCAAAAAACCATACATGCAACATGTTTGTATTGCACAGAGCACACCTTAGAAGGTCGGGCCTAATACTGTATCACTTTTCCATCACCCTGTTAAAAGAAAATTTCACTGTCTTCATAAGCATTAGTTTGCATCAGTAGAATGGACAGGATTTAGGAGATGGTGAATCTGAGGTATCTAAAGAGAGCTCCAGTGTTGCTTATTCTCCACTGATTTCAGGCGAGGAGAAATCTGTAACTTGCTCCTACACAGCTCAGTATGGAAAACTCTTGCCTCCTTCCCAGGGCTGTTCAACCAATCTGAAAGACACAGTTACTCAGTAGAGGTTCCTGGATGTCTGCTCTACCGCCTCAGATAATTCTTTCAGAGGCTCAGCTCTTGCTGGTGTTTCTTTTGTCACAAAAAAGAGGAAGGGCTGTCCAAGAGCAGCTTCTTATAATATGGTTCTAGCTATTGGACAAGGAGGAAAGAAAAAAATAAAAAACCCCAAAGATGCTTATTCTTTAGCTTCCTAGAGAGAAAGGAAGTGGGTTACTAAGAGGAGGACTAGAAGTATGGTGACATGGTTAAAGCATCACCCTTAAAGCCAGGGAAAGCTTACAATTTAATGTGTCCATGGCTGCATCTAGCCTGGACTGAAAGTTCACTCCACATTTTCTGTTCATCATAGTCAGAAACCCTCACTCTGCTTACTTGGAGAGAGGGCAGCCACTCAACAGTGCAACTACTAACCCATCTTAAGATACACCATAATTTTTTCCTCTTGATTGCCCACCTGCATTCAGTCTAGAGAATATTTTTAGATGAATATGTACATACTGCTGCCAATCTGCAGGCTGTGGTTCAAACCCACCAGATCTGCCACCAAGGCCTGACAGAACTACATGCATCATTTTGTCTGTTGGACATTATGCTTCTACATGTTCAAATGACTCTTGGGTTTTGCCTTGATGACAGATAAAACAAAGGCAGGAGTGAGCCATGCTTTGTTGTCTGGAAATTTTCAGTTTTATCATTCTAGTTTTTTGCTGTTCTAACATAACACTGCTCAGACTGTATATGTACAGTCTCTAGCATCCTAGTGATAAAACAGCACAGGACTGTTACCCCATGCTAGGGTAAAAATCTACACATAGTTTTCACTCATTAGCCAGTTGTCTTTGCTCTTGGCATGGAAGACTTACCAATGGAACTGAAGTACTCCAGGGCCTGCTTTGCAGGACCATGGTACAGCACCTTTCCTGAAGCCAGTAATGTCAGACTGTCAAACAGCTTGAATATAGAATAGCGGGGCTGATGGATGGAAAATATGATGGTTCGCCCTCTTCTTGAGAGCCTGAAATAGAAACAAAACATCTCTCAGATACAGCACACTTTGAATTTCAGAAAGGCTATCTTAACCCATGCAAAAAATAAGTGTCCAAATCCAAGAAGAAAAACACTTCTCAACTTCTCATGGTCTTGACACAGAAAAACTGCAGATCCCCCTTCTCTGTCACTGTGTCAGACGTTGCCTGCAAGACCTTCAAGACAGCACCCATCATTACAAGGGGACCATCATTACAGTCCAGGTAGACAAAGTATGATGTTGTCAGGAGCTGGAAAAGCCAGAGGCCGCAACTGTGTATTAACCCTCCTCACATGTTTTCTGTACCAAATGTCAACTTGACTAACTGGAATGATCCTACTGCACTCGATGGCAGTATCAGGCTTTACACAGCAGATTGTGGAAGTCTGGCCAGCTGAGATTTCTCTTGGTTTTTCTGTTGAAGATTTACTCTCAAGAAAATTCAAAACTAGTTTTCCTTGAGGTTTGTCAAATACCCTTGACGATCAAAGATGTATATCCACACACAGAAGAGCAAAATGTCCCCTGCAAGCAAAACTAGACAACATGCTGCAAACCCAGGAGGAAGATTAGGAACTCACTGTCATTAAATAAGCCTTTTTGGTCCTCCTCGCACATAATTTTGTTCTGTCAGAAGACAGTTCATCTCCAGATCATAGGAGATGAACGTAAATACTGAGGGTAAATCTGCAGGTGAAGTCTTACCTGAGTTCAAAGCTGTTGCCAGAGGCAGGGAAGAGACTCTATAACAGACTCAGATGGAAGGTCAAGAAATCCTGATTACAAGACCTAACCTCCCAGTCCACCCCTCTGTGGCAAAGGGAAGCTGTCCAAGCTACATCTGCTTTTTGGGCTGCAATCCAATGCTTGCTCTGAAAAGATTCCCATAAACTTAAAAAGGCTTTGGACAAGACCCAAACAAATAATTTAGTACCACTTCTGAGTCTATTTGTCTAGATTTCTTTAAAAAAAGCTAGAGATAGTCATAAAAAAAATTCAGGTTTTTACTAATAAGTTGACTGCAAAATTGCAACAGAGTCCTGAAGAACAGACTCTTACTTCTTCAAAAGGATGAGGACTGCATTTGCTGTGCTGGCATCAAGGCCAGTTGTTGGTTCATCCAGAAAAAGGACTGGTGGCTCTGTGATGAGCTCCATCCCAATGTTAGTTCTCTTCCGTTCCCCTCCAGACACTCCCCGGATCAATTCGGTTCCTACCTACAAGCAGAAGAAAGATATTTGCAACAAGACCTAGTCAGTGCATACTCTGGAGCTGAGGGCTCTCCACACCCAGCAGCCCTTTTCATTTTCAGAGTTCCGTGAATGAATTCTAGGCCGAGCAGCAGATGATGGATTGGACTCAAGTGTGAGGGACTGTGAAGCAGCAGTAAGCTGAGCCTGATTTTCAGAGGTACCAAGTGCCTTATGACTTCAGGGGACAAGGATTACACAGATAAGGAAAAGACAGAATGAGACCACAGCAGCCAGAGGAGGCATTGGTGCTCAGGGATGCCTTTTGTTGGTAGCTTGCCTAGTATTAAAGCATGAGTGGGGTAAGTAAAGTAAAATTTAAGTAAGGGTAAAAATGCTGCTGGGAGGAACAAGCTCTGCATGGAACTTCTCCATCACAGACCAATTTTCCATCCCTCACAGTTTTCAGCACTGTGAAAAGTATTTCCCTGTCTTTTCCCACAAAGCCAGGAAGTGACTGAGCAGCTTTCCAAGGGGCAATGACTAAGTAACTTTTTCCCCTCTGAATCTATACAACATGCTGGACATGGTCCAAAATCTTTCCCTTTTAGTAGCAAATACACAGACCTCTTTCCAAGCTCCCTTCTGAGCTGGAGACTGATTTCTTGCATGCAATATGGTTTAATCAGGTTCCCATTTAGCTTCATGTAGGTACACTACATAAACCATACTGCCCAGAGACAAGCAGTTCAGTTTCCAGAGGTAGTATGACTTCTGAGAAAGGTATTCTCACTGCTCACCTTAGCATCAGCCACTTTGCTTAATCCCAGTTCACTGATTATCTGGGTGACTCGCTCTTCCTTCTCTTTAATGCTGATAGAGCTGGGGAGTCGCAGGGCAGCAGAGAATTGCAGGTTCTCTCTCACTGTCATTGTGCCCATGACAACATCATCCTGAAAGGAGTAAAAAATGGACAGATGGAAAGACTCAGCTCCTTGAGTGGGGACCAGTGTCCTTGTAGTGGCAGTTGCTGGAGAGGCTGTTTGAGTACCACAGTGGAAACTGGACTGAGGGACAACTCCTGCTTCAAAATTTGCATGACATGAAATTCAAGGTCACTCAGTAGTAGTCAAGGGGAGAATGCAGCTTTGCAGGCCTCACAGCTGACACCAAGGACCATCTCAGCTTGCTTTCAGGCTTAGGAATTCAAGTGCAGACAGTGCCACTTTGTACAGTACATGCATTTTTCTGACTAGGTAAAGTGAGGCAGAGCAGGTAGCTGATTTTGTAAAGAGTTAAATTTCTGTCAATCCAGATGAAGGCAAAGGACATTGCTAGTGCTCAGTGCTCAAGGTAGAGACACTCTGGAAGTCACCCAGATCAACTCTGTTGCCAGTTACAAGTCGTATCTGGTGATCCAGAGCACCAGCAAAGTTCAACTGCCAACAAGGAGCGTTCCTTAAGTCCTTGCTGGCAGCAGCTTCTCAGAGAATATTTTACAAGATGCTCCTAATTTTATTCATGTCTCAACTATCTATAACTCTTAGAAACAAGACTTTATTCCAAGGGCTACCCATTTACAAAAACTTCAACAGTCATGTGCACTTTGAGTGAGAATCACATCTATCCATTTGACAGATATCTGGGCAGCCTACAACAACTCACAACAACCATGAGCCAAAATGGAGTTGTCTCAGGTCCAATAAGAGCTTCAGGCCTCTCCATTGTCCCTACTTTGTTATTTGTGCCAATTCTGCATCCTACCATATGATAAGAGAAGGGCTGCAATACTGGGCAGTTGCTGAGAAACACGCCTGTTAAATCAGGCACCTTCAAATCTAGTGCCCTTTGGAACACACGTCTCCTACGCTGCAGGGCACCAGATTCTTGCCTGCTTTGGGACACTTCTCACATCAGATGTAGTTGCTCAGTAGCACACATGATGTGTTAGCCAACTATGTTTTGCACTGGAGTTAACAGAGGAAGACAGAATGCACTGCTTTGCTGTCAAAAATAGTTTAGGCATTTCCTATCTTCCCTTCCCATAATGCCCCAGGCTCTGACCCTAGCCTCCCATTCCCCACCCTCAGATCCACCAATGCAACTGCTGGGTCACCACACTGGAAACTGTGAATTTAAGCTACCTTAATACCAAATATAACCAACTATAGCGTGACACCTTCACTCTTGATGCACGACCATCAGCAGTCTTACAATCATAACACATGACTTAGCATGTCTATATGCTTATCTGCTTAAAACTGATCCTATCATTATGTATGTATTTAGGATTTAAGAGTTGTTTGCAGTTTTTGGGCCATCTTTATTGATCTAGGGAGTACTGCACTGGGTGGGAGGGGAGAGACATTTAATATCTCATCAAGTTGCCTATCATTTTAAGGTTGTTTGGTTGCTTTGGACATTTGAGAGACAAATGCCTCAAACTGGGACCACTTGCAAGAAACTTCCTGGCCATTCACTAGGACTTGAGGATCCTTCACCTGCAGGATCAAGATTCAGCACTGGTCTCGTCACATACATTCTTCCAGAGCACTCCAGCTGGCAGCTTTCAGCTGCCTGTTTCACATCTACCTGCAGTCAGAACCCTGGATGGTTTCCAGATTTGGCTGCTCATATGACTGCCAAGAATCCCCTTCTTCCCAGGTCCCCCAGGGCTTTGAGGGTCTATAACTGGTTCAGGCCTCCACCCACTTCCGCAGATTCAGATGGCTTTTCCTGTCTCTGCATGGACTGAAGCTCTGTCACAGCCAGCCAGAATCAGAGGAAGAACAGCAGGGATCTACTTATTTCCTAGAATTATTGTCTCATAGTTTGAAGGTACTTCTGCCAGCTAGAACTGCTTCTGAGTTTAACAACAAGAGGTTTTGGGTGTCATGTTTTTTTTTTCCTCACCTTTTTATTTAAATCTTTGGTAGTACTTCAAGGCAGAGCACAAAGCACAAGAAGCCACAGTGGCCCAGTGGTTTGGGCATCCGTGTGCCTTTGGGAAGACAAACACTTGGTTGGAGTAACAGTTTGATCTTCTTGTCTTCCATATCCCAGAAAAATAATAAATATTGTAACATTTGAGTTATCAAATGAAACTCTGTAAGGATCATTGAAAATTACCCAGTCTAGCACTTCATGTTTTGTTTTATCTGGTCCTCCATCCCAAGGGCTCCCAGCCCTTACTGAATGCAGTTACTCACCTGCACAACGTATCCTGAGATACACTTGAAATTTGGAGGTTGTGGGATGCCATCTATAAGCACTTCTCCAGACAGGCCTGCTGGGTCCTTTCTGGCAGCCAGCACATCTAGAAGACTTCAGAAAAACACTGGGAATGAGGTTCTACAATAACAGCGGCTTTTCCTTTGACTGGGTAAGTACCACCAGCCAGGACTGCAGTTACAGCCTGTCCCAGCGTGCCACAAATTAAAGGACACGGAAAGGGGCTTCTCCTGCTCTGGGGGCTTTAGCTCTTTGTACAGAAAGCCTGGAATACATACAGGATTTTCCAGCACATGGTGTGCCCCAGCAGTATGGCAGTATAGACACTCACAATTCACAGCAATGAACCCCCTACAGACATAAACTCGCTCTGTGTATTTACAGCTAACCTCAAATGCAGAGACAAAAGCACCCTGCCGAGTCACTGCAGGCTGATCTCTAGCCAGGGGAGTACAGAACTAACTCCTTTGATCTCAAGGAAATTAATCCAAATTGGTATAAACAAGACTAGAGTTAAGATTAATTCTGGAAAGTAATTTTTTTAACGTATCACCGGATTCTTGTTATTGCCAATGCAGAGGCCAGGCTGTTTTTTAGCTAAGAAAACTTCCCTGATAAAGCACTGCTCTTGAAAGCATCCTGATTAACCAGCAGTCTCCTCAGAAAGGCAGATCCAGGGGCACCACTAAGACACACCTGTGTGAACCTTGGCTGTATTGGCTGCCATTCTCAAAGGCAGAGAGTGACAAAGAGCTCTCTTACCATAGTCATACAGGAGAGAAAATAGCATTAGCACCATTGGATGGAGGTAGTTTGCATGGTATTTCTTTGCGCTTTCATCCAAAAAACTCAAGCATATGTGCACCCCCACCAGCAGGCAACAGTCATGTGGGGTAAGGATCCAGAGCATCCTATAGACTGTATTATAACATATTCCTATCAGTTGTCAGAGAGGTGCCTGGCCTAGCAGCTTCAAGGAAGTTCTGCTGCAGTGAGTTCACAGAGGATGACATCTGCCATGCCCCCGAGTTTGCACTCCATCCCCACCCCTCTACCAGTCAGGACAGTGCCTACATCTGCATGCCAGTCACCCCATTTCCACCTGGTCTCGGGTTGCCACCAAAGGTGACTGCAGGAATATGAACAACCAACTGGAGCAGATGAGGGGTGTGACACTGCTGCAAGGCAAGAACTCCAGCAAAGCTGACAGAGGGGCAGGTCAAACTGCACCACCAGATTTCTCATATGCATGCAAAGCCCTGAGACTGCAGATCCCTCACATCTTTCCTAACCCTCAGAATCCCAAATACCCTTGGAACAAGCTGACTGTCCATTTAGAGGAGCAGAAGAAGATACTCACGAAGACTTCCCACTCCCTGTTGGCCCCAGGATAGCATTCAAGCCTGGCTTCATAATGCCACTGGAAGAAGAAAAGAGTTATTTACAAATGAAGGACTGTCCATATACAGCTTTTAGTAGAGGTATGTACAAAATGCTGCCAAAAGGAAAACCTAGAGATTATTAAAAACTTCTCCTTAAATATGAAATCAATCTGCATTTTTCCCTTCTGCCCCTCACTGCCAGTCAGAACAGAAACAGAGCTGGACATAAAAAGCAATCTACAAAAGACAGAAATTAAGTGTCTTCCCTGCCGAGCTAGGTCTTGAGCTCTCTGTTGCTCACTTCCTCTGACTGTGGCTTGAATGACAGTTAGGGGAACCCTCAGATCTTCTGGCAGAACAGTTCACACAAGTTTAGTCCTAATTTGCTCAGATCAATAACTGAAACTGCTTCAGCTATATCCCAGCTATTTTGCCTAAAAGCAAATCAGAAAGTGATCACTGTAGCTGCTGACTGGCAGGAGGGTAGCCATTTCTGTACCAGTTGGATCTGGAAGGTGACATAAGGTCAGATTCACAGCAACAGATTAATTCCTACCCTCTAGTATTTCATTTAAGCAAGAACTTACTAAACATTATGAAGGATCTTCTTTTCCACAGTTTTCCGTTTACAAAGGAATCCACTGGACTGCTTAATGGAGTACTGGATGTTATGGAAACTCACAACAGAGCCCCGAGGAGATCGGAGGGATTCTTGTGTTGGAAGAGAACGCTGGAAATTGCCTGCCCCTTCCTCTTCTCCAACAGAAATAATGCTGTGATCAAACGTGTCTGCCATCACGTCCTTGTTACACAGGTCAAACTCCACTGCATTAAGATGTTTGAGGTCACTGTTGTTTTGAGCGGTTTCCATCTGTTGAGACAAAGAACACAAAAATAAGCAGGAAAGCAGGTGTGAGCAAAAATTTCCCCAGAAAGTGTCTTGAAAAAGCAAGTTCACACATACACCGCACCAATCCTTACAAGTGTCAAGTTTCCAAAAGGATGGACATTCACACTGGAAGACATCCAGCAGTCCACAAAGGCACAGAAACCCACAGATTTAGAACTAACCTTTAAGAATAAGACATGTATGATCTTGAAGTAAGTGATGCTTCCTGAAAGAGCAGCTAATGAGGAAAAAACCCAAGACCATCTGTGATGGTCACCGTCTTTTGCAACACAGCAGAGACTACAAATGGAAGCTACAACTACTTAAGCTAGAGACTCCAGCTCCTCTTCTTCAGTCATAACATGCTTACCTCCTCACAAAGCCAGCAGAGCAAACCTATTAATGAAACTCTATGAAGAACCACAGGAAGAAAAATGGTTGTTCTTATGAAAATGAAGGGCAGTCATAAGCACCTTGTTTCCTGACACAAGTTTGTTTCACAAACACCAATGTGATTAAAATAACAATTACACATGTTGCTTATTGTGTTTCAGTCACAGAGGATCAAGGTACTTTACAACTACAAATAGGAAGAGAAATTTGGATTTGTCTACAGGTACCATTTATACTGAAGAACACAAGGAATTACCTTTCTCACAAGGGAAAGACTGGGATATGCCACAGTAAGGAAAAACATTGTACAAAGTGGTACATTATGGAAAACTAAGTATGGTATCTGCTTATTATCACAAAGTTATAAAGCATTCTGGTTCAAGCAGACAAACTGCCTCAGTAGCTCAGGATGGGACCACCTGAAAGCAACAACATGTGAACAGTAAAAGGAAGGAACTGTTCTCCCTATTCACACATCAGAGCCTACAAAGCAGGAAATATACCAACGTGGATATAACTATTAATATTGATTCACTTACTAAGCACACTAGCAGAGCTGTTTTGTCAAGGGGCTGCTTCCCTTACTGTAACTGATGGAGACCAAGTCTGGATTACTCCACTCATTTGGGGAAAAAAAATAGTTTAAAGTTCTTGTCTTGACATTACACCGTAAGAATTGGGAATCCTACACTTTCCAAGTTCCACTGGGCATAACTTATACCATGCCTTTTAGCCAAGGGCCCTTCCAGATATAAATATTCCTCTTCCCCTTCCAGGAAACTACAGCAAGAGAGGAATTACTACATGCCCTTTCCAGAAACTGAACATGACAGATTAGACTAACACAAGTTAGTCTAATCATTTACTCCACTTCGAGCTGCTGGCATGGCAGTGTTTGTTGGAGAGCTAAAAATTTGCCGTGATGCTGGGGAAAGCCAAGGTGCTCATGAGGTTGAAAGACCAAGGAGACAGATCTGTCCACAAAGACATCAATGGCTAGTTCCTTAAATTTTGTGGGAAGATGACTGTATCCCACCAATCACCCCTTTCCAACCATCTTCACTTCTTTCCTCCTAGGACCCGAGAGGGTGATAATCTGTATGACCACTGCAGCAGCAGTAGTAGTAGACTTTGCAGGGAGAGAGATGTTCATCCTTTTAACAAACTGGAGCTACAAAAGCCGTATTTAAAGAAATGAGAATTGTCCTTTCATCTCTGCCTCTTGCTATCACTGAAAGCTCAACAAGTTGCAGTAGTTCTTCCTGCATAAGTAAAATAAAAGTGGTTAGGAAAAGGCAGGGTTGTTTAGCTTGGACACAATACTGAACTCTTAAGGCTGGTCACCCCCGGGAAAGCCTTGCATATGGGAAACAAGATAGGATATGCTGGTTACATCAGCAAGAGATGGCTTATATACCTGAAAGGTTGCACAACAGATCAGGAGAAAAAAAAAGTCAGGATGAGAGTGACACCAGGGCCAAAGACCTCGTCAGACTTTTGAACATTTGTCTTATATCTGCCCTGGATCGCTTCTGTGGTTTAATTCACCGTACGCCCTTTTATGTAGATTTCTGCAAAGCTACCCATTAGCACCGGCAAGCCAAACCACTGCTGCGGGTGTACGCCCGGACGGCAGGAGATTGAGCAAAGGTTAGTGGAGCCCACAGGTAGGCTCGGGCTGCAGCAGCACCTCACCAGTAATGCTGCTCTGTCTCCCGCCTCGCCTCCCGGGCCGGTTCCGTGCTGAGCCGGAGCCGCGAACTGACCCTGCCGACCACACTCCGCTTCCCTCCGCCAGCCCCCGCCCGCCAGCGGGGCGGCCCCGGGCCCCTCCGGGCGCTCCCGCCCGAGCCCCACCGCCCCCGCCCGGCCCGGCCCGGCCCGGCCCGGCCCGGCCCGGCGCGCGCCGTTACCTCGCGGCTGCCGCGGCGGCTCCGGCGGCGGCGCTGCCTTGGCGGCGTTGGATAAGCGGGTCCGAGGGGCGCGTTACATAAAGTGGCCGCGGGGAGTGCCGGGGGTGTCACGCAAAGCCCCCAAGTCGCGGCAAGGGCAGCGGTGGCGAGGATGGAGCCCCGTTCGGCGGGCGGCGCGACCCCCGGGGCGGTGCCGCTCCCGCCCCCGCCCGTGCGTGGGCCGCGCAGGGGCAGCGCTGTCCCGGCCCCCGGGATGCTGCGGCTGCCGGCGCTGTCAGTCCGCCTGCTTTCCTGGGGCGGGCGGGGCGGAACGGGGAACGCGGCGGCGTTCGCTCCTGGGGAACCCCCGGCGCGGGGAGTGGGCGTCGGACGCGGGATGGCCGCGGAAATGACCGCGGCCCTTGCGCACCCCGGCACAGGGGGCACGGCCGGGCAGTTGGAGGAAGCACCCGCTGTCCCTCCCGCCCTCCCCCTTTCTGGAAAGGTCATCAACCCAGGGCATGTGTCCAGTCCAGCCGGGTCAGCTGGGGCCGCAGGCAGCCCTGGCAGCCCTTCCCGGGGTGGCAGTGCCACTCTGCTCCCACCCTTTCGGAGGCAGCGCGCTCCTCCTTGCTGGGCACAGCGGGGTCGGGGCAGTCCGCTGAGGTGATGGGTTGTTCACCCGACTGCATCTCTGTGCTGCCATGTGTTACCAGCCAGGAGAGCATGTGAAAGCAGGAACATTGTATTTCCTTTGGTTGTGGTCAAGGCTTCTCCTTGTCCTACCATTCCCAAGCACTATTGTCTTTATAAATCAGCTCTATCTCCCCGAGCTACTTAATGCTGTGAATGCAGAAAAAGCCCACTTTTACAGTTTATAAATATAAATATGAGCTGTCAAATGACCATATTAATTATCTCCAGTTTGACTACCCTCTGCAGTTCTGTCCAGCATTGCTTTTTTCCAAGACCTCTGGCTAGATCAATTTAAAGCTCAGCTAAGCTGAGACTTACCACTAGCTACCCAATCAATAACAAAAACTTCAAAGGCTCACCTCTCCCCATTCTGATACCTGTCTCCCTCCAGGCATGTTGATGTACTCCATGCTGTTGATGCTCTAGTCAGAAGACATCCACATCCTATGAAATTGCATTGCTCTACAGGGCTGACAGGAGTCAGTAAGTGGATTTATGGGGGTGTTGAAATAGCCTTAGAGATTTGCAGAAAAGCAGGTTTTGTCATAGGTACACCCAAGGATCAGGCTTGCTGAATGTTATCTTCAGTCATTCTGTGGGGCAGAAGTGGACTTAAGTTCATGTTTCCTTCGTTATTTAACTTCCTCTTTTGAGGAAAATCTGCCTACATGGAGGACTTTTACCCTAGTGTTTCACCAACCATGCACATCTCTGTCTTCAAACGTATTTAAGCCCTAAATATTCGCTAGCCCTCAACAAGCTGCAGAGACAGTTTTCTCTTGTCATGTGCCTGGGACAGCGAGAAAAAAGCCTGTGCTCTTGGGAGCAAAGGTGAGAATTTTCTGAATCACGAACCTGCTGCTTGACATAGTGCCTGCACAGTGATGCAGGAAAACAACTCACTGAAGGAGCACAATTAAAAGTTAAGGTTACTCCTGAGGGTTACCTTCAGTTGCACAGCTGCTCCTTAGACAGAGGCGGTGGATGCCTTCATGCTGATAATTTTGGGAAACAGTACTGCTCCTCTTACACTTCATGGAATGGAAAATCCACTTCTCTGCCCCCTGTGGCTAAACTCATTCCGATGGCAAAGAAATAGGCAGAGACCCCATATCTGGAAAGGAACCAAATCTGTCAAATACAGTATCTGATTGGAGGGTCTGGCTTTTCTCTAGCCCATTCTTCAAGCAGCAGTCTTCTAGGCTTCAAAGGACTTATGATTGTCAGCCTGTTTCAGCTCCCACACCAACTGCGAGTATTTTTCTACTATATCATTTTACTAATCCTGTTGATGTAGCTCATACTGTTGCTGAGGAAAGTTTCTGCCAATACAGGGACAGAAAACAGTGCCGAGCTTGTGGTTAAAGACAAATACTCCCAACAAGCCTGATGAAAGAGAACCTGATGTTATGCACTGTACTTTTCCCTCACCCACCACTCTGTAGGCTGGTGAGTGTCAGCACTGCTTTGTGCTGCTCATCCACAGAAAGGGGCATTTGCCTTGTAAACTGTCAGTCTTTATTGCAGATTAAAGGATGTGGTCTTCACAGAAAGACAGCAAAGGCGTTAGCCCAGTGTAAAGCTCTAGCAAGCAGCAAGTTACAAAGTCCTGTTGCTTTTACTGAGTGACATTAAACAAATAATGCTAGACTTTGCTTTGATATATTGTGATAGCAAGGAAAGAAAAGCCTGGGTCATGTTCTCATGCGGGTTTTAGCACAGGTTTGAGGTCTTTGCTCTTGCTCCTTAGCCCCTTCTGCCTTGAGTCTCTGATCTGGCTGCCACTACAGGATTGCAGAGCAGGAGGGACCATGATACTGTCCTGGGCATGGGGGAAGGGACCTAGCAGGAAGTGAGGCTTTGAGGAGTCCTGCTGAAAAGCATTATTCTTGTTTGCAGGTTATTTGAACCTTGCTCCTTCCCTACAGGTTCTGGTCACACTAGACATGTCCTGCATGTGCCCCAGCACACAGAGTGGTTAAGAAGTTACTGAGGTTTATGAATTCCCCTCTCTGCTGAAGGCCTTGGTCTCTTCTTCCTTTCTTCCTGCAGCCTGAGCCACAGCATCACAAAAACATGTTTGAAGGTGGTGCTGGGGGTTTCTTCTAGTCCAGCTTTGCACAAGGGCCAAGACTTGACACCACTTGATCAAGTCAGGCATGCTTGCAGAATCACCAGACAGAAAATTTTCAGATCCACTTTCTTTAGGATGCTGCTTGCATTGCCCTGATGATCGAGGGTGTTTTTTAATCCTGCCAAATCCTGAATTTTGTAAAGCTCATGGAGTATTTCAGCAACTTGAACCAGCAGGAGCGCATGAGAAATATGGGCAGGAGGAACTGCATGATGATTATACTACTGTCTTCTCTACTGAATACATCAATAAGCAGATCCCAATGCTCACTGTACAAAAGCAGCTCTGAGATCAATGCAGAAGATGGCAATATCAGACATGATGCTTGAGTGATACTTCCTAGCTTTTCTTTTACAAAAGCTCCAGTAAACCATTCCAAAAGACACACCCTGTACAGATGTGTACACATGTGCTGAATCTGCTGCACCTACAAATTCACCACTCTATGCACAAAAAACCATCTCATCATGCTTTTTCCATCCTGATTGCTCATCATGTCAAAGCTAGTGCTGACTGGCCTCTCTTACTTAAAATGCTACTTGCCTTGGGGAAGTTGGCTTTTGCAAGACTTGCAGATTATGTAGAAGTCTGACTCTGTGAAATTATGTTAATCATTTAGTCTATTCTCTGAATTCATAGTAGCGCTAAAATCCATAATTGGTTAAAGATAAGAAAGGATTCAGGCAAATCTAAGGGAAAAGGAAATCAATAGTTAACTAGTAAAAAGCTGGCATCATAAATGTGCTCAGATATTTACCAATCTGACTGCTGTTAGTAATGTTACCAAGCACCTATGTCTACCCTAAGATGTATAATAAAAAAAACAGAGATGCTCCTTTCTATCACCATCTAGATAGATGAAGAGAGCAGGATAACACATCAGAGGGGGCAGAAATGGTGAGGTCTGATTAGAAAGCTGGGAATAGAGACCTAGACCAGGGATACATCATAGCTACGCTGTATAGCAGCTTTCCAGGGAGGTATGCTTTGGGACCCTGCTAAGGAGAAAGGAAGCATGTCCTCTCTAACAAAGCAGATCTGGAGAGAAACTAGTTGCAATTGCCCCATGTTCTCACACCTTTAGGACAAAGCCTGGGACTTCAGACCAAGAAGCACACCAAGATAAATTGGAGCAGCAACACAAGATTCTCAGTATAAGATTCTCCCACACTCAGCCCAAGCTCCTAGGACAGGACTCCTTCAAGTACAGTTTGTATTGCTATTTGCAAGTCAGGAATGGGCACTCCATCCTTCTGCTTCCCTTTTGAGGGCCTCAGTGCCTGCAAGAGGTTAACAGGATTAAAGTGTGTTTTATCAGTCCTAGCTCAGCTCTACAGAGGTCAGCTCCCTCCCTAGACTTGAATGTTGACATACACAACATTACGTAGGTATTTCACCTCCTTACTCAGAAGCAAAGTCCAGGCTGCCCCACCAGTCATTCCTAAAAACTGTTTTAACTTTTATCCAGGCTGCCCCACCAGTCATTCCTAAAAACTGTTTTAACTTTTATCCACTCCCGAGGTCTGAGCTTCTGCCATTAGGATTTGTTGTGGCAACCCTTAACAGATTCAGACATTTTTTAAGTAGGTGCTGTACACCCAGAGAGTCGCAGAGTATCCTTTCCCAAAGGGACCCTGCACAACAGCAGAATGAGACATACCATTAGAGCAAACAACTTGTATTCTGAAGGAGAGATAAGAAACTAGTTCTGTCTCATCCATAACTTCCCATTTCTTATGTACCTTTCTAGATGCCCAGCAGTGCTATATAACCTTAACAGAGGGCTACTGAACCACAACCTTCCAACACAGTCTCACATTAGGTGAAAGAAAAGGTGCAAAGGCTCAGAA
Organism: Pithys albifrons albifrons; assembly: GCF_047495875.1. Classification (NCBI taxonomy): domain Eukaryota; kingdom Metazoa; phylum Chordata; class Aves; order Passeriformes; family Thamnophilidae; genus Pithys; species Pithys albifrons. The sequence goes on from NC_092466.1 coordinate 20,310,657, forward strand.
ATCTCAGCTGTTCCCTACTCTGATGCAAACTGCAGGAAAATCACATTCCTTAATAGTGAAACTGAGGAAGGAAAGCAGGCAATCGCCAAGTAGCGAGTACAATCAAAGAGAACCCAAAACAGTAAGCCAGATTAAATGTTTGGATTTTTGTCATGAAGATAAAGGCAGTAACACAGGTGAACAGGAGAACAAAAAGAAGAAAGCACTTGGTCGCATAGCTCACCCAACAATGCCGCAAGAAGAAGCACAACACTCCTAAACTACTTAAATCAGAGCTCTTGTACTTACCTTCCCTCTGGCCTCACTGGTTATGTTCCAGTAGGTCCCAAGTGCATCTCAATATTTAGCTATCTCTTTCAGTAAAGCCACTGCCTGGTGTTTGCCTTGGCCAGGGCATCTCAATTTTTTTTAACAGTGTTGCTCTGCTCCTCTCCAATCCTAATTTTTCTCTCCTAGTTTGGAAACTGCTGTGTAAATGGAGATGACTACTGCATGCAAAAGCGGCAGAGAGGGCCCACAGCTATCCAGCAGCCACTGAAGGGCAGCTAGGTGTCCTAACGCAGGACAGGAGAGACGGAGTAGAGAATCACAATAAAAACAACTAAGATAGATCTGAATGGAGAGTAAATGAGAGTCTGGGTGTGGAAAACCAGGAGTGGCAAGTGTTGATGTCACTGAGTTTAGCTGCTCATCAGGACAGCAGCACATCTAAAGGGAATGAAAAGGCACATGCAGGAACAATCCATTGACACCAGGTAAGAACGTGGGAGACATTGAGAACACTGTAACTGGTGTTCCTTATTCTGTGTCATGGCAAGGAACCCAACCACAGCACCTGGACACGGGCCCTGGTGCCCAAATGCTGAACTGTCCATTTGGACACATCTCTCCCTGCTCAGGAGTATTCTGCAAGAGAACTGAAGTGAGTGCAACCTGTTCTGTTTAAAAATAAGATCACCACTAAGCTTTGCTGCATTTTGTTTCCCTACTCTCCATTGCTCACTTCTGCACCCATCCCCACCCATTTCATCCTTCTCTCCTGCTCTACTCTAAGCACGAGGGAGGTGCTATGGTGTAATGGAGAGCACTCTAGACTCTGAATCCAGCCATCTGAGTTTGAGTCTTGGTGGGATCTTTAGGCAGTTAAATGTTTCCCTGACATCCAATCCCATCAGATCTTGGAAGCTAAGCAGGGTCAGCCCTGGTTAGTACTTGGATGGGAGACCTCCTGAGAATCCCAGGTGTGCTGTAGGTTCTACTCCTGAGGACTTCACTGTCACCATCCAAGCTCGCTTGGCCGTGGCAGATGAACCTTAGGGGTTAAAGGGTGGGGCTAGTTTCGTGCATGCTGTGCCTCACCTCAAAAATCCACTGTGCAGGCTTGAAGGGTACACCCAGCTGGGTTGAGCCTTTTCTGAATCTTCATTCACAAAATCTAGCAATGCACATTAAATAACTCCTCAGCAGTACACAGCAATACAGCTGTTACTAAGGCTACACACATCTCACCAGAACAGGAGATCTCTGTGTCCTTCCACTGAAGCACCAGGGACCCCTGGCTGGGCCATTCACATTGAAAGCTTTCCTTCTCCCCAGTGCAAGGATGAACATAGTCCCTGAGGGTTTCCTTCCTGAGCAGTCTCCCTGCTCTCTCTCACAATTCCTGCCAAGCCTAACAAGGCTGGTGAAATCAGAGCTACAAAGGCCTTAACAGCGTGTTCAGCACACAGAGGAGGGATCAAGGTGGTTGGTTCAGTGCCACAATGCGCACTTCCCCTCTACTGTTGATATTCTAATGAAACCTAGACATGGGTTGGTTGTCACAAGTCTCCTTCCACCATGGTTCATCTCTTTTGAAGGCAAACTCAGTCTTTCTTACCAGTGTGATCCAGTAAGCAACTCAGAGACCAGATCCTGGTGCTATGGGACTTCTACTGTTGTAGTTACATGGTACAGAATGCACGCTGGTGGCATGGCCTCTTCTGGGCTTGAACAAGATAAGACTCTGGGGCAGAAGAGGCTGTATTCCTGAAAGGATGCAGAAGGCTCACCATCTCTTGTTGCCATAACAGTTGTCTAATATGTAGGAAACTGAGAAGAAGCTCTGCCCTTTTGTCTGTGCCAGAAATCTTTGTACATGCTTTCAAAGCCTGTTTGCTTTGTGAACTCCTGACATGTCTGAACAACCTGGGTGGTTTGACACATTACAGCAATATGTTGGTGTGTGTGCCCATGTGTGCATGCACGTATATGGAGTTTTTCTGTCTGAGCTCACCCTTTGCTGTTATTTCTGATGCTTTTTGAAGAAGGGAACCACGAAGGTAGTCACAGCCACTGGAAATGATCACTTAGGATGGCTTCTCAGTCCCTTCTCAAGCAGCACAAGCAAAGCCAGCTTCAAACTTCTGCTTTGCATGTTGCTCTGAGGGGCTGTTTCTTAGCCTGCTGTGCCATCTGGTACCTAGAGGTGAGCACACCTGCAGAGAAATGATTGGTATTTTCTGGGGACAGCAGTGGCCAGGACAGGACCCTCCAGAGCTGTTTGGGACATCCTGAGCCTTAGAGCCCTGTCACTGTCAGGCACATGGGCTCTCTTGGTAACTTGCTGTGGCATGCCTCAACAACTCCTGGCTGATTTCAGGTTGGAGGCCCATCACAGAACAGGCATTGTTTTGTCCACTGAGCGTTTGCATTCCTCCTTCAGCACTCCTCAGCCAGGGCTGGGCCTTGGCTCACTGCACCCGAAGGGGCTGGCACCCTTTTGCCACCCATGTGGGTGCCTGGCATGTGTGCAGCATGGCTGACTGGCAAGGAGCTACGTCTGGCATTCACCACCTCCGAAACCAGGCGAGGAGCAGCATTTCTTAGTTCCTCAAGTGTTGAATTCTGCCATCTCCCTCCAAAACATAGTCATGTTACCATGTATCCCCTGGTGTCTGAGCCCAGGATGGGGACACTCAGCTGAAATTCCTCCTACTTCTACTGCTCTCACACTACCAGGCTCCTTGCTTTCAGATTTGGAGACCCTGAGTTAGGGCTTCTGTGACCACCAAAAGGATGGCATAACACTTCATCTGGGTTTGTAATCAGCTGGATCATCAGGTGCTACTGTTTTCTCCTCTCCCTTTTCACTAGTTACTGATAAACTCTGGGAACACTGACAGTTGGTTTCTCTTATTTTGCTTTTTTCTTTGTAAGTGACCCCTGTGTCTTGGTTTGAGATAAGCAACTGCCAACCCCCCCAAGCACAGAGAGAAAAGCCTCCCTCCTAACACCAGGGAAAGGGAGGAAAAGAGAGGGGAAAGAAAAAAAAACACTTCAAACTGCATTTATACTAAATCTACATATATTTTTCACAGAAAGAAAGAGACAATTAGAAGAGAGTACAAATATACACTCACACAAGTCTACAACAACAAGTTCCCCACGTCAACTTCTTAACAAACACACAAATTCTACTGTCCTAACTACACATTACTTAAGAAGAAGCTTATTCCCCAGGGAGACAAACCCAAGCAGAAAGGAGAGACCCAGAACAACACATTTTACTTTCCTGAGGTACCCTGTGAGCCAGTGGTGGGCCTGGTCCTCTCCATCCCCCCTGGGACAGCATCGTGCGTCCTCTCCAGAGGAGGGCTGAGAAGCGACTGCCTTAACCACTCCCACACTGGTTCCTGCTTCCCTGGAGATGATGTCATAGTGTGGTATGGAATACAAAATTACTGGCTAGAAGAGGTCAACTGTTAGCTCAGCCCAGCTCAAGTCAGCTGACAGCTTCGGCCTAGTCCAGACTTCAGGGCCCAAATCTAGGCCCACCTAGGTGAACCCATAACACCCCTGCTAGGGTACCTTTATAAAAAAGGCAGAGGCAGGGCAGGCTCCAGCCAACAACCTCCTGTGCTAAAGACTGACCAGTTATCAGGCACTCTAGGCTACTAATAGCACTTACTAAGGACTTTTCATAAGATTGAAAAAAATGAAAAAAACCTCTACAAACTCTGTTTACAGGTTCTAGGAAGAAGAATCTACCAGAGATAGATAAAGCCTGCAACAAATACTCGAGCGTGAAGGTCTAGTATAAAGTGGGTGTTGGAAATCTGCTTCTGTATTTTCCCTGCCACAGAGAAAGTAATGTTTCAATGTCTTAGTTTCTCTCACTAAAAACACCAGAGATTTGCTTCTGGCCTCTTTTGAAAACAACCGAGAAAAAGCTGGAGGGTGCAAAGGGCTGACGTCTACTGGTAAACTAGAACAGGCTGATAGCTAACTAGAATCTTGGCTGTATTTGTGGGTAGTCAGAGGGGCTATATGTTCCTTTTAAACATGAAAAGTTAGTCTTGATCATTGTTACTACAAAGCATCATATTCTTGGAGAGATACAGGGAAGAGAAGCTAGCAGGAGCTTTCCATGCTCATGGCCACCCTTGCCAGATGCCTGAGGCTGCTTTCAGATATCTCTGCACACATCGATGAAGCTCTCTCTGCCTCACTTTGTGCTTTGAAACCGTGATTAGGACACTGCTTCCTTCTCCCTTGGATGAATCTGAGAGCACTCTACAGCAGCCTCTTCGGAGCACACATTCCAGAATGGGTGGCAGACCATATCCACTGCAACTGCCAATGTAAATAACTACAGTGGTGATATCTCTTCAGAGTACCTTATACTTTTCCAAACCTCCTCCCAGAAATTTTAACCATGTCAAGGCACAGCTGGAAGACTGCAGGTTAGAAGGCTACCTTCTGCAGAATGAAATAACCACAGCCACACACCTATTTTTTGAGGAAAAAAATACTTTACTTTCTCCATCAGACATACATCATCTAAATAAACATCTGAAAAGAGAAGCTGTATGAACTTACCATTCAGTGTATTTATGTTATTTCTAAACCAGCTTGAAGATAACAATTGGCAATTATATACAAGTGATTGCCAGGGACAAGTAATTTCCTTGTCCTACTCTAAGACACATCATATCCATGACAATAGGGACACAAAACAGACAAGGCACAGTTTCAGGGAAAGGTACATGTAAGAGAGGAGACATTAATGCAGGCACAGGCATATGCCAGTGACAGAAGTTGTTTTACACTGAGCAGCATGGTACCATCAAATCACAGCACAGGGAGGGGTCTTTCTGCCAGAAAGCAGGAAAGGAGCTGACCTGGGAGACCACTGCATCCTGCAGTTCTTGTCTGATCCGGGCCAGAGCTGGTTTAGGACTCTTCAACATGGCAGGCTGACTGCTGCCCCCCAAGCCCAAAGGAGAGGAGACTGCCAAGCTGTTCTTGCCAGTGAGAAAGAGGGAGCCCTGGCAAGCTGGTCTGGAGTCTGGTCTCTGTCTAGAGTCTCCTGTATTACCACAGACATGCAGAGTGAGGGGCAGGCATCTCTCCCAGCTGCAAAGGCCCTGTGAAGACTCTCATGCCCCTTCTTTCCAGGGGAAAGCTGACTTCCCAAGTTTTGGGCATGAACAAACCCTGCAGCACAAGCATGACCATTTTGTTTCTCCTGCTGCCCTAAAGAGCAGACCACACAATGTCTGTGAGCTGGTTGCCTAAAGCTGTTGGTCACTGTCCCGTGCATCTGAGTCCAGCTGCCACACCATTGTCCTCTGTGCTTTCCCCTGCCTTCCCTGACACTTGTGGGTGTCCTTGTGCAGAAAGGATCAGGGTGATGGAGGTTGCCTTTCAGTGCCTCATGACAAGCTCTTTCACTGTGCTGCAGTGGCTGCAGCATCCCTTCCTCAGTGGGCAAGTTTTCCATAGGACTGGTCTTGTGGGTTTTTGGCACAGCTCAAGAGGGGAACAGAAACACTGGGCAATGCAAAGAGGGAGCTCCTGTGCCACCCTCTCTATTGAGCAGAACAACCAAAACAACATTCTTCCTGTGAGAAATCTGAGCTTTATAAAGCCATGACTTACAGATGATAATTTTTACCTTCATTTTCTTGGCAGGATATGATTTCAGGATTGCCTCACAGTAATTATTGCTCTGTTAAGAAGCTGAGCCGCAGCCAGCAATGTCTCTTCCACTGTCTCTATTAGCACAGGATCAACCACCTGAAGCAGATAGTTGCTGCTTGGATCTTTCCCATGGTACTAAACATAGTTCTTCACAGATCAGCATCCAAAGTATTTAATATCTATGCAGTAATACAGAATCTTACCCAGTATTTTGAGCCTGTGAAAAGGGCAGGCAATCCTTCAGAGATCTCAAAAGAAGAGCCTATGTTTTTGATTTTGCGTTGGTAATCATAGTCTACTATTGATCCAGCATCTAAACCAAGATCTTACAAAAAATTTTAAGAAAGAACTTCCTTCTATGCCTTGCAACACACAGAGGACCTGACTAGTTAATTGCAAGGGTCTGTGTGCACCCTTCAAGCTCATTCCAGAGCACACAGGTCCTCTGTTCAGTTACAATTTAGCATATGGATTTCCTGTTTAATAAAAATTTTTGAGAAAAAAAAAGAAAATGAAAACGAAAAAAGGAAGGCCCATTTCAGGAAGTTCTCCTGACATAGGCTGTTTTCTTCTGAATAAGATAATAGCTTCAATGCAAACAGCAGAGTGAAGTAGGCAACATCAATGTTATGAGTTCAGCCAGAAAAGCTGAAGGTAAGAAGCTCTTGCTCAGTTCTGAATTCCGTGGAACTTGGAGTCAAGAACCATGGCAAGGTCTCAAAGGTAAGTCTTGTCCCCAACGACAGGACCAGCTGATGGGAAGTGAATTGTGAGACCCTGCAGTTCCTGTCAGAAATCTAGGCTCCCTATGGGCTGGGTGACATATAATCAGAAGTTTGTTCCCTTACACAGACCTAGGACTTTACCAGTAACAACTGCTTCTCAGTTTAGAATATTTCAGATTTCCTCCCAATTAGACTGTCAGTTAAGTGTCATTGTAGTTATCCAAAGTTAGGTGTTAGCATCTTCTTTCCTCAACACCTAAGGTACAGAGGTTACCAAAGTAATCTGGAAACAAACCACAGCAGAACAAAACTATCTGTAACCAGGTAGACACAACTAAATTTCTTCTTTCCAAGTGACTCTAGAGATTATATTCTGTTTTCTTTACATTATAATCACATCTGTTTCCTGCAGACAATTGTGTGTGTTAGGAACAAGTTGCAATATGCCACTCTGGACACAAGGGTTCAGAGCTCAGGGGTTCCTACTTTTTGGGAAGTATAGATAAAACATTTTGTGTCAGCCTGTTCAGAGGCAGAAACCTAATACACCACCTGGTTCCGAATTTCACCTACTCCAGAGATATGAGAGAGAGTGGGGCAGAAGTTCTAGCTCTGTGATATAAATCATTACACCAAAAAAGAGCAGCCCTGATTTTTCACATGATTAGTTCCTGGCAACAGTGGTGTCTGTGTCCAGCTGTCTGGATAATGCTAACAATGAGGAAATGACTGACAGTGACTTAGTACCGTGGGAGCCAGACTGGGAACACCAGCCTGTTTGCTAGAAGTGCACATCAGACTGTGGCTGGATGATGTTCTTGGACACCTGAGACCCCAGCACACTGGATCTGGGCAAGATGCGGCAGACACCATTTTGGGAAGAGTTGCCACTCAGGTTGTTTCTCTGTATGTATTCCATCCCCCAACTTTCTGTTTCTTTCCCCAGCTGGTCTAGGCTCTGGGGGTGCAACTTTTCCTGACTGCCTTCTTCCTCCTGTGAACCAGAAGAAAGAGTGACCTGCAATGTCAGCAAGCTACCAAGAAATTTAGGAACACCCCAGGAGAGAGGCAAGGTATGCATGATACTTAAATATCTTCCCCAGTCTTTCAGAAATTAGTGCAAGCCTGCTTGTCAATTAAAGATCCAATATACTGTTTGCTGCAATACAATGATAAATGCACATTTTAAGCATTAAACAAATGGGGAGAGATTCATCCCTTCTCACCCTCTACAAGAACATTCAGAGAATTCCTGTTGTGAAGCTAATCTGCAAACACTCAAATAAGCTTTCAGGCACATTCACATGAGAAGTTGGACCTTCCAAAACACTCTTTCAGATGGGAAGGGATTGCAAGACTACTTTGTAAAAGGAAGGCTTTTTTCAGACTCAGCTAGGTCACTTTGTGCTGTTTAGCCGTTCTCATTATTGAAGCCATAAAAGCATGAGGTAATGACATGGCTGCCACTTGCCTTGCTGCCTTTGATTTTAAAGCTGAAGACCCAAAATACACTGGATGAGTGGATATAGGCAGTCTTTGGCAAAGGTCACAATTCTGCAATGAGATGCTATAAGCACACTGCTAACTGTCTTCCACCATATATGTGACAAATAAAGCACAGGCAAAGCGTTGTTAAGATCACAGTCAGTCCACAACACTGTCATGAGCTGCTCTTGCTGGAAAGGACAGTCTGACTTTTTTTTTATTTTAATATCCAAGGATAAGCAGTTACAAAGCCACTGAATTGTCAGTGAACTACATTCACTGCCACAGAATTGAGCTTGGCCTCAAAGGAGCCAGAAGGTATGTTTAAAGATACCATGGTTATCTGATGGGACACAAAAGCAAGAGGTTTCGTCTCACTTTGCTTGAATAGAAAAGGCTTGATCATAAAAAATGCTGACCCTGCTTAAGTCTTTTTGTCTTATGGCAACAAAGATTGGAAAAGCAAAGATGATACCAGGTCCTTTCACAGAGCAGGGCTGGTCACCTGATCTGAAGCAGGTTCAAATGCATGGTAGAGGGCTACCAACCTTGCTAACATCATCCAGTGGTTTGCCCACCAGGTCCTTCCTCTTCAGCTTGTTTCTTTCTGGAACATTGAGCGTGCTCACCACTGCATCAATCTTGGAGCCAATGCTGTTTATGGACAGTTCCAGCTGCAGCACACGTTGCAGGAGGCTGGGGGAGACACAGAGAGCATTTGTAAGCTTTTTCTTGTGATGATTAGTACAATTTGCAGCAGATATCCCACACACAATGGGCCAAACCTCAAACAGGCATGAATGGTCCCCATCAGATAACTGATACACACCCACTGAAGGCATAACTTCCTGCTACACTGTGTTTTTATCTGTAATCAGTGGTTCTGCTTAGGATGGATTCCAGCCACTTTGGATCACAGTCCAGAAACATAATTTCATTATTAAGTACTGCACCTGCCTCTGCTTTGATATAGCCCTATGTGGTTTGCTCAGTATTTCTCAGCAGCCAAATTAGGATCTCCTGATTCTCTGTGCTGTATTTATCCCATGCTCCTCCTGTGGAGGAAACAGCCAAGTCTTATTCTTGGACTTAGACCATAAAGGATATTTATTCCCACAGGATTTTCTGTAAAGGTATCAAGTGCCCCTGGCCCAGTTATCTGGGCTACCTTCTGACCTGAAACATGACAGCATATTGCCTGTGGCCAGCTGACTGCTGCAGAGGTTATTCAAGAGGCAGAATACAAAATTTCTTAACTCAATTTTTACAGAAATAAGCAAACTTCATTAGTAGAACTGTCCCAGTTATCTCCTGACCTGCTTATTTACATGTGTGCAAGATAAAAGAGACACGATCTTACTGAAACTGCTCAACATCACTGTAAAGAGTTACACCAGGGAAGGAAGCAGTAGGGAATCAGACCCCTCATTTGCAGAAGGGTTAAACTACTGACAGCACAAACATACACTTGGAACTCTTCTTTGGAGACCCAGCTGGCCTTATTGGTGTGGTTATTCCTTGCTTCCATGTGGGTCAGACTCTCATCTAGGTTGTTGTCACCATAGGATTTCCCCAAATTCTCAATCTCTGTGTTCAGAGCAACCTGGAAGATAAAGAAACTCCTGCAAAGTTGGATACTAACTCAGCTTTACTGTGAATAACACAGAACTTCACAGGTAATGATATATTTAGCTGTATCCAGGCAGAGTTGGAACTGTATTTGAGTCGTCTGCTTAGTTTATACCACAAACCAAAAGATTCCTTTGGAGTGAAGTCTACTAAACAGAAGACTTCTGTCCTTGCCCTTTTTTACCCTTTTTGCCTCAAGGTCATGCTTCATCTGCTGTTGCTCCTCTTCGTCAAGGATGTGGTTGCCATCTTTGTCAAACCTGGAGAAAGCTGCTGTGATCTCATGGTCTGCATGGCCCAGTCTGAAAAAGAATAGAAAGAAAAAACTCAAAGCACAGAATTACAGTGTTAAGCTCCAACAGTGTAGGAACATCACTTTTGAAATCAATGTGTTGTTTCCTCCTGCCAGTGACAAATCTCAATACCCCAAAATGGGCAAGAGATAGTAACAAACCTATTTAGAACAGAAGATTAAAAATGTGAGGAAAGACCTATTTTTGAGTCTTATATTGCCTGGATCTAAGCTAACTGCTCTCCCAGTCTTGAAGAGCAGAGAATCTAAATTATCTGTGTTACCCAGAGAAAGGGCTAAGTGGGCATTCCTCAAGCTGACTCACTTACTCCTTCAAGCTGTTCTTGAAGTCTTCAAAGTCTAATTCTTTTGTTCCATTCTGCAGTGCTTTCTGCACATCGGAAATCCGCTCCTTCTTCAGCTTCAGCCTCATGAGTGTCCGCTTGTAGCTCTGTTACCAAAGATGCAAACAGACCCAGAATCATGCAGACAGAACAGTGAAAAGTAGAGCAGAGTGAACGCAGATGAGCATATGCTAAGTAATACAGGAAGTTTTTCAGCTTTCCACAAGCAAAAATACAATACTGCTGAATGAACCTCATCTCTAAACTAGGATCACACCTGCAAAGTGACACCAGCATACTAGTCTTCTGTTTTTCTCCTCATGATTCTTCCTCTTTCTGACTTCCCAGCCCATCAGCTGTTTAAGATAATGTCTCAGATACTATTATTTGCAGAATATCACTCACACAGTAGAATTGTGACCTTCCAGGAACTTTTCTAGAATTTGCCCATGGGAAATCCAGATGTAGCCCCTTAGATTTGCACCACTGTAACATGCTCAGCTTAACAAAGTAGGACTTGCCATGTTATTGATCAAATTACATATCATTATATTCTATCAAGGACTGAAAGAGCTTTGTCTAGCTCTAGAAAGAAAAGCCTCTCACAAATACTACTTCAAGTAACAGGATTTCCCCAATCCCTGCTTTCCCATCTTCTCATCATCAAAGTATCTGGGAGCTTGATTTATCCCAGAAAGGAACTGTGACTCCCATGCACACAAAGAAGATGGATCCGGAGTTGGCAATCACTGTTTCTCCCTAGTGAACTCGACTTAGTTCAGGGACTTCCAGAGAATGCTTCATGATTTAGCTAGAAAGTAGCACAGCTTTCACTATTCATCATCACCTGCTTCAAAATGTCAGAGAGCTGCAGCTCATCCTTCTGGCTTGAAAGTTCCTCCTTGACTTCTGAGTAGGTGTCATTGATGATGGCCAGAAACATGTTCTAGAAAAAGGGGAAGAAGAGAGGTGAATATGAATGACACATCTTGCCTGCTCCAGCAGATGAAGCAGCAAGAGACAGGACTTAGTTAAACAAGCAGCTGTTACCCCATGGAGTATCTCTTGGGGAGATTAAAGTGGGTGAAGGGAAGGACCATTTCAGCCACAGTGTTTTCTCATGTTTTTTCAGTTAAAGCAGTGATTGGAGGTACATTTGTTCCCAGCTCAAATACTACCTTTGGTAGCTTCTCTTGCAAATCTTGTTGCACTTGGTTTCCTGACACTGAGTGTTTAACCTGGGTATAATGAGTATCCCTCTGCAATCATTGTCTAGGAAGTCAGAGACTGTCCCCCAAGTTTTTTTCACTGCCTTCTACAGAACAAATGATCTGATCCCCTTGAATTCAGCTAAGCTAATACATTAGTGGTATTCCCAGTTCAGTTTTAGTCTTCACCTTAAAGGATGTGAATATGGCGCTTAATCACCCTAATAGTCAAATCCCCAACTGTAATAACACATTTTTTGCCTACTGTAGTCTATTGCACAGCAAAACTATCATAACAAACTCCCTTTCTCTCTAAGCATTTTCACTGCATCTAACTCGGGGATTGTCAGGAGTGGTCTCTGAAACACTGCTATCAATACAGGGACAAGGATGATTTTTTTGCTTACCAGGAGCACAAAGAAAACAAAGAACACATAGGTGACGAAGTAAATAGGCCCAAGGACCCTGTTAGCATTGTCAATGGAATTGTAGTCAAAATCACCAAGAATGATCCGAAACTGGGTGAAGCTGGAGGAAAGAAAGTCCATGATCACACAAAGGTACATGCATTTATCCCACAACCTCAAATAGTCCTGAAGTGAACCTGAACCTGCCTGCAGCCCAGATGGGCACAGGCACAAGCCAGAGGAGGGTCAAAGTCACTCAGAGGGATGAGTTACATGTATTCATAGTATTTCAGGGGTGAAGCAAGGTGATCTGGTTAGAGCAAGAGGTGGTTAGAAAATAAAACATGGTTTCCACACAAATTCAGGTTGTCCAAAGCTTGTTTTGATAATTAACAGGAGTTAAAAGAAGCAACCTGAATTTTCCTTTATTAAAGGCATTTGACTCAATGAAGCAATTTCTTGCAAGAGAGTTCGTGAGACTGTGGAGAGGATGTTAGAACTTGATACTGCTCTTCAACCTTTTGCAGTCCATAGCCCCTGTGATGAAGAAAATTTAAGTCTATTGATCAGAACCTTGTTTATTTCAGTTATCCCTTGTAGATCCCCTAAAGGCAGGACCTGGATGCCAGAGGTCTGTGGAACGCAAGCTGAAAACTGCTGCTGTAGCTGATACCTCCATCAACATCACTCATTGCCTGAGCAGGCCCACGGACTGAAGGATTGTCTAAGACTGGATCTTAACTCATTTCCCCAGCACTTCTGTGTGTGCTCATCCACCCGCTGGTCATCCTCTACCTCAGATACATTGATGCATTATCCATGGGATTCTCTGGAAATGGATCACTGAAATGACACTTGTAAAAAAATATTCTCCAATTAAAAAAACCCCACCAATAAATAAACCAAAAAACCCCTCTCAAAAACCCAAGAGAGACAGAAAGACATAGACCGTGAAGTCATGTGCAGGGAAAAGGACCTTTAGAACCCAGAACCTGAAAATCCTGTTTGAGGAATGCAAAGCTTCATTTCGGATTTCTTGTATTTGGACTATTTAGGGACCTGGGTGTTTTCCAGGTACAAGGAAGAGGAATATGGCATAGATTCCTCTTTTTTTTTGTGGAATTGTTCCAATTCAGTGATGTTGAAAAATCTCCTTCCAGTAAAGAAATTATTTTTATCTCTTTTGCCTTGAAAATGTCTAGTTAATCTAATTAGAGTATCAAACCACGTATTTTTAGAAACCCTCATGCTAATTTTTTTTTAAAATTAGCATAACTTACAGCTTTCGTAGACAAAGAATTGTTGCCATCTTATAAAAATCAGATGTATTTATAAATAATATTTTAAGTGAATTTTCTTTGTTCTCATTTCTGTGTTTAAAGCTTTATCTTGACAACGTAAATGCATTTCTGTTGTTTTTCCCTATGAAAACCCTTCAGCAACAAACAGTACTTTAAAGAAAAGTTTAGAAGGAACGAAGTGCACAAGCTGATATAAAACAGAAGTTTTCATGCAGCTGTTTTGCAGACACTGAAATGATACAATCAGCAAGTGTATTTGGAAGCTAGAGAATTTCAAAATTCCAAAGATTCTATCTTGGCCTCTTTCTTATTAAAATAAACAAACAAGAAACCAAAATAAAGATAAAAAACCCCACCAAGACCAATACCTGAGTCTACCTCAAAACACTTGTTTTGAGTTGTTTAGTTCTTACCACTAAAAGCAGAGAAGTTTAACCTAGTTAGGCCTAAAGCCACCTACTGGTGTATAAAAATCACAAATTTGCCAAGATCTCAGTGACAGTCAGACAGTGACATGGTACTGTCTTTATAGACCCACAGCAGGTGAGAAGGTGACAGAAGGTCCTCCAGAACGGAAACTACATTGTCAGATGAGCCATGACACTTTTCTGCAGAAAAATGTCAGGCCACTGCATGGTGAGTACCCTGGTGTACCAAAAAATTCCACATCAAAGGAAAGCTGTCTAGGCTTCAGCAAACTGAAGCTTCTTGCTAAACACTCCTGTGGAAAGGCTGGGATTTCCATTGAGTTGTAGGACTGCAAGGAGTGTCAGATTATGGTGGGATCAATTACTCATCCTTGCTGATAAACCCAGACAACCAGAACTCTGTCTGTTACCCTCAATTTTCTCCCCTGAAGATGTCAACCAGAGGACTGTGAGCAACTTATTAACCATGGTGGCTTTATTAACAATGAGATACAACAAGCCTCTGTTTGATATTCGTATTTGCAGCTGTAGGAAAGGGTGGAAAGCAGTTAACATTCTGTTGATAAAATTATGGAAACATGTTTCTATCTTGTACACTTACATGCACTTAACAAAGGTACTGAAGTTTTCCACTTGTGTCCCAAAAAGAAGGTAACCCAGTTGGGCATAGGCAAAGAAGACAATGAAGAACATAATGGCAAAGCCCAAAATGTCCTTCGCGCAACGTGCCAGTGTGGAGGAGAGCTGGGTCATCGTTTTGTTGAAGCTAATGTACTTGAATATCTGTAAGATGAAAAAATGGGGACAAAATCAGACCAAACCATCTGCTAGGTCAGTCTCTCTCCCGTATGTGCAAGCTTATTAAAACAAGAGGTTGACTATAGTATCCAAGCAGTAAGAAGAAAGTCAGGCTAGAAGAATGGTGGCTTAATGTTCAGGATATTTGTCCCAGGTGTGCCACCATCCTCCTGGGGTCATAAACATATGGCTTTGTCCCCTGTGTCAAAGAAAAATATAAACACGGACTGCTAGGACAAATATTTTAAGGCTAATGAGGAGCCCCAAATACAGTATGGCTTTCCACCATGCCAAGATGGTTTGGTTGAAATGCGAAGTTCATGCCAACAGATGAGTCATTTGCAGTTCTTGAGTGGCCAACATAAAAGGAAAGCTTGGTTGGCAAGATTATCCTCCAGAATACTAAAATAGTACAGGATGGACAAAGTTACATTATACTCAGCATTTTGTAAGACCACTTTTACATCACAACGTCTGAGCTCATCTCCCTGACTGTTATCTCCAAATAACTGGCCTCAGAATGCAGAGTGAGAAGTTGTCAAGATTTACTGCAAAACAGAGCATATAACTCTGAGGAAAATCCTCTGTTATATAGCTGTTACACTTATTTACTCTGAGGAATGAAGGAGACAACACCCAAGCTATCTAGAGGAAGAGGTCTGGCTGGAGACCTGGCACCTGTGAGCCCCCTACAATACCTTGATCCAGGCAAAGAATAAGTTGACTGCATTCATATTGTTGTACTGTGTCTGCCAGAATGCCAGGAACTCAAAATCTGCATAGGTGTTGGGGTGTTTCAGCAACTCTCCCAGCAGCCTGTTCACCTCAATGGTGCGGAAGATGTGAAACCCGATGGCGACAATGGAGAGCTGCAAAGAGGAAGAGGAATAGTCTGCAGTGACCAGTGTACCTATGGTTTCCATGGAAATTAAAGTGTTACAGAACTGCTTGATATCGCACTTTACAGCTGCGGTCTACTGATGGGGGATGGAAATAAAGTCTTAATGTGCTGAATGATGCCCTGATTTCAGAGTCTCTTGGGCATCTCTAAAGAAAGAATTTTCTCCTAACAGTTGACAAATAAGCATATGTCCATTTACTCTGCTAGTTCATTTTAGTATTAGAGCAAAACCTGTGCCAGCTCCTGTCCTATCTAGACTAGTTTCCACATTGCTTCATTTATTTTGGCTTCTATATCTCTCTGCCATTGTTCTCCACAAAATGTGTGTAAGGGTCCTCACCAGAATGACAACCACATCCAGGATGTTCCAGATGCTGGTAAAGTACTGAAGCTTGTGGATACGCAGCTCCAAAGTCTCTTCCACCACATAGTAGAAGATGAAGACACAGAATACAATTTCACAGGCAACAATGAAGAAGTCCCATGTACTGACATATCGTATAAGCTTGACTGTCCGGATTTGCCAGGAAGGAATGGCGCCACCAGTGGCTGGAAACTCAACAACTAGCCTTGAAGGGGACAAGAAAACTGTGATAAAAAAGAGGATGGAGGTTCTGGGATGATTTTGAGAGGCATCAAACTTGAGCATGAGTTATCCATGAGATCATGAGGGGAAGAGTTGCACATGTGTTTACACAGCCATCTGCTGCTTCGCTGCCTGTGATAGGAAAGGGTGAAAGATGAAGGGAAATGTGACTGGTTATGTCAGGAAGATCAAGACTCCTTACTAATCCGTATAATTTCTACGATACCACTCAGACCTACCCCACTGGCAAATCTTAATAAAATATTTCCATTTTAAGAAACCATGGTATTGAGGAAGATGCAAGAGGCTGAAGAATTTTCAGCAGGACTCAGCTTACCTCAGAACACAGAAGAGATTGATATTTGCATTATACACAGAGAAATCAATGAAGACAACTCGTGTTCCCCGATCCAGCCACAACTTCTCCTTCAAGACTTGCAAGGCTTCAGCACTCTCTTCTCTGGTCAGCTTGAGGTCTATGTAGTATCCTCCCCCACTGTAACTGGTTAGTCTTCCCCAGTGAGATGAACCACCCAGCTCCTCCTCAGAATGGTACCTCCACCTGCAACAGACAAACCATAAGCAAAGGCTTCACCACCCCAGGCTTGGATATGACCTTGTAGCCTGGAGAAATTAGACTGTATCTTCAAGAGATAAAAAGTTTTTAATTAGAGAACTGGCACTTAATTCCTATTCCAGATCTGACCCTATATCAGTTGTTAATTTTTGTTAGTTTTCTAGTCTAGCGCTTCCCAGCAGTGACATACATGGCTTGCAATAATATAGAGGGAAAGTTCTGAGATCCGCTGCCTAGGTCAGTCTTGTTTTATTGGAAGTTACTCCCAGGATCTGCTCTATTGCCTTCTGCCACATTGCACACAACCCTCTCATACTCATATTTCCTTATGAACAATAGCTTTGCATTCATGCGCCAAGTAAAGAGTTATTAAACTGCAGCTACTTTACATTGTTATAGAGAAATAGTTTGTCAAGATGAAAGGGATGCATTCCCTTCTCTTTGGCTCCCAAAATCCTAGAGGAAAGCAAACACCTTTTCATGAATCTGGTCTCAAAGGTCTTTATTCTCACACTCCTAAAACCAGGGAACAATTTTTACCTAATTTTCCACTGGATTTTTTGTGGCTTTCCCAACAGGTCCTACTCTGACACTCATTTTGTTGTGTTTTTCCTCAAAGAGACACTTGACCTTCTTGAGAGACAAAAAGGACTTGCTGCCTTTGACTGCAAGGGTAATTCCAGCCTTATATGAGAAACTCATCCCTGGCATCCTGCAGCTCTGTAGATCTTATTTTAACTAAAAGAGACTAATCTGCATTAGATGTACTTACGCCGTTCCATTAATGAGCCCAAAGGAGACCCTTTCCTCCTTGTCTTCTGAGTATACATCATAGCAGCCTGAGATTTCCTCCCTGAAGTCATCATGGACCACACAGGAATTGTTTTTCACCTTCAGTTGTCTCATGCGTGGGACACCCAGCAGCAGGTTCTCATAATAGATGTATGACTGGGTGCCATGTGCTGCCAGGGACTCATTATTGTACCACTTTGTCCAATAAAGATTATCCAGAAGGGGACCTTGTGCATACTGCAAGAGAGAGAGAGGAGAGCTTCTTTGCCATTCACACAGAGAAATTTTCTTAGCCTGGGATTGAGACAGTAAGACCTGACCCAGCCCTCTATTCTCCCCAAGACAGAAGGTAGTAGAAGCTTGTGTTGGTTGTATGTTAAGGAGGAGAAAGACCAGGGCTGGTGGTGGAGCTGGGCAGCAGGGTCATCATTGGCTTCTCACAGACCTGTTGTATGGTTGCTGCACCTTGTAGGGCTAATGAAGAGACAAAACCCCTGCAAGTCTCTTGATCTCTTCCACTTCGGCCTGCACAAGTCTAAAGGAATTACCTTGGCACCAATTGTGAATGATGAAAAGTGTGTGTGCTGGTGTCCTGGAAACAGTGGGGGAAAGACAATAATGCTATTGTTTGCTGTAGTGTTTTAGTGACAGAAAAATACAAATCTAATTGATGAACAATTTCTGTCTGTCAGAGATAAGTGGTTGCAATAACTCAATGGCCTTCACTGTGGCTCTCCTTCACCCGTTCTTTGATAGAAATATGTTAGACCCCTGATATCTTTCCCCTTCTTTATTCTCTCTGATAAAAGTCAGCGTAAATTTTAATCCAGCTTCATCATAAAGAATCTATAGCTCAGACAATGCCAGGTATGAATTACAGGCAGGTTAAGTGTGCTGTTCCCAAACTGCCACAAAAATGGACAAAGGCCTATTACTAAGACACTAGCATGAAGACATTGGACTGTAGGATTCAAAGCCACTTGTACCACAAGAAAACCTGAAGTAAATCACTTGGCCTCTCTGGACTAGTACTTCCCCTCTGTGCAATGAGTTGAAGCTCACATCACTGTCTTTTTTTTGCTGTGTGCTCCCTCTTCAGCTGCCCCATCTGGGCACATAAAACACTTAGCCTAGCCAGTATTCCAGCCACAGTCCTCAGAGGGATAAATTATATTTTAAGTCAGTGAGTACTTTTCAGGCAAATATTATTGTAACTATTGCTAGCAGCTGGCAAAAGCTTGTAGGAGCAAAATGCCTTGCTTAAATTATTAGGTAGCAAATTCAGAGGGAACTGAGTATCTCAGTCTACCTGAGATTTTCAGGATTCCCCACACTGGGCCAGATTTGTACTCACCACCCAGAAATCAGCCATGCTGCCAATGGACTGGAAGGAGACACGGCCATCTGAAGAGGTCTGCAGAAAGAGCTCAGACATCACTTTGGTGTAGTAATAGGCACTGGAACTTGTCATTCCATATGTCACTAAGAAAAGAGACAAGAGGAGGGTCCTTCCTTATACCTGAATACTGGAGCCTGATATAAATATGTTTATACATTCACTCTCTGTGTAGCTTATACTTTCACAGGTAAGCTGAGCAAGGCAGGGGAGATGAAAACTCAGGACTTTCTGTCTTGGGGATTTGCAAACTTATCTGTTGCATGTTGCAGAATTTGAACTGTTAGACTGACAGATTGTAAGAGTTTAGCAGTGAGAGAACACCACTGGATGATGCAACTGACCATCCTGGGTAACTATACTTAATCTCAGACAAAATTTCTGAGGGAAATTTTCTTTATCAGAACTAAGACCATGATCTATGCTTTGGATTTCTGAGGTGAAGCCATGAAGGTATAGAGACCACCCTGTTTTCTGAAGTGGAAAGCTCCAGGTAAGTTCTCATCTACCAAAAAAACCCAACAGGAGCAGGCTCTAATTTCCGTGACTGTGTTGTTTCAACTCTCCAGTGCTCCTCTTCTTTCAGAAGAGCATCCATCACGGTGATCACTAAGAACTCATGAAAGCACACCAGGAAAATAAAGCAGCTGATGTTTAAGACACAACCCTCTACACCTTCTGGATGAGTCAGTGTGTGACAACACATACGTCTGTGTGCATCTTCATTCTTTAGGAGAAGTGACTGAAGGACTGTCTCCCTGGGCCACCACGATAGTAACTTACGTTGGTATTGTCTGTCTATTTCTCCTGCCATAGGGTCCATGAAATATAATCCTCTTCACTGTCCCATGCCACAGGTGCTCATTTGTGATAATGAATGAATAAACAGCCCAAAACCAAACAGCCATTGTTCTATCCACACTAAGTCCATTAGCATTAGCATTCGGTACAGAGACACATTTAACTCACCCAAGAACAACAGTGTCATCTGCATTATCACCTCAGCCACCCTTCCAGTCTCAGAGGGGAAAATCTCTCTGACCTCTATCTTTGATCCCAGGAAGTTTCTAGAGCTGCTCTCTGGGTATTGACCATTTACTGTGAAACTAAAAAGATTTTGGACAGATTCTCCCAGAACTGTGGACTCAATGGCTAGAACTGATGACATGAATCAGAAAATTCTGCTTAAATCTAACCATTAACAATTAGCAATGGTCAGTAACTTTACTTGTGGGGAACAGCAATTCTATAGGCTATTAACACAACCTCTCACTTCAGTGAAAGCACATACAATAAATGCAACACTTGCAGCAGAGCAAGGAAGACTAACAAAATCTCACATTACTCCCCTCACACTGCACTCCGAAATGATGGCTATGAGATGACAGCTACTTACATAGACAGATGTCCACCAAGAACACAACATAGACTAGCAGCTCTCGCAGTGTGGTCTTCACATAAAGCTCTCGGTTTTCAGCTGTGTTCTCAGTCAGCGTAGTGCCCCACAGACCTGTTGGGTATAACGAAAATACTAGAATTTTGATGGGTATTTTCAAAGGCTATGTGAGGAGCTGAAGTCCTGTTCCCAAAAAACACTGCTGGGAGTTGAATTTTTGTTGCTTTTCAAGGCCAAACTACTTTTCATTTCAAAACTTGATGAAAATCTACAAAAATATGCTTAACAACCTCAAAGAAGAACCAGAACCATTCCAGCAGGAATAAAAGATTTGGGGCTGACCAAAACTGAAATATAGTGGCTTTTTTTTTGCTAAATCACTCTCCAATTTTCTGTTTGAGTTTATTACAGATTGATCTTTTCCTGACTGTTTTTCAGCTTACACTTTGCAGAAATTCAGTCTTTGTCATAAGGGCTATTGAAACCATAAAATTTCATTTCAGTCACCCATGTCCCAACAGCTGACCTTCTGTTAGGACTTCCATAAAGAACTGGATCTGATGTTAGCTTTACAACTATTAGTTCTTTTAGCATATGCTGAACCATTAAAGCTCGAAGTATTTGTCCCTTGCTTACCTAAAAACTCTTGCAGTTTTCTAGTAGGTCGTCAGACTCACATAGATAGCCCAATGCAATATTTTCAGTGTAAGATTTAGAAACAAATTATCTTCAGGACATCTGTCAGTGGAGATCTGCTAAATCCAATACAGCTATGCCAATTGCACCAGCTAGAGGACCTATTTCTTCACACAGTGAAAGCAACTCATTAAATGTCACCAGGATTGATCAATAAGAGAGAAACACTTCCTTTAAAAGGAGCCTTGATATTTTGGGTTTGATGAACCGCCTGATACCATTAGTGTATTTGTTTGTTCTTTTAGTAATGGCTTTCTGTTGTGATTTCTGGAATGCTCCTGAAGTTGAAAGGCATAAGAACTTCCAATTGACAGCCTAGTGATGGAAGCCACGTCAATAATACCCACAGTCTTGCTGCTTTCTGCAGAGAGCTGAGCCCTGATACTTATTCCCAGTAGTATGCAGCAATCATCTCCCTGCAAGCAAGGATCAAAGCTGATCAAAGGACACACATTTGAAGTCAGTTCTTGCAGATGACAAACCACGTTTCATTTTCTAGCAAGCAAAAGTGATCTAGTGGTCTGCGTACATTTATTCCTGTCATTTTGACAGCTCTTTGGCATCTCAACAGATCAGAGAGCTTCTTGCACCATCAGCTACCATAGTGACTGCTACAGCATCTGCCATCACTCCTGGGCAGACAACTAGTGGCCTGTTCTGGACAATCCAGACCAGCAACAGAAGTGACAGCCTGGAGAAGATATGGATTAACTCCTCTGGAGGAGAGAATATCATGTGATCCATAGGAATCTCCACAGTGGAGAAAAACAAAGAGAAACAACTCATACATCTGTTCAGGTCATTTTTAAGTGACCACCTTCATCCTTATCTAAGGATGACTACATCACAATCTTTTAACAGGTTTCTTGGTTTTTTTGCATAAGGCAAGGAATCCTTACTATCCATGTGTTTGGAGCAGAGGCATAGACCTTCTTTGCTCTCAGGAACACCCAAATACAGGGACCCCCAAATACGCCTGAAATCTTGGTTCAGAGACTTGCTGAAAATGATACCTGAAGGACCATGAGGCTGGTCCAGTACCCTTTCAGATTGCATCCAGCAATCGTAATACTTTATCAGCTGAGGTTTGTTTTCAGCTATTCTTTTAGAAAACATGCCAGGGAAATATATCACCTCATACATGAAGCATATCCCCATCTGTATCTCCTTTGGCACCACCTACCCCCTTGGGGATGCAGCTGTTGTGGACATAACATTTGCAGTAGAAGGACTCAAGGCTAGAAGACATCCGTTCTTCCTTATGACATCTTGGATAACTATCCAGCACTCACAAGACTGGGCAAAAAAAAAAAAACATCACCAGAATCTAGAAAATAGGCAATAAATGCAATTTGCTTGTAAGTCTTGCCTTCCTGAAAGTAACAAGTGACTTATAAGAATTAACAGCAATATCTACATTATCTTCTCAGTCTGCTTTTAAACCAGACTTGTTTAGAGGGTCTGTGCAATTCAGGACCAAGCTATACTGTTAGTCACTCACATGTATTGTTAGAGTATGGCTCTGAGCAAGGTTCTTGCTTTCCAACTCAGGAAGAAAAGAAAAGCGACATTGGCAAGAAAATACAATTTTCACAAGAAATACAATTTCTTTCTTTATATTCCATGTTTTTACAATATTAGGATTTTATGCCTTCTGTAAGAAACTGTTCAAATAATGCTCTTGCCCAGGACTGTATCCTTACAGGAGACTTATCTTGCTCCCAGGGCCGAGTTTTGATTGCCTCTGAATAAACCTATGTAATATTTCGTTCCCTGTTCTCTTTTACAATGGAAAACCGCACCTCTTTCTTTCAGCTGTCTTCAAGCAAAGCATTGTTTGATACATTCCTGTAATCCCCTGCATTTTAGTCCCAACAGTGCTAGATTTTCTCTAGTAGATATTTCTACCAGTTCTTAAGTTACTGTAACACAGCAACCACTACCACTCTACACAGAAAATGCACACAAAGACAGAATGGTCTCATCACCACAGTAATGACTCCTGTGGATTCAGAACACCTAAGCTCTGTCCAAAGCTCTACCAAACAGATTCACTGTATGACCCTGAGCACACCACTAAGTCTCTAATGTTGGAGTAAAGGTAACAGGACAGACCCTGGAGCTACAGCATGGAACACAGGACGAGGATGCTCCTTCCAGGTCAGCCAAAGATGATGTCTGGAGTAACGCTACTGTATGTTCAGAGGGGCCCTGGGCTACACAGACATTATGAGGTTTCTGCTTTCTGCATCCCCTCCCTCCTCCCCCATACCATTGCTCTTTCTGAAGGCTAATAAATCCTTTCTAGTGGGATGTCAGAGCTTTACCTCGGATGCCTCTGAAAATGTAGAAGCAGCACTTGAGGAAAGGACTTGTCTTCCCATTCACAGCTTTGCTCTGTTCTTCCTGGTAGGGCAGTGGATCCCCAACCTCTTCAAAGTTTTCATAGGGATTCTCCAGTATAGACTTGGGATTGTAGATGGTTTCAATCTTCAATGAGGTGGAAGGAGAGCTATTATAAACAGGATTGTCCCAAGCTTTCTTCCCCACTGTTTCCAGTTCATGCTCCTCTGATGCTCTAAAGCGGCTCTCAGCTCTGTTGTTTAGGTCAGATGAATTCATGACTAGTCACTGCCAGCAGAAGTACTTTTTAACTAGATTTACGAAGATTGCCTGCCCAGGCTGGAATTCTAAACTAGCAGAGACATAATCAGTGAATGCCAAACAACTTGTCTGCCTCAGCAACCAGGAGAGGGCACACGAGCCGCTCCCACAGAGAGCAAGCATCCTCTCTTTTATATCAGTTCAGCTGGTGACACCGATCAGAGGGATGGGACTGCTCGTCGTTAGGAACCACCGTCAGCCCTATTATCCCCGTAGCCCTAGGAACACCAACAAGACTAGGAGTCCTTCTCTGCTTCGTGACGGCGGTAACAGATGCCGTGGTGAGAAGAGACTGCTTAGGAGTCGGCTCCTGAGGATGGAGGGTTGGAAGGGCAAGGAGGTGGCTGAGATGCAGCTGGACCCCTCAGGCTGCTGCAGCCCAGATCAGTTCCAGGGGAAGCTCCGGCTGGGAGCCGCGGCGTCACCGCGTGCGAACTCCATGGGGAGAGAGGCCGGAGGGAGCCTTTGCTCGGCGTCGGGGAACTCAAGTTTCAGCAGAGAGTCGCAGAGCAGAAGCGCTCCTCGGGAGCAGCACAGAGCCGGGCGGGTCGCGCAGCAACCTCTTCGTTACTCTTTGTGAAAGCAGGAGTGAAAAACGCGGGTAAATAGTGTTCATTTTGGAAACCGGGGGATGGAAACTTCTGCTTTCGCAGAATTTCCATGTGCCCTGCAGTGCCTGCTGGTCCTGAGGCAAGCATGCTTTAAAAAAACCCCTCAGGATTGCCCAAGAGGACAGCCTCTCCAGGAGCTCACTAGACACTGCTGAAGCAGCCCAGAGGGGAACTTTTTTACCAGCTAGAAGTGATGCTGAGACACCTACAGGCTAACGCTCTGTGCTGAGAAGATTTGGTGGAAAGCTAGGACTGAAGCATTCAGCTCTGTGACAGAAGCACCTTCTACCTGGATTTTGAACAGTACTTTCAGTTTTCTTCCAGGAGCTTAATCATCATCACAGAGGTTTACACTTTCCCAGATGTCTCATTCTTGAGAAACTTTGTATATACATTTAGCACTACACAGCAGACAATAGTCACCTTTTGCTGAAGAAAAAAAAAAGACACAGCCGTTGGTAAATGATTCTGTATCCATACCTTCTTACTTAGGGTGCTATGTTCATTCTCTTGGCAAAAATCCGTTTTCAGCAGATTCTCATCAACAAAAGCATTTGGTTTCCACTTTCAGGCAACATGAATTGAGCTAGAGATGGTGATTATCCCTGTGGATTGTATCAGGACAAGAGAATGAGAAAGTGTTAGTGACAGTACTAATCAACTGTTAAAACACCAGAAGAAAAAAAACCAACAGACTTCCGAGCAAGGCATCTTGGTGCTGAGTAAGCTGTTTATGTTGCATTTTTAAAATGTTCCCAGCACAGTGTATTAACATACACATTTTCATTACTTATCATTTTAAAAATTCTTCTCTGCTTCTCCCTTTTTTTTTTTGTACTTTATCTACATTTGAATTACTTGATACCATTATTATTCTAAGAATGTTCGGGCCGAAGGTATCCAACCATCCCTTGAGAGACTCGTTAGGAACCAGCACAGATGGTGAAAGATACTATCTGCAGACCAAGATGTAGGAACTGTGTGAGTAGGCACCCCTACATATCTCCAATCTGTCAAGATAAATCTGTCTGGGGGGGGGGGGGGGGGAGAGAAGATGGAGAGAAAGAAATTTCAATCTGTGCTTGACTAAGATGTAACTATAGAAACTTGTTACCATGTTGTACAACTCAGCATTAGGTTTCCATAAACATTTGTACAAATACACATTTACTATCACATATTTCCTAACATATTGAAGAGCCCTCTTGCAGTCATGGACCTGTGCAGTGATTCTCAGTGGAGATTTCACTGGCTGGCTGCAAACTCACAGGGAATGTGCATATGCAACTCCAGATGAGGAAAAAAAAAATAGGTGTAGGGGAAAGTTACCACATCCTTTACAAGGCAATGGTAATCTTTCTTCTTTTCAGAATATAGAACTAAATTTTCTTGATTTGTTAATACAATTTTGATTATCAGTAACCTTTACTGTCATTCTCTGGGTGTTATTTTCTTAAATCTTCATTGCAATACATGCAGATATGCATATGCATGTGACCACACACACACACATACAGCAAGCATGCTCTGTACTCCCAGGAACTGTCTGGGCCAACCTAGTACTGGCATTACTGAGAGAAAAACACTCTTTGAAAATGCGGGCAGGGACAAACACCCAGGTAAGCAACACACAGGTGCCCAAAGAGGCCTGGTTTCAAAGCAAAAAGTATCTCCTCCTGCACAATGTAACCAGCTCTGGGCTGGCAGCCAACGCGCAGTTCACTCACAGAGGTGACCCACACTTGTCAAGAGGGCCAGGCTGCTTCCTTCAAGGTGCTCAAAGAGATGCTTCTCATAGGCTGAGCTGCTGTCAGTGCCAGTGCCAGGGTGTTTGGATACAGGCTGCTCCTCTGACCCAGATTTAGCACAGCCAGCAAGAAGACAGACACACACAGCCTGTGTACCAGAGCATATCACAAACTAACACCTGTCACTGTCAGGACTCAGATCTGCTTCCAGCATGACTCAGGCTTCTCTCCCAATCCAGCTATCTGCCAGATGCAAGGAAGTCTCTGTATAATACCCCTACGCATACATCAGGTTCCAAGCTTGTGTTGAATAAGTGTGACAAGAGGAAGGAATGTTCATCATTCTTGGTTTACTTCTTAAAGGGCATTGGCTGACTTTTTAAACACCTCTTTGGAAGCCCACTCCTCCAAACACTTCACCCTAGTAACTGACTATTCAGACAGACCACTGCTGTTCTCCTTCAGTATCTCTATGCACAAGTTAAAAAAGTCAGTGTTACACAGCTAGAGAAAGTCATCATACCACAAACACATTTCCAGTAATCCTCAGCCTCTGCATAACCTGTGCCCTTAGGGAACTTATGGGTTATATGAATAGAAAATTATGAAAAGTGAATATGAAAAAAATGAAAGCAGGCACAGAAGTGAAGACACCAGCAAAGAGAGCAGAGCAAGAAAGACCTCCAGACTTGTGTTCCTGACAGATACACCCTGCCTTTCAATAGTCAACCCCATCAGGAAGGGGTCCACATCCCAGAATTCAAATATCTGTTTATTCCCAAAAAGGCCTTCCCTAATAGTACTCAGTAGTCTTCTGTGATAAGGTAATGTAAGAAACAGCTGGAATTTATAGAAATGTAGCAAGAGGTTGTTGGAGAGGAAAAGCAGCTTATGAGACAGTAAAGGCCTAAACTGGGGAATGTTGGATTAATACATAGGCCAACACATAAGGGAAAATAGCAGAAAGTATCAGATGTGAGAGATGAGAAAGGTATTTCAATCAGCTTTGTTAAAAGATGCAAGCATGATGGAAAATAGCATTGCTACATTCAGCTTCCTGATGGAAAAGAGAAGAGATTCATAAGAGAAGAATTCATAATTCTCCCATAATAATTAGAAACTAGCAAAAGAAATTCTCTGTTATGAAATTGTTTCCCTCCTCCTGAACTTGTGTTCCTGCTGGTGTTCCCACTTTTAGATGCAGCAGCAGTTTTTTATGCACTGAATCTCTGAAGCATAGGTAAGGACTGTGCTCTTTTCAGTTTATTTATAGTAAATCTTGTGTTGAAATATTGTGCTAGCTGTTACTTGCACTTCAATGCTTTTCATCTACTCACCAGTGACATACTTACAAGTTTAGGAAAGCCCTTAAACTCAGTATTGTGACCCTTTAGGTTTGCTGGGCAGCTTCCTGGGAATTTTATAGCATGTAGCTCTTGCTTACATACTGGCACTGGGTTGCCCTGTTTGGGAAAGCTCACTGGGAGGATCACTGACCTTTTCTGGCTTTCTGAGTGAATCCCACGAAGAGAGTGTTCAAACCAATCAGCGATGGCAGTGCAGCTCACTTCAGACGCTTGACCTCCACCCAGCTGGGGAGAAATTCTGAATCTGCGACCCGTATAATGCTTCGAGGACTTCAATCCTAGCCTTCCATTCTTTACCGGCCTTTGGCAACCCCCGGGAGCCAATGGACCAGCGCTGTCCCGCAGTGTCCCGCCAGCCCCGGCCACCAGGTGGCAGCCGCGCCCCGCTCGCCTGCCCGCGCCTCCGCCGGGCTGTCACCGACCGGCTCCATCGGGCTCAGTACACGCCTTGCATTCTTTCCCGTTTTCCTCACTCCCTTTTGAAGAGTCCCCAAATGTGCTCCCTCTCCGCGGGTGTGCTGCCCACTCCTGGGCACATTTCCCAGCCAACTCCACTCCGCGACCTCCGCTGCCCTGCTGCCATAGCTGCAGCTTTGTGAGTTTATTGAGCAACCCTCCGGTGCTGCCAGCTCGGGTCCGGCTGCAGCTCCTGGGCTGGGCAGTGCAGGACGGCTGCCAGGGCACCTTCACACAGCTGGTCCTGCCATCCTGCATAGCCCCCTTCCTCAGCTGGCTCTGCTGCCTGAGACC
The DNA here is from genome assembly GCF_047495875.1 of Pithys albifrons albifrons. NCBI lineage: Eukaryota > Metazoa > Chordata > Aves > Passeriformes > Thamnophilidae > Pithys > Pithys albifrons. The sequence goes on from NC_092466.1 coordinate 20,338,722, forward strand.
ACATTCCCCAGCAGTGTCAAGCACTGGAAATGCACAACCGATGAAAACTCACTTTCCATACCAGCTTGGGGTTCTCCTCTATCAAACTAAGCCAACTACTGCCAATCACCCTGGTTAGCAATGACAACAGGGGCAAAGCCAGCATAGTCCAAGGCAAGACAACAGAACCATCCACCACCTAGGAGAGAGGCAGCAAGTCTTCTTAAAGAGTTCAGCAGAGCACTCAGCTATCAATCCTGCCTGAGGACCAGTGCAGGTGTTTGGGATGTAGGGATTGTAACGTATTCCATCTGGGAAAGGTTTTTCTGGCAAGTTACTGCTCCCTGCATATCATGTATGTGCTACAGCATGAGTGGCAGACATATGCCATGGAGGACATATCAGATCCCCCTGCTGAAAGTTGCCAGGTTCTTCAGTTTAATCATTGCATGTTGACCTTGGGAACACTCCCACCTTGCAGGGCCTTCTGGCAGGGGCAGAAAATGCTGATATCCAATGCAGAATACATTAGGGAAAGTCCAAGGGGTGGGGCTGGGGGTATAAAACTGGACTAGCAGTTCAAACTTAAATCCTCAGCACTGGTTAACTGTCATGTAACTCATTGCTAGACAGGGAACTCATCCTGCCTGGTCATGACTGGAGCAAACTTAGCAATTAGTCACTCAGATCAGGGCCATCCAGAGCAAAATATCAAGTATCCCTGATAACTGCTGCAGGAATATCCCTTTCGCCCTCCTCTGGCAGTTGTCAAATGTCAGCAGTTGTCATTTTGGTGGTGTTTTTCACCTAGCCCATGGCTAAGAGTCACACTAACACCCACATGCTGAAGAAGAGATATGCTGTCCCCGGAAATGAATGAATGTTTGTGTTACATCCAGCAGTACACAGGAAGGGCTGAGTCCCTGCATCTGAAGGCCCAGCACCTCCTGAGATCCAACTGTGAGCCCCAGGGAGGAAATGCAAAACATGGAGCCCTGACATCTTTGGAAACCAAGGCAGGGACCCTCTGGACACCAAAGAGCTGCCCTAGTTCTACCCCATCATGTCCTGAGCTCACTCCACTGGTTTTTAGGGGGTGGGTGCTGGCCAAGTCCTGCTTAGAGAGCAGAGGGATAGATTCCTCAGGAGCTACAAATGATTCACCACATTTCTACCTTTGTTCACTTGTATTCTCTAACCAAGCCAGTGTTTAGATGAAGATAATTTGTCTGCAGTGCAATTATTTCCACTGCAGAGTCCCATGCTGCACAGTACTTATTTGTATTTTTCTCTACTTATTCCTGACTGTGTCATTCCAAATAAACCAGGAAGTTTATATTTTCTAGGTAGGAAGACAAGATAAAGGCTCAGGTGGCCATTTGAAAACCCAGAGGCTGGCATCAGTTTTGGGATTAAATGCTACACATGCTTGATATTAAGGGATGAGCCAATCACCTGACTGAGACAGTTTTTTAAGGATATACTTGAGTGATTGAGAAAGATGTGGTGAAGGAGGAGCTGGGGCCCTACCAGTCACTGGCAATGTTGAGTGTTTGCATGCCAGTTAGCTGCTATTTGCATCCCAGTGCTTTCCAGACTCATTCTACCCTGGCATTCAGGCATGTTATCTGAGATTCTGGAGTACCTGTGGGGTGCTCTCAGCATATTACTGAAGATGTGATCAGGTGGGGACATTGTTGAGGGGATTACATTGCAATCCCTTGGTAGCGGTTTGAGTGGTACCATCCTGACAGGCATTCATCTCCCAAAGCTGCACAGCTGAGTGTCACACAAGCAACCAAAACTTTGTTGGTGCAGGACAAGGTAAGTTTGCCTGCATTCTCCCTGTGTGACCTTTTT